>NC_057394.1:65118872-65492729 GCF_019320065.1 Cervus canadensis
GATTAAATGTGATAATAATGTGTAAAGGGTCTTAAACTGTGTCTGAGACACAGTCCAGAGTGTTGCATTTGGGAAATGGAAATGTATTTAGAGATCAGAGAAAAAAAGTTTCTTTTTTTCGTTGTTAGTTAGAACACAAATTTCCTGATTAAGATAGTAGGGCGTGAACAGTAGACTCAGGGAAATGAGGATACTTCTACTAGTAGACTTATGCTCAAGCATGTGAAGATGGTTACTATTAATAATAGCTATTTGGTCAACTATACTTCTTTTATATGAAGAGCTGGTTTTTTTTTTTTTTGGTAACAATTTTATTGAGGTATAACTCACATGCCATACAATTCACTCCCTTAAAGTATACAGTTCAGAATAAAAATAGTTTGATTTCAGTTAATTTGTAACAACTGATGCTATCTTTCTGTCACGGTTTTCCTTCAATTAACTGGGATGTAAACCTTCCAGTATTCTTCTGTCATTTTTTCTCAAGTGTGCTGGTCAATCTTACCTTTTTCCAGAAAATCAAGCCTTAATTTCCAAGGTGTATACCTTCTTTAGCATCTCACTACAGAAAATGTCCTGTCATTTGATGTAAACAAATAAACAAACTATTTTCTATATTCCTAAAGCTCAGATGATACATCTTGATAGATTTCAATTACAGTTAAGAAGTTAGGACCTTATTATTACAGTGCCTATTATACAATACCCTGGTACATCTGGCCTGGGTTATTCTTCTTTTAACAAGAGATATGAGTGAAACAGCTCTCACAAGAAACAAAATTCCAAAAGAATAGGAGAAAAGAATGAATACAGCTTTGGCCCATGAATCAGAAAACATGTTCACTCCTGTATGTGATTTTGAGTAATATATAATTTCCTGGTCATGCTTACATGATTTCTAAAGCATCTTTAGCTATACAAAACTATGTTTCTAAAACAAATATGGGATTTATTACTGCTTTTGGCAATACCCAGTGCTCTTCCAGCAAAACTGGTTTGCTTTCTCCAGTCAAAGAAATGAGATGCTGAGTTAAAATTATGTAAGTACTTAATTTTTACCTTTCAAAATTAAATATATTTCTCATTTTTAAAGTCGTAATTCGGACTTATCCTTGAGAATAAGGGAGGATTTATTAAATCAAAGTTATAAGAGGCAATTTTAAAGAAACAACAATAGAACTCTATGACATAATTTGGTTTTCTATGGGTCTCTTAAAATGTTTGCTTCTAAAGATGAAGTGCCGGTATCTTGTGAAAGAGCTCACAATCCACTGGACAGTCTTTGATATTCACCAGTGATTAAGAAGTCTTCTGTGATGTTCCAGATTGTTGCCAGCGAAGATCCGGGTCCAATTAAAACATTCTAGAGAACACTGTAAGAAGTTACTTGTCTGTGGTTTCTAATTACCATATCACAGGTGTCCTAATTTTACCTAACATTGTTCTATTTGAGTGGTAAAGTCTCTAAGAAACGTTTGGTTAGGCACAAACTAAATAACTTTTCTAAGTTTTTGCCAATGAGTCTAGAACTTTATATTTTCTGCTAACTTATGTGGTCTAACTGAAAAAGAAGTAGATTTCCCTGGTTGGCTCAGTGATAAAGAATCAACCTGCCAATGCAGGAGATGCAGGTTCGATCCCTAGGTCGGGAAGATCCTGTGGAGGAAATGGCAATCCACTCCAGAATTCTTGCCCAGAGATCCCATGGACAGAGGAGCCTGGCGGGCTACAGTCCATGGGGCCACAAAAGAGTCCAACACGGTTTAGCAATTACACAATAACAATACATACATGAAAAAGAAGTAATAAAACAAATGTAATTCAGTAGGCTTGAAATTATTCTCAGGATAAAGTAAGAGCAGACTATAGGCTCCTAAAGTCTTTTATAAATGACACCAAAAAGTCAAGATGGAAGAGTAAGATAAGCCAGGAAAAAAAGAAAAACTCCTTTACAAAACTCAAATGCATAACACTTACCAGACAGCCAATATAGCACAGGGCATTTTCCAGTTTCTGCCTTTGGTGGTAAATAGACAGCAAATTTCATTTTGCACTTCAGTTCAACACTATAATTTTAACAGACATCAAATAAAATAAAATAAAATAAAATTGCCCCTCATTGGTCAGAAAGAAATGTAAAACAAGTGATTTAATGTCCAGAATAAGTGATCTTGTCAACATTTTAGGGTGTGGCCCCCAGCCCTTAAAGAAAGAACAGGGCCAATTCAGCATATTAATCAACCTGAGCTTATGCTGTGCATAGTACACAGTCTTTTGGAGAAGAATGAATTAAAAGAATAAATGTAATACCCTCAATACAGCATGAAAATTTTTAAAAGAAAAATTGTTTCTAAAGAAATGTATGAAATAACAAATCTAGAGATCTTAAACTACATGTTTGCTCACAGACACTGAAATGGACCACATCCTTAATTCTCTTTTCATATAAATATGAAATTTATATGTAACTTTCAAGTAAATATCTTATTACTATCACCAATGTCAAAACTAGGTTAAGATAAACTTGATAAAAACCACAGGTTTTCCATGTAAACAGTTATTCATGCAACCGTGATCTTTCACGGGCTTATTTAAAGATTCAAAGAGGTGGAAGCAGAGAGAGATCTAAAATTGTATCCTCCTGTAGTTACCTGTCATGTTCAAAAACTTTCTGCAGTCCGCCAAAGCACTTGCTGCTGGAAACCTGTTTCAACGCCATTCTTCTCCTATTAGTGAAGAGGGAGCTCATTAATTTCCAGAGAATTAGCTCTTAAAAAATTTGCAACAGAACTGTTTTCAGATAAAGTATCTAAACATATGACGGTCTGCCACCTCGAATTTTTTTCACATACTAATTTTCTGATTAATAGTATTATGAAAGTGACTAAGTTTATTATGTACACTTACACTTGTTATATTCACTTTGGAAAGTGTAAGTACTCTGGTATGTCATTACTAATTTATTAACAAGCTTCGTGGTGTGTATGTCTGTGGACTGCCCCAAATTCCTTTTAGAAAGCAAGAGAATATAAATAAGTTATTAACTGATTGCTTTAGCTTAGAAGGTTGAACATTGTTAATAGTTTGCTGTGAACTGTAACAAGAGAATCAAGGTATGACTGATTAAGGGCTGGTAGGAAAACGGGAGGAAAATGATGTAATAGTAATAGTGTTGATAATAATATGAAAGAACATGTATTCAACACTTACAGCATAGGCACTTTCCTATATGTTAAACCAGATCAAATTACTCATCCTAGCGGAGTATTTCAGAAAAGTGCTGCACAACCTTCACATCAGCATTTCTCCTTTTAAAACAAACCAGCCAGTAAAGCACATGGCTGTCCTAAGGGAATTAAAAGTAGTTTGTCAGGAAAAAATTCTGAAGTTTGGTTAACTCTTTTCTCTCCAAAACATCTTAAAGTTTTCATGAATGATTTTAAACTTAAATGTTAAAATACCACATATTACTAATTTTTAACAATAATACCAAAAGAACCCCCACAAAAAACTGGAACACCATCTTTTATGTATGGTTAAGCACCCGCTGAGCAATGAAAAACCAGACTGATTCTGATCTGCATTTCTCAAGGAAGGATTCTCTTTCTCTCCTTATTATAAATTGGTAAATCATACACATTAAATAAAAAAATCCTCGGATCCCAGGAACAGGTATTACCACCTGGTGGTCCGCTGGGTGAAATACTCTACTGTATGCTAATCCAGCTGTGGTGCTACAGTCACTCTAAAAAGACATGTAAAAATAATCTTGGAAAGCTTACTTGGGAAATGTCTTTGCAAATGATTAGTTTCAACCTTTCCTTTAGGTAATCTCCTCGATAAATCCAAATACTGAGCTTCAACACTTGAAATGTGGGGTGTGACCCACAGAATTTGACCTCAGAGCCCCTCTTCTGCTCTGCTTTTCTGCCTCACCAGAGGGTTCTTAAATACTCTTTAAAAAAACTTTTTTTTTTCCAGAAAAGATTGACTAATTTCATAGCATTAGGGTATTACAATTACACACAGAGGAATTACCTTCTATTCAAAGGTTTATGCTTTTAATCTTCAAAAGGCCAATTTTTAGAAAAAATGATGTTATTAGTTACTGAATATTAACTTCAGCCATTCTTGTTCATGACTCTATCTTAAATAATGAATTAAAAGAGACAGAAGTACACTTTTAAAATATATGCACATGAAACCAAAGAATAAAATTTACCTGGTGGAATTATTCTGCAAGGAATTCCTATTTTTTAGACCTAGCAGGGACCATATCTGCTTTCCCAAAAACATGGTACACCGAGAATATATCTAGTACATGAAAGATATCTAAAAATTATTTGTTGAATTAATGAATACATTTTTAAACTTCTAGCTACCAATTATGTGAAAGTTTTACAAATTAACTTAATCTTTACCTCTATTATTTTTATACTTTACTATTCACCTATTTTAGTAACTCATCACTGGTCTATTTCTTCTACTCTTTGAATGCTCTTTTTAATTAAAATTCAAAATCAAGTACTTTCCATTTGGGCAAAGAAAAGTGAAAATACTGTTTTTTAAATTGGTAGAATGAAATTTTTTTTTTAAAGCTTTTAAAGTTCCTCCCCGCCCCAACCATCCATTTTAGAAACTGTCTTCAATTATGAATTAAGAAAAAAGGCTCAATAAGAAAATCAAGACATAAGCTAAGAACTAGATATGATATACTTTGATATATATTAGGCGATTACATTTTTCACTAAAAATTTCCTATGCTAAACACAGCATATTTTAAGCCAAATTACTAGATTTTTTATATTCAAGTTCGAAAGTAATATATCAAAAATAAAATTTAATGTACCTGTCCAATTACTACTTGCTTTTTGGTCCGTAGCAAAGGGTAGATGATCCTGAAAAAGAGGCCAAATGACGTATAAATGGGACATACTTTTTACAACAAAGTTTATAGTCCACTACACATTCCCAATAGAGGTATCTTCCTTTCCTAAGGTAGATGACCGTCCATCCTGGGTGTGGCAGAATGGGAAGACCAGCTGATGGAACAGCATCATCGCTTTACCTAGGCCCAGAGTTTAAGTAACCTTAATACCTACTTTGCCACAAGCCCTCGTGTTTGGTTAAAAACTTTTTCTGGAATAAGATTCCAATGAAGAAAGTTTTATCTTTTTTTTTTCTTTTTAAATAAACAGGAAAAAGTTTTAAACTGTAATTTGGAAGTATGAGATATGATCAACTGCTGAGAGTGATGAAAACAGGAGTGGAGACTAGAAAAGCAGAGGAAGAAAAGAGGAAGCCTAAACCCACCTGAGCTGCAGGTCAAACTTGTCATGCAGGTTGGATAAAGAAGGGAAGAGATGCGAACTTAAGGACACTGGGCTGACTGGCTAGAAAACATGAGCTGGTGAGAAAACTGACTGGGCTTAGGAATGGTGGTGGAGTGAGTGCAACACAGGAACAAACAGAAATGCACGTAGCGATGCACACCAAGGGTCATTTGTCTGATAGATGTTTCACTTCAGTTCTAAGAAGAGATCTTGGGGGAGAAATGAAATTACAGAGTGCGATAGAATAATAAAAACACCCCTCTTTGAAACCCCAAAACAAAAACCAAAAAAAAAGAAAAAGAAAAAAAACCCAAAAAACCCACAGTGCCAGTTTTCCTATAAAGTCAATGAAATGTACCTCAATAATCTTCAGAGAACAAAGGTTCTCTCACTGCATGGTATCAACAGGTGGAACGCCAATTAGGTAAAAACTATTAAAGAGAAAGTTGTCTTTATTCACAAAGCATCTACTACTCCTCCAAAAGGCCAAACTGTCAGATCTTACTTTTGTTCCCTTTACTCATTGAGGCTAAATGTTATCTATCTCCAGAAATCTGTATTCTTTGTATTTTGCCCATTCTTTCCTTCTTCTCATGAGCCTCAAAAGTTTTCTACATATCTCTACCTGGATTTCCGTTCCCATTCTCTCATGGACTTTGATCCATTTCTCTGGCTGCAATGTGTTCCCACCCCACTGGCTCTTAATGACCTGCACAGGTCTCCCCAACATCACCCAATTATGGCACTGCTCACCAGCACTTCGTAAAAATCCCTTTCCTCAATGAACCTACGGGATCTGAATTCTCTTCCATTCTTTCTTCTCCCATCTCCCTTTCCTTTTTTGTTTATACTCTTTTCTTAACTCCCATCCCCTAAGTTTCAACTACATTTTTTGTGTGAAAGAATATAAATCTGCCTTTCTCCACTCATTCATCCTCCAACACTGGTGTCAGAATTTAAATTTCCTGTTGAACCCTTCTCACCTGATGTGCCTCTGGCTAGCAAAACTCAACACATCTGAAGTTAAGTTTAATCTCCTACCTTCAAACCACGTTTTTCTATTCCTCTTTCTGCTCTCTTTTCATTTATGGCCATCTTGCCCAACTCTGTCTGTAATGTCTTAAAGTTATCCCCTCTTTGAATTTCCATTACCACCATCCTAATTATGCACAAGAAGTTAAAACTTAGCTTCCTACTTTGTTTTCTTCTTGTATGTCTCACTAAAACCAATCCTGCGTAGAGGCCTAGGACTGTAATCCACTTACCTTAAGGCTCAATGGAGCCCTACACAAGTCACAGTCAGGTCTAATATGGTCTACTTGGAATTAATGATCATTTAAATTTATTTTTAATTTTATTTTAAAAATTGTGATAAAAAACATAAAGTTTTCTTTCTTAACCATTTTTAAGTGCATAGTTCAATAATGTTAAGTTATATAGTGTTAAGTATAGTCTGTCCATTTGAAAACATGGTTAGCTTGCTCTTATTAACTAGCAGATGACAAATGCTGGCCCACAGCTAGGATCCTGCTACAGGTGTAGAGAGTTAATCCCACCCAACCATCAGGCCAGTAGTTGAAAACCAGTAAGTCACTGAAATGGAACACACTGGCATTAATTATACGATTTTTTTCAAGCTTGATTCCATTAAAAGTTCACAAAATTCAAACTATGAACTGATAAAAAGATCAGGATGAATAAAACGCCATATCTACTTTGGTCATATTATTAACTGTGTACTAATCATAATCTCTTTTCCTTCATAAAACTTCACATGGCTTGCCCACATCTGAACTTTTAATGCACCCTGGGGAAAAAAAGAGCATTCATGAACTCCAGACACCTTAACTTAAATTATCTTCAATGGTCCCACACTATTTTTCTGGGCTTGTTTCTTTAATTTAGTCAAACTCAATCATTCTAGTATAGTCTGGATGTTTCTACTGGGGGCCATGGTACAGTGACTTTAGAGTAGGTTGTGGAGCCAGACGCTCCAGGTTCAGATTCTGGCTTCACTAGGTACTACTTCCCGGTAGTACTCTGGTAGTGGTAGTGACTGGGGGCAAACTTTCTATGCCTCATTTCCCCATCTATAAAATGGGGATATTAATAGGACCAGTACGAAAGGGTTGTTAATTCATGCACTTAAAATGCTGCTGGCTATGATTACGCACACTATTATTTCTGCAACCTCCAATGCCCTCCAAAGTCCGTGCAAATGTCGTCCCCCTGACCAGCCCATCAGAGATGACCGCCACGCCCCGAGACAACTCTGACAGCGCATTTACAACACGATCGAACTTCCCAAGAGCTTGAACTGCGTGCAGAGAAGCAGGTTCCCCCTCCCGTGGGGACTGCGAACGTCTGGGGTCTGCTTCCTCCATGAGTGGGGCCAGCGCCCCTCCCTCGGCCTCCAGCTCCGGCTGTTTGCGGCCGAGCCCAGAGGCCACGTTCTCCGCGATCGCACCCACGCGACCCGCCGCAAGGGCCCAGGAGAGTCCGCCCCTACCGGAACCCGCAGTGTCACCCGTGCAACACGAGATCCTGGCGGCCCGAGGACGACCAGGCCTCTGCCCAAACCCAGGCTCACCTCCGGTGGCGGCGGGAAGAGCAGCTGCACCAGAAGGGAAGTGCCCGGCCTAAATATGGCCGCGGCCGCCACCGCCTCGGCCCAGCCCCCTCTGCGCCCCCCCACTCTGGGGTCCTGTTTCCAGAGTCTCTTCTCGGCCCCGCCCTCCCTTGGTCACGCCCCCAAAGCTCCGCCCCCTGTGTCCCCGCCCCTTCCCTCAGACTTCCCCCTCCCTCCACAGCGCTTGTGGGCCGCTTCTCGCTTTCCAGGACTTGCCTGGTGGGCGCTAGTGGTAAAGAACCCGCCTGCCAATGCAGGAGATGGAAGAGACGCGGGTTCTATCCCTGGGTCAGGAAGAGCCCGTGGAGGAGGTCGTGACAACCCACTCCAGTATGCTTGCCTGGAGAATCCCATGGACAGAGGAGCCTGGCGGGCTGCATACAGTACATGGGGTCTCAAAGAATCAGACAGGACTGAAGCAGATTAGCTGGCAGCCCCCTATCCTGAGACGTCTCCCACGTCAAGGGGTCAAGGGTCAAGAACAGCCCTTTTCCCCGATCCCCGCCCTCCCCCACTCCCTCCCTCAGACTGCTCCCGGAGGACGCAGGACAATGACCAGGCTTCAGTGAACCTGAACTCTGGCCCCACTTAACTCGGGTAAAATGTTTTCCTGTAGTCTTTTGAAGCTTTTTAGAAACCAGGAGATGACTTCAAGTCCCTTGCCCGCCACCATCCCAGTCTTTTCAGTTCACCTACTTGTTTGCTGGAAGGAAATAGGAGCCATTTAAAAATCTATGCTGGGAACATAGTAGGCGCTTCGCCAGTGTCCTGTTTTCTCCCTTCTCTCAATGTTAGATGAATTGAGCAATAATAGTTGCTGCTTGCTGATTTACAGCAAATACTTGCCTGACCTTTTGCTTCTGTTGCTTGTTTTTAACCAAATTGATTGTTAGTGTACTTTCCCCACTGAGGAAATTAAATATGATTACATAAAAAGCTTAAAAAAAATTTTTTTATCCAATAGTTAGACTGACAAATTTTAATAACATCTTCTAAAAGAAAAGACTGCCTCTTTGGGCATGCAACATGGCCAGTGGAACAGGACATCAAAAGGAGCCTGCGCTTAGTTTAACTGATTGCTATGCCACATTGTTAATGAATTTTGAAAGCGCCCCCGTATTTCTGTTTTACACTACCCACTGAGTGCAAATGATGTCTGAGAAGAGTGGTAGGTGAACTGTTGCTCACAAAAGAGTGCTAGTTGGAACTGTTGTTATAAGTATAGATGCCACACAGGAGATTACCCATCAGCATTTTTCCGGGTGGCTCAGGTCCCTTTGGCCATAGCGAGCTGTGAATTGAACTAATATGAGGGGCTGTGGATCCAGGGGAATTCAGGCTGAAGATAGTGTTTATTTAATCAAAATGATGTTTTCATTCTGAGAAAGCATTGAAATGAAAATATCAGTTTACTTTCTACTATTTTAAAATATAAATTACTGAAAAGGGAATTTTCTTCAAACTGAGTTTCACAACTAAAACAGAATACCCAAACTTGCAAGTTATTTAGAATGATAGGAAATATTTGGAAAAAGTTAAAGGGTATTTATTTGATAAATTGATTGCTGTGGGGTGCAGACTAACCTAAGAACTGTGACATGAAATCTTCTACTGAAAGTTTCTTGTGTTGATACAGTGTGATGATAACCACATGTGAAATTTAAAATATATTTTACTCAGCATGAATACAGTTATAATTTATAGCTTCAATAAGTTTCTCTTTCTTCTTTAATATTTATATATAATTTTATAATGTATAATTTACAGAGATATATGTATGCACCCACCACATTCACTGAAGCATTATTTAGAATAGCCAAGACATGGAAGCATCCTAAGCGTACATTGGTGGATGAATGGATGAAAAAGATGTGAGATTTTTATGTATACATGCACAATGGAATGTTATTCAGTCTTAAAAAAAGAAGAAAATATCAGTTGGTACAAGGTCAATGAACCCGAGGGCATTATGCTAAATGAATATATCAGACAGAGAAAGACAAATAGTGAATGATTTCATTTATATGTCAAATCTTAAAAAAAACAAAACCGAGAGCTCCTGGATATTAAAAACAGATTTATGGTTGCCAGAGGTGGTGGAGGGGAGCGGGGAGGGCGCGGGTTCGGGGATGGAGGAGTGGGTATGAGCAAAATCACCCAGATTTCTAGACTTTCCAGACTTCCAGTTATGGAAAACGAGTCCTGGAAGGCAGTTCAAATGACAAGAGTAGAAAAAGCCTCAAATCACCTCCTCCGAGGAACACACGTAGTCTACAGCAGCTACTGAGGTTACAGTTCACTCTGAAAATGACCTGAAAATTATCCGAGCAACTCTTTCACATCAGCAAACATGTCCAGGCAGGTAGGAAAGGCTGAGACAGAGTCTCGCCCTAAACCCCACTCCTGCGTGGCAGCCCACAATCTGGAGGGGCCTCGCAGAACCTGACCTTGCAGAATCTGAGTTTCTGTCTGGGAGAAAGTGTTCATCTCCTGCTTCAGGCACCCCAGCCTTTAAGACCCGCATCTAAGAAATGATCTCCCGAATCGTCTGGCTTTGAAAACCACGAGACCCAAAAGGCTGTGCAAGCTGAGAAGCAGCCTCCAAAGGGCTGGCATGTTTGGGCTAACCTGCTCCAGGGCTCAGGGCAGAAGCAGCCCAGTGGTTGATAAGTTCTCAGGCTTTATGTGAAAGAGATTAATTTGCTAATCTTGAAATATCGCAGGTTGGCTTGGGGTGGGGGTGGGGGCAGGGCTTGTCAAGTACTCTCTTGGGCTGGGGTGCTGGCAGGGGCCATTTTCACGCTGTCCCTCTGTCTTGCTAAAGTTGGTGGGTGCCTTTTTTATTTTTATTTTTAACTTTGGATTTCTTTTGCTTTCTGGGGGGTGTGGAGGGCACTGTCTTCCAGCTCTTCCTGACACACTCCACAGTGGCAGCATCTTCTGGAAGGGAGCTTCTACACACATCTAGAGCCCTGGGTTTTGCGGCTGCAGCCCAGGGTATGCCCACTTGTCTCTGGAGGTCAGAGCAGCAGACTACCACCCCAGGGCACTGCTCACATAGACTGAAACACAACCGCAGTCTTTCTGAGGAAGAGGCTGCTTTGCGTGTCCTGGAGCTTGCCTTAAGGGCCAGGCCACATTTCTGTCTTCCTCTCCCTAACTATCTCAACATCCCCGAATTGACACTTTCATTTTACTTGTCTTTCTCTGATTTCAAAGGTTTCATAAAGTAAAAATGACCTATTTCCGCTTCCATGATTTCATTTCTTTTCATCCCAATGTTTAATAAATTTTAATTACATCAATATGTACAGTATTAATTATATTGATAATACAAGAATATACTTGAAAAGAGCACTTACAGATATAAAAATTAATAAAAATAAAATCACCAATAATCCTACTGTTTAAGAGAGAATTTCATTCAATTTTTCTGCTAGGTCATCTGGTCATTTAAAGTTTGAAAACACTTGCCTGCAAAACTTTTGTGCCTGATGACTTTTTGGAAGCAGTAGTGAAACCTTTTTCACTTTCTAACATGATTGTTTAGATTTTAAAATTCCTTTCAGGTAAATTTTGATAATTTATGGTTTCCAAAAAGTTAATCTCTTTTATCCAGATTTTATATTTTTTGTAGTATCTTTTTTGTAGTATTTTCTTCTTAAAAATAAAAATCTCCACACCTGTGTTTATCATACTTTCCCCCTTGTTAGTACTGTTTGTGTTCATTCTCATTTAGCTTTGTTTTTTCATTCAGAGATGATTCTTTTTAGGTGGTCTTTCCAAAGAACAATACTTAGATTTGTGCATGAATTTTAAATGGAAATTTAAAATATATTCCTACAAGAGGGATTATTGGGTCAACTGTTTTAAGATTTTTAGTATTCTTGAGATACACTACAAAATTGGTTTCTAGAAAGCTCATAAGACTCATGTGCAGTGTTTATTTCTCCCTTTCACAGATTGGTCATAGTGACCAATTATACCTCAATAAAATTGGAAAAAAATAAAAATAAATAAAAAACAGACTAGGGTCATATCATATGATTGTTCTAAAATTACTTCATCTTTTCAATAGTAGTATAGTGCTCCATGGGAGAAGGAAATGGCAACCCACTCCAGTGTTCTTGCCTGGAGAATCCCGTGGACAGAGGAGCCTGGTGGGCTGCTGTCCATGGGGTCGCACAGAGTCGGACACGACTGAAGCGACTTAGCAGCAGCATAATGCTTCATTCTGTGGATATATCATATTTTATTCAACCAATGCCTTATTGCTCTGGTTATCAATACTGCATAAAAATGACTCTAAAACTTAGTCATGTGAAATACCATTTTGGTGCAGTCACTCTGTGGGTTAGGAATTCAGACAGAGCACAGTGGGGATGTCTTGTCTCTGACATATGATGTCTGGGGCCTCAGCTGGGGAGAACTAAGAGCTGAGGTGACTCAGTAACTGGGGAGTGAAATCATCAGTAGACATTTTTACTTACATGCCTGTTGGTTGACGCTGGCTCTTTACAAAGCACTTACCTCTCCATGTGGTCTGACTTCCTTACAGTATGACAATGAGAGTGTAGTTGGATTTTTACATGGTATCTGAGGGCTCTAACGCGGAGAGTCCCAAGAGAATCAGGCAGAAGCTGCACAGCCTTTTCTGTTGAATAGTAGTCACAAGCCTTCCTTGATTTCAGGAGAGGGGAATCTAGACCCATCTGTTGATGGGAGAAGAGTCAAAGAATTTGTGGGTATGTTTTAAAACCACCACACCTGTTACAAACATGTAGACTGTCTGTGGTTTTGTTCATTACAACAACACAACAGTGAAGATGTACATATGTATATCTGTGTGCACATAACAAGGATTCCTGCAGAGTGTTTCCCACAAATTGGGCATGCACATTTAGAATTTTGATAAATGTACTTCATAACACTCCTATAAGAGATTACCAAATTTATGCAGCCTTCAGCACATGAAAGAGACTATTTCCTTATCCCTTTTCTAACACTAACTTATACTTGAACATATTTCCAAGAAAAAATATTTTTCTATGAAGGAGTTTTTAATGGATGACTAATTTTCCATATAATGTATTTTACCACTCTCATTGCATGTTTAGATTGTTCTTGATTTTTCATTACTATAAAGAACTTGATGATGTATATTTTGTAAGTAATTTGCCCACTTTTAAAAAATGAAATTTATTTATTTGGCAATGCTGGGTCTTAGTTGTGGCATGTGGAATCTAGTTCTCTCAAACCTGGGTCCCCTGAATTGGGAGCAAAGTTTTAGCCACTGGAGCACCAGGGGAGTCCCTGCGACTTTCTTGTTTCCTAAGGACAGAATCTTAGAAATGGAATCTTTAAGTCGAAATTTATTCTCCTTTTTAAGCCTCCTGATGTGAAGTGAAAGTGAAAGTGTTAGTTGCTCAGTCGTGTCTGATCCTTTGCAACCCCAAGGACTGTAGCCTGCCAGGCTGCTCTGTCCATGGGAATTCTCCAGGCAATAATACTGGAGTGCGTTGCCATTTCCTACACCAGGGGATCTTCACAGCCAAGGATCAAACCCGGGTCTCCCACATTGCAAGCAGATTCTTTACCATCTGAGCCACCAGGGAAGCCCTATGCTTCCTAATATGTATTGCCAAAATATCAAACATTTATGCCATGTTACACTCTCATCAATATGTTCCATCTCTTTATGCTCTTTTCGTTAGGCAGTGTTCTTCAACAGAGGGGCACTTTGCATTTTATAGTGTGTAACCTGAAGCACATTTCACTACAAATTCCCAATGTGAATTCAGAAATCACATAGAATAACTGTCTAGTTGTAATTCTGTATGAATGAGATGTTTTGATGAATGCAGTATCTCTTTGATGAGTACCATGTGTTTAAAAAAATTAGAAAACTCAATACCTAGACTACACTACTATATTTACATTTCAGAATGATGTTTTGACATTATTTTCTTAGGTAGATAGCTGAAATGAAAACATGTAACATTTGAGATGGCTTTATATAATATTTATAAAGCAGTTTAACACCCTCTTACACAGTCTCCTAAAAGTGTTTCTCTTAGCACTAGGGGTCTGAACAAAAATTTGCTTTCCCAGTAAACTACTCTACTTCTGTCCATCAGTAAGTGCTATGTATTGTATTTCCTTCTTTGTCCTGTTTTTTAGGATGTTCATAACTAAGTTTTATCCAACTACTATCACATTCTTTAATCAATATTTTTATAAATACAAATTTTATTTTCTTCTACTTTATTTTTATTTCTGTCTCTTTTTTGGAATGTTTGGCTCTTGCTACAACTAATATACCCTCAATAACTTTTAGAAGATGGAGAGGGAAGTTCTAGTTTTAAATCAGTTGATAAAAATTACATCTTTAATCATATAGATGATTTGGAGGTTGGGCTAGTTATGTATTAATTTTTGTATTAGTATGACCTCAGAGCAATTTAAAAATTAGAGTGTGAGTTATTTTGCTCTTCACCTTTCTGTGCCTAACAAAAGAATATAGAAGTTTAGAAATAATCAAAGTCTTTATTTTAGGCTTAATCTAATTTTGATTTCATAAACTGTATTTAATAAAACATCTAATGGATTCTTTTACAACTCAGAACTAGTGTAGAAGAGTTTTTAAAGCAATTTTATTGGAATATAATTGCTTTACAATGTTGTGTTAGTTTCTGCTTTACAATATAGTGGATCAACCATATGCATACATATGTCCCCTCCCTCTTCAGTCTCCCTCCCACCCTACCCCCATCCCACCCCTCTAGGTCATCACAGAGCACAGAGCTAAGCTTCCTGAACTATCCAGAAGGTTACCACTAGCTATCTCTTCTATACATGGTAGTGTATATATGTCGATTACAACTACACATTTTAATATCTTGCATTTATCACGGTGATAGATCTAGCATCCTTAGATTGACATTCTGAAATAATCTGTCTCCAATTCTGTAGTTCTGAAGCATTATTGTGTTTAGAATTTTATCTTTCTAGAAAGTACATGTATTAGCTTGAAGCAGACCAGGGTCTGCAAGAAAGGCAACATCAGTCCCACAGAATGAAACCCAAAGTGTTTGTAAATGACTGTTGCTTTCAGCCCAGACTAGTTCAGCTGGATTTAAGAAGACATAACCAGTATCTCTTGATTCTTTTAAATTCTAATTTTTTCCAGTCTTCCTCCAACTAAATTAACCTAGAACATGGAAGTCAGAAATGTTATACAAATGCTATAGAAACTTTATCTTGTGAGTAGGAAACAGGGGTAATGTGCCAGTTCTAAAAATGTTTTTGTTGGAATCAACAAGTGAAGAAGAGCAGAGTTTTAAAACTCTGAGAAAAGGAGTGAGTGGAGAATAAGAATAATAAGAGAATAAGATATGTTAATAGGAGAGATTTTTATAGAGTGAAACTTGATTCAAAATTAAAGAACTGAAAAAAAGCCAGGAGCATTTTGAACTTAATAGAAATGGTCAGGAAAACAGTGATAATTTTTTTTATTATATTTTGATAACCTGGTATACAAAAGACAATTCTTGCAAAGCTGACAAATTTTTGGAATTTTCATAAGCTAGTTATATAAAATCATAGGCTATGATGTTTCAGGAATATACTTAGGTGAAGTCAGAGCTTACATAACAATTTTTATCTCACTTTAAATTTTATCATCACTTGACAAAGCTTGATTAATGAACAGACTTTCTTTATAAATCTGGTTCCACATTTCTCCAAATGACATTGAGAAATTCTAACTCCTTAGAATTTTATTTAGATTTATGTTTCTAGGATTAAATATGAGAATGCTCGGCTAAATGAAGGACTTCACTGAATCTTTAAAGTATTAGTGTGAATTATGAAACTCCCACTTGGTGATACAGTACTGTTTTTGTCTTAGAGCATTCTGATAGATTTGTGTTGTCTGGAACACAGTTTGGGAAATAGCAATCTAGTTTACTATTGGTCATGTTCTTATTGAATTAGACCCCATTATCATCTTTCCATAGTTGTAATTCTCCTTTCCATCTTCTCTCTGTATTGTCATTGATTTCCGATTTAATTCCCTTGTAGTCAGAGACCATACTGTGAAAGACTTCAACCTTTTGAAATTTACTGAGACACTTTTATGACCCAGCATAGTGTCTATCTTCATTAATATTCCATCTGCACTTGAAACTGATATGTATCATGTGGTTGTCAATTATACGGTTTCTAAATATTCATGCAGTCAAGTTAGTGGATAATGTTGCTCAGATATTACACATCTTTACTAATTTTTGTCTAGTCTTAAATGCGTCCTATTAATTATTCAGAAAAAATGTTAAAATATATATCTATGTTTGTGGAATAGTCCATTTTTTCCTCTAGTTCTGTCAGTTTTTGCTTCATGTATTTTGAAACCCTAGTATTAAGCATGGAAACCTTTCTTATTATTATACAATTTTGGTATTATTATTATACTTTCTTTATCATTATATAGTGTCTTTGTCTTTTAACTGGGATGTTTAGTCTATTTATATTTAATATAAGTATTGATATGATTGGATTTTGGTCTTTAGCTATTTATTTTCCATTTGTCCTATCTGTTTTTTTATTTCTCTAATTCTTCTTTGTAGATTTTTTAAAATCTTTGTTAAATATTTTTCAGTATTCCATTTTCAGTATTTAGTCAGTGTTTCTCTATTAGCTCTTCAGTTTTACCCTTTTATAGTTTTTAAGTGGCTTCTCTAGGAATCATAATATATATTCTCAATTTATCACAATCTACTTTGACTTAATATTATGGCACTTCATGAAAAAAAAGTGAGAATTTTGTAACCAGTATTATTCCATCTTCCCACTCCTCTTCCTTTTAACTCATTATTATTAATATTTTATCTACAGTACATACACTATAAGCCCCATGATATGACTACAAATGTATGAAATAGTATACATCCAAGGTTATTAACTGCAGCATTGTTTACAACACAAAAACAAAAGAAACAACCTAAATCTCTATCAGTTAAGGACTGGTTTAGTATTCTTTGGTACATCACAAAATGGGATACTATGCAGCCTGATATAAGAATGACAAGGTTCTTTTTGTACAAATGTAAAATGACCTCTAGTTCAAAGAAAAAACAAGCATAGATCAATGAATGTAATATGCTAGCTTTTGTATAAAAGTGAAAAATTACAAATAGGCATTTGTATGTGTATAAAGAAATACTGGGAGAATGCACAAATCTACTAAAGTGTACTAACTGTAAATAAATTATAGAGAATAGATACGAGGAAACAGGAAGCAGTGAGATTCCTAATTATATTCATTTGATTTTTGAAATACCTGAATATATTTACTATCAAATTAGTTTTAAAGCAAAATGAAAACATTTTGATTGTGTTTAGCTATAAAGCAAATACATCATTTATTTAAATGTTCTGTTCATTCATAGTTGAATCAAGGACTGTGACTAAAGATGACCTTGTGCTGCTTAAAGCATGTGCCATGCAGCTTTCCACTTGCTTTTCTATTTTAGATTAAAATGAGCATGTTCTCACATGCCCTCTCTTTCATCTTTGCTTTTAAATAACCCATCTTTGTATCCCAGCTTTTTATTCTCGCTTATTCTCTCTCAAAAGAAAATAAATGGTTGATTAAGGAAATGAATACAACCAATTATTGAAGGACATAGATTTACTTGGGGTTATGAAATTTTGTCAATTGCCAGGTCTTTTACTCCTCCGACTCTTTAACTTTTTTTGAATAAATTGTTCTTTTGTATATTAGGTTAGCAAAAGAGTAAATAAGTACTGAGAAACATGTCTTTTCTTATGACTAACTTAAATGGATTACTGAGAAGAATGCTAGTTTGTGTGCAAAGTCTTTCCCTCTGATCTCAGCCCTGCACCTGGCACTGTGAGCTCAGGTTATAATGGAGTCTTGCATCAGAGAAACATACAAGGTGAGCAAAGTCTGGGTTAAAGGAAAAAAAAAAAGATTAAAGATTTGGGCCATCAAATGGTGGTGAAACATAAGATGGTGGTGGTTGGGCGAAAGACATTCACATCACCATTAAAATACCTAAGAATATGTTTAACCATAAATTGGCAAATTTCCACTTCCATGCAAGTGGAAAATACAAAATACTAAACACAAAACATTACTGAGAATATTTTTCTGAGAAGAAAACCAGATAATTTTCAAATTTATTGGCAAGTTTTGTGTAATGCCTATCAAAATTTGAAAAATATTCTTGTGGAACTTGGCAAATGATTCAAGATCCATCTGGAAGAATAAATCTATCACATTTAAAAAAATTCCCAAAACACAAAATGGATTAATAGGAATGATTAATACAAGAATGATTAGATAGGGATAAAACAAACATACTGACATGTAAATTATAGAATCCACATGATGCATATAGGGTGTTTAGCATATAGTTCTTTGAACTGGTTTTGATGTTTGAAAATTTTCCAAATAAAATGAGAAAAAATCTGGCACAGCTCCCTATTCTTATCATATCAAGTCCAAATACCTGTGTCTGGCTTTTAAACTCAGAATTAAGAAGTTGTATGAATACCTGTCCAACTTCATTTTCTACTGCTTTGTATTAAGCCCTGTTCTGTAGCCAAACTGACTTCTTCACTATCCTTCAGTCCTGTTGCGATCATTTTCTTTTTCACACTTCTGTTTCTCTTGCCTACGATGTCCTAGTATCCCCTCTTCACCCACCCCAATCTTGCCAGACCTCCACCCAGGTCCTGCTGAATTCAGCCTACCACTGGCCCGCAGACCCTTATCTCCTGTTATCCTTATGATTCAATGCAAGCTCTTCAATGCCTCATGTTGTTTGCTCATTAAGTTCTGGTCTATTAGTCTGGTCTATTAGCACTACTAAAGTGTGCTAACTATGAACAAATTATAGGGTGTGGATATGTGCTTAGCTGTGAAACAGATATATCATTTATTTAAAAGTTCTGTTCATTCATAGTTGAATCAAGGACTATGACTAAAGGGAAAGATGGCCTTATACTGCTAAAAGTATGTGCCATATAACTCTCTACTTGTTTTTGTATTTTAGATGAAAATGAACATTTTCTCACATTCCCTCATCTCAAACTCATCTTGATGTTTCTTTGTGTTACTTAGCATCTAGCATAGTACTGAGATGACTGATCAAGAATTGCTAGCTGACTGATGAGTGGTCAAGCATCACAGCCATGAATTCAATCATTAATGAATCAGTTTCCTTTGTACCGTTTCCTCCTTTTCCTTGTCTTTGTACCTTTCCTTTTATTAAATATATAATAAAAGGAAAATTATATATGAAAAACAACTGAATTCTGCCTTTGAACTACTTGAGCATAGGAAAGGGTGTGGAGTGTGAAATGACTTACCAAACTGTTAATATTATCAATGGTGAGAAGTAGGAGAGCCTCAACATTTGTAAAGGAACTTTCCCATTTGGCTGTGTGTGTGGCTATGCATTTAAATGTTTTACAACAACAATATAGCCTTAAGTAACTTGCTTAAGTGTTTTAAAGGTTATGGCTAAGACTGACAACTTTTACTAAGGATATGTTTCTTTTCATTTAGGCAACATGGCTACCCAGGTGGTTCAGCAGTAAAGAATCCACCTGCTAGTGCAGGTTTGATCCCTGGGTCAGAAAGAGCCCCTGGAGAAAGAAATACCCACTCCAGTATTGTTGCCTGGAGAATTTCACGGACAGAGGGGCCTGGCAATCTACAGTCCAAATGGAGTCGCAAAGGGTCAGACAGGATTTAGTGACTAAAAAACAACCAACAATGTCATTTTAACATGAGCTTTGCAGAGATGCACGTTAATCAAGAGAAATAGTTGGCATCTACAGTTAGCAAGGGCACTGCAGAGTGCCATGGAAACATTTGATAAATAAAGCCCTAGAAAGGACAATGCAATCAAGAATGGAACAGTTAAATTTGTTATTGCCTCAAGAGGTTGATTGGGCTTCCCCGATGACTCAGACAGTAAAGAATCCGCCTGCAATGCAGGAGACCCAGGTTCAATCCCCTGGAGAAGGGAATGGCTACCCACTCCAGTATTCTTGCCTGAAGAATTCCATGGACAGAGGAGCCTGGTAGGCTACAGTCCAGGGGGACTGCAAAGTCATACACGACTGAGCAACTAACACTTTTCACTTTCACTCAGGAGACTGAAATGTAAGTACAATTGGGGGTAACAGATGTATGATTATAGATTGTGGTGCATTATTTTTAGAAGGCAGAAAAGTTTATTGATTGAGAAGAAAATAGTGGTCAAAGCATACTGTTAGAATGCTTGAAGGGAGAGAGGTATAGGCTGCCCCTCACCTTCTTTCAACAGCAGTCCTATAGTGCTGTATCATTTGATAAATTTGGCATAGCTTTCCACATTTTTCACATTGATATGGAAGTACAACTAATTAGAATGCATGTGGTTCTGTGGACTCTTTTCCCTAGAATATTAAGCTTTTGTTTGCACAGAGGCTTTTCTGGTATTGAATATATTTTTTGAAGCATAACATATGTAAAAATAAGCTGAAAGATTTTTTTTTGAAATTAAGATTTAGCTAAATGTGAGCACACGCATACAAAAATGTATTGCGGTTCAGAGGATTCAGTGCAATAATTATAGGAAATTGCATGATAAGCTCTAAAGCACTACAGTGATTTGAAGGCATGGCAGTTGTTTTCACTTAACTGCTTTGGAAGAGGTTTTAGATATTCCAGACACATAGATTCTTCCAGACACATAGATTTCTAGATATGTATAATGGTGCCTTTAAACACTGTTATAATAAATGAATAATTTGAATCGGAAAAGTCTTAAACTCCTATAGAATATTGCCTAATTTGGGGGGCTCCTTCTTTGTCATTCTGGATAGTGATAATCTTTATTGTCCTAAACCCAAACCAGAAATGAGTTGTTTTTTTTTTTTTTCTCCCTCCGCTAAATTCATAGATATGTCTTTGGGTGTCTTCTCTCTGCTGCTAGTATTTATGAATTTAGACTGTTTTGGTTTTGGAAAGGTGATCTGAACCCAATACATTCCATAACTTACATCTCCAACAGGTTCTAGACCAGCTCTCAGGAATCACATACTTTAAATTTCTGCAGTGAAACATATGAATAGTCACACCAAGCAGATAATTAAAAATTATGCTACCTCATTTCAGCTCAGGGTAGATTTTGCCACAGAAGACTTTAGATCAGGTCAGGTATTGCTACCAAATCTGTTATTAAGAAACATTTTTTAATGTCCAGAACTTTAGGGCTTTAGAATTGAGGATAAAGAATTTTGGAATTCAGGTTAAAAGGTGGTGAGCCTGTTGTATAATGGTTTCCTGAAGGCTTGGAGCTACCGTTCTCCCATCTCCACTTCACCCCTTTTATTAGCAAACAATTTCCACATTTTGTGCTTCTTCACCTCTGCTAACACTGCTTTTGGTAAAGCCCTGGGCTGTATGGTTGCAACCATCGGAGCCTCCACCTCCAACACTACTGGGTGTCCCACTGGCACCTGAGCGATCAGAGCTGCAAATTTGATTACGTTTTATCTCACTAATTCAATGGCCCCCCACTGCCCACAGGAGAGATTCTCAACATGAAAGTTTCCAGTTTAGGGCGTCCCTGATAGTTCAGTTGGTTAGTGGGCATCCCTGATAGCTCAGTTGGTAAAGAATCCGCCTGCAATGCAGGAGACCCTGATTTGATTCCTGGGTCAGGAAGATCCCCTGGAGAAGGGGATGGGCTTCCCACTCCAGTATTCTTGGGCTTCCCTTGTGGCTCAGCTGGTAAAGAATCCACCTGCAATGTGGGAGACCTGGGTTTGATTCCTGGGTTGGGATGATCCCCTGGAGAAGGGAAAGGCTACCCACTCCAGTATTCTGGCCTGGAGAATTTCATAGACTGTATAGTCCATGGGGTCACAAAGAGTCAGACACGACTGAGTGACTTTCACTTCACTTCACTTCACTTAGGTGTCTTTGGCCCAACCCCCATCTATAACGTTCCACTCATCTGTTGCTTCTCTCGGCCCTTCACTCTCAGGGTAAGACTTACAGTTCACTGGACTTCCTTACTTTCCCACCTTTGGGCTCATCTAATATTTAAGTGCCTTTCCTTGAGGTCAGCTTGGTGAATTCATCCGTACTGTTTATGATGCAGATGAAACATGTCATCAGTGAAAGTTTCTCAGCCCTGCTGAATTAGAGCCTATCACCCCTTTCTTCACGTCACCAGTGTGGCTGGTGTTATGTTAGATAGATGCTGGCATAGCTCTGATGAAACTCTTGTGGATTTTATTGACCTGTCTGTGTTTCCAACTAGGCTCTGGTCTTCCTGAGGGCAGGGACCATGCCTCTATCATCTCTGTATTCTCAGCATCCAACTCAGTACATCAGTGTGTTTTTAACAGTTAATTGAAGGAATGGATAACTGATGTGCAGTCATACTTTCAGGTCAGTATTTTCTGAAAAGTATCTCAAGGACTAATTGTTGAAGAAACAAGTTCTTATACAAACTTTAAATTCCTGGGTCCAATCCTACGTGCATGCTAAATCACTTCAGCCGTGTCCGACTCTTTGCGACCCAATGATCTATAGCCCGCCAGGCTCCTCTGTCCATGGGATTCTCCAGGCAAGAATACTGGAGTGGGTTGCCATTTCCTTCTCCAGGGGATCCTCCCGACTCATGGATGGAACCTGTCTCTTAGGTCTCCTGCATTGGCAGGCAGGTTCTTTACCACTGGTGTCGCCTGGGAAGCCCTATACAATGACACTTGAGAAAAAAAAATCACCTATTTTTCTGAATAAAAAGAAATCTGTGCCTGATTTCCTCTGTCAGAGGCTGGTGAAAGTCCAGTTTTGTCACTGATGCTGGGGGACAAGAATCCTCTTCCTTTAGGAGAATCCAAAGGTCATAATTCAGAAAATGCAAAATGCTCGTGTCTGCGCTATGCAGTGGAGGCCGGCTGGGAGGTTCTCTTCCTCCGTGTCAGCATCAGGCCTGCGGTTCTTTCATCACAGCATCAGGCCTGCGGTTCTTTCATCAAGGCACCTGGTTTTCTGTTCTCTGCCCTTCAGCGGCAGCCTGACGGAGGCCTTACTTCTTCTCGCTTGTACAGGTGCTCATCCCTTTAGTTCCCCGAGTCTGAGGGAAACCTTGGCATAGGTCGTCACCCCCAACTGCAGTTTAAAGTGTTGGCCCCCAGCCTCTCTGCATCTGATGTGACATGCCTCAGTGGATTAAACAGCCCTGTGGACCAGCCCCCTCTGGAAAGGAGCCTCAGACCTTTAGAGACAGATGCAGGTAGAAAAGGAGATGCCTTCTTTTTAAGTCCACATTATTAAAAGAACCCCAAATTACAGTAGGTTGGTTTTCTTTTCCTTGATAACTCACCCTATTATATGAACACCAAGGGAAAACCAACAAGGGGATAGGTTAGTTTGACAGGCTGTCAGACCTCATCTGTAAATTTTGCGTATGGTTTTTAAACATATTTTTTTTTTGGCTGCATTGGATCTTAGTTGCAGCATGTAGGATCTAAATCCCTGACCAGGGAGTCAAACCTGGGCCCCATGCATTGGGAGCGTGGAGTCTTAGCCCCTGGACCACCAGGGAAGTCCCATAGTTTGTTCGCTCTAAAGGTACCTTCAGCTTCATTTCTGTCCCTCTTTCTGTGGGATATAGTCAGGTAGGTCCTCCTAACAAGCAGTGACCTCTTTGTTCTTTAGCTAGTAATGTTCATGTCATCACATGTTCTGCAATAGGCAAAATCCCGTTCAAGGCTCTACCTCTAATTCTCACAACGCCACAAGACATTATCATCTCCATTTAACAGATGAGGCTTTCAGAGGTTGAGTAATTTCATTTTTTTCCTTCATTTTTCCAGTGTATTCACTGCAGAGGCAGACTTGGAAGCAATATCTATGTAACTCTTAAGCCTATGAAATTTCAAGCATTTTCCTAAATCTTTTACCATTTGATTTAAAATGCAACCTTCCCTTAATAGTCTTGCCATGCACTTTAAATCATTGCAAAATTCACTAACACAAGGTTCCCAAGCTCTGTTATGTAAATTCTTGTTTTTGTGAACCTAAGGAATTCATAATTCTCAGCCTCAAACAATTCTTGCTGCCAGGCAGGGGGAAATATTTTGTTAGCTTATTTTTCAGTTCAGTTCAGTTCAGTTCAGTTGCTCAGTCATGTCCGACTCTTTGCGACCCCATGGACTGCAGCGTGCCAGGACTCCCTGTCCATCACCAACTCCCAGAGCTGCTCAAACTCATGTCCATTGAGTCAGTGAGCTTAATTTTTACTAATGTCCTATAGTTAATTCTCTCATTTTCTCTCAGAGTTTTGGTTTATAGGTAATCACATCCATGCTCTTCTCTACTCACAGGTATAAATTTGCCATCTGGCTGAGGGCTGCAGCTCCATGCATCATTTTGTGACTTTCCTCTCTTAGGTAATTCTTCAAAACATCAGGGGACTAGATGGTTGGAGGACTATGTCAGCCCAATGACATGAATGTTTCTAATTCAGATACTAAATGACTTTCTCCTTTCTGAGGCTTGGCAGATTTTTCCTCCTGAATTGGCATAATTTTCTTTAGATTGTAACATGGCTATTTTAATCACAATGCACTATGATTGCTTGTTGAGGTCATCAAATCATGATTCCCAGGGCAAGTGTTGGAGAAGCATCATTGAGCTTAGTTTATCTCCTGTCCATTGTATTTCTTGAACTTCATATTTAAGCTTCTGTATATTTTTAGCAATGACTCTTTTGCAGATGGTGCCATTAAAGAAAACTTGGCTGGCTCGCTTTTTGGTGACTTTCTTTAAAGTGTGAATGTTCTGTTGTTATAGATTAGGCGACAGAGGATGAGATGGTTGGATGGCATCACCGACTCAATGTACATGAGTTTGAGTAAACTCTGGGAGATGGTGAAGGACAGGGAGGCCTGGCGTGCTGCAGTCCATGGGGTTGAAAGAGTTGGACATGACTGGGTTACTAAACAACAACAACAGATTGGAAATTGAAAATAGCTGTCCTGGAAGGAAACAAAAAGTGAAGTAAGAAATGGGAGTGCTGTTTGAAAGAGACAACAACCCTTAGCAGAGTCAATAGATTCTCTCTTTTTTTTGGAGAAGTTTTGACCAGACACAGTACTGACACTTCTTAGATCCTTGAGTGAAAACTTTTCTTCTGTCCAGGGATCCAGCAGGGAAACACTCTGCACCACCCACCACAGCTGGTTGGATTGGGGCATCTGGCCAAACTCTGGTGAGAAGCCTGTAAGAGAGGCTCAGAACAAAATCTCTGCCCCGACAGGGAGAACCTCGACCAACCCGCTCACCCTCTCTTAGAAATCTGAACAGAGGAGTATGGAAAAGACTAAGTAATAAGAGGCAGGTGTAGAGGACAGATGTGGTCATGGTAGAGCATGAGTGAGGATGTGAAAAGGAAGGAGAAAATGAAGGAAGCAGGAGCTGGAGAAGAAAGAGGGGCACAGAGAGGACCAGCCTGGGAGAAAGCAGCTGAATCCCATGGAGATGTGGGGGAACTCGGCCCTGTGTGACCTCAGGCAGCCCTAGGTTTGGCACAGAGCTGGCTGTGTTTTTCTTTCTGGGCTTCTGAGTGGCCTCTTTGACATCAGTGATTCCTGCTTGCTCATTCCTGTGTTTATCCTGACCATAAATTCCTTTATTGATGGAGGAACTTGATGGAGATTTTTCAACAAATTAGCAGGTCTAACACTCATTTTAAATAGTATCTTCCCCCTTCAGGTTTTATTTGTTAGTGCAAGAAACAGAATGGATAGATAAGAAAGTTATTTCGGGGCGTAATTTTACTGAATGAAAGGCATAGGGTTTATTTGTTTTCCCCTTTAAGAGGAACTTAATGTTATATTCTGCAGGCATGAAGGTGAACCAAGAGAACAAACAACAACCCACCTATCATGATAGTATCATGTAAGATCAAGAACCATCATTTATAGAGAGAACTAATCTTGTTGATGGTGAACTGTCCTTATGGGTTAAAATTATGTTTATTCAGCAAAGTCTAATTTAACCTGTATTGTAAGTTAGGTACTTTGGGAAAAACTCTGCCTTTGCAAGGTTCAGTTCAGTTCAGTTCACTTCCTCAGTTGTGTCTGACTCTTTGCAACCCCATGGACTGCAGCATGCCAGGCTTCCCTGTCCATCACCAACTCCCGGAACTTGCTTCAAGTCTCAAGGTTAGAGTTCTGTTAAGCTTCATTTTTCAGTTTAACTTAGGCCAGGCAGATTCAGGCCTGATGGTGATGTGCTCCTGTATTATTGTTTTTTTTTTTTTAAGTTTTTATTTTACTTTATTTTTTTGGCTGCACTGTGTGGCATGTGAGATCTTAGTTCCTCAACCAGGAACTGAACCCATGCTCCCTGCAGTGAAAGCACTGAGCCCTAACCACTGGACAACCAGGGAATTCCCACTCTTGCATTTTTGAATTAGGGACGAAATAGAGCAAATAACTGAGAATATGCATATTGATTCAAAGTCTGACTCAGTTAGTTACTATGGATGAGCTGGGGCATGTCGCTTAATCTCCAGTTTCCTTATACACAAAATGCAGATGATGGTAGTATTAAGCATATAGTTTTGACCTTATGAGAATTAAATAAAATGATATATTAAAGGCCTAACACAATACTTGGCTTTCAATTAGGGCTCAAATACATAGTTATGAAGTTTGTAGTCTGTATTGTTGTTCAGTCGCTAAGTCATGTCGAACTCTTGCAACCCCATGAACTATAGCCAGGCTCCTCTGTCCACGGGATTTCCCAGGCAAGAATCTGGAGTGAGTTGCCATTTTCTTCTCCAGGGGATCTTCCTGACTCAGGGATCGAACCCACATCTCCTGTCTAGGCAGGTGGATTCTTTATCACTGAGCCAGCAAGAAAGCCCATAGTATTAGATGTAATTATTTTTATTGTTCTTGAATGGTGTAATTCAGAGATTGGTTAACCATGGTCAGTGAGATTTGTCTGGACCACACCCTGTTTCTGTAAATACAGTCTTTCTGGAAGACAGCCTCATCCTCTCTTTTGCTTATTGTCTGTGGCTGCTTTAACGTTACAACAGCAGAGTTGAATGGCTATGACAGTTTATATGGCCTACAAAACCTAAAATATATACTATTTGACTCTTTACTGAAAATGTTTTCTGATCTTCAGCATAGTAGAAACAGAAAACAGTACAAACTTAAGTCATACAGATCTGCTCTTGAATTCTGCTCCTTGGTTTGGTGAAATTGAGTTAATTTTCCTCTCAGACTCAGTTTCCTCATTGGTTATGATGAGATAAATAGATGGTTGTCAGAATGTAAATAAATATTTACATCTGTATCTTCTTTCTGCTTTTCTCTCCTATAGTAAGGAAGGTAGGCTGAAGGTTCTGGGTTTAATTTCATTGTTTTCCCCAAAAATGTCAAAACATTGCTAATTTATCATTTATAGACACACCTACCTATCTACCTATAAGTGAGTAGCAGTACTTTATTTGAATTCTTAGAACCAAGAAGGACTGCTCAAAGCCATGAGCAATAGAAGCTGTTACTAAATTTAAATAAAAAGTATTCTTCTCCAAGGGGAAAATAGTTTGTCTTTCAAAGTCATTAAAACAAATTTCTTAAAGAACATAGATAAGTACACTCATAGGTTTAATATTTTATTTATATACTTAATATAAATTGAGATAACTTGCTATTTGCATCATGATTATGATTTGAACTCCTTTTGAGTGGTCTTAATGGGTTTCTGGACTTGATCTGATCTATCTAGTGAATGGGTAGTGAACCAACTGTGAGTAATAGCTTCTACCTTCTACTTCAGACAATTTCAGGGATGAATTAACCATAGTTGAGTCCTCTGGTGATTATATTTGAAGGCTAAGTATAACATACATTTTCATGCAAATCACTCTTCTTTCTCTTCAGTCTTGAAAATGTTTAGTTTTCCTAAATGTGTCATACTCAAATCATTCATGAATAACTATTTTCTGTTTTCCTGCTAATTTAGAAAAAAACCATCATTTCATTTTTAGAAATTAAATACTTGCAGATATCTCTCATTTTAGAGGTCAGAGAGGCAAATTCAAATTATTAAATGTGCGCATGCTGAGCAAATTAGTTTTAATTTTTATCATTGTTTTAAATTTTTTTCATTTCCTTTAAAAAAAAAAATTCTTCTTCATTTGCTTTTCTATGTTGACTTGATTCCCATCTTTCGGATATTCTTTTTTTACACACTCTATTGTGAACCATGAGTCTTCTAATGTAGATTTTAGGAGTGGAAACTGCAGATAGTGATATAGAACATTTTATCTAATTTTACTTTTTTCCCCTTTAAAACTAATTTCCAAATGCTGTTTAGCACTTCTGCCAATGGTGGTGGCATTGCTTCAGGGGACCTCTGTCAGATGCAGTCTCACGAGAGGCATCCCTGGGTAGCAGTGTCAAGTTATCCACATGTTATTTAGGCCAGTTTTTGACAAAGTTAGTAAGTTCCACAAAATCAACATAAATTTTATAAAGAAGGCAGGATCATTCTTGAAACGTCTTATTTCTATTATTTTTTTGAAAAAGTGTTTCCATTCCTAGTCTTATCATACTTAGTGATGTCTTAGATATAACTTGCCCATAGTAGACCTCGCTAATAAGCCTGTTGAGTTTGCAACACTGGTATCTGAACTTGATTTAAATATTTATTTAGTGGTATAACCAAATAAGGCACATAGTCCGTAAACCAATGGACCCTTCTTAGATCCATTGTTCATATAAGGAGAAAAGTAGAGATTGGGAGGCCTGAATCCCATAGCTGACTTGGATGCTACTTGGTCAGGTGACCTTGGATAATTTATTTAAATTTTCTGACTCTTCATCACCACTTCCGCTAATAAAGAGCCTCAACTGCATGGTGTCTAGGCTCCTCTAGCTCTTAAATATATTGACTATGTTTCTTTCTGTTCTTTCCATTTCAATAGTTTTGATTGACCACTTAGGCTGAATAAATAGAACTCATACAAAAAATTGAGCTAAACAAATGGAACTTATACAAAGAATTTCTCTTTTACATATCCAGACTGTAGAGCGCTTTTTTTTTTCTAGGTCTTCTACAGCTCCTGTAGGAATGATAATGACTGTCCATAACTGTCTTGGCAGAGTTGAAAAGAATTATCTGCAGCGTGCTTCTGAGACCGATTCTGTATGAAACATGCATGCTGGTTGGAGGGTCTCAGAAATAAATTTAGATGTGATCATGTAGTATGAAGATATCTTTATTTTAAAATTGTTACTGACTATAATGATACCATTTTCTACTGAGGAAACATAATGATTTTTGAAAGTGAAAGTCACTCAGTCATGTCTGACTCTTTGCGACCCCATGAACTATATAGTCCAAGGAATACTCCTGGCCAGAACACTGGCCAGAGTGGGTAGCCTTTCCCTTCTCCAGGGGATCTTCCCAATCCAGGGCTCAAACCTGGGTCTCCCTCATTATAGGCAGATTCTTTACCAACTGAGCCACCAGGGAAGCTAACCATGATTAATTACCAACTGAATAAAACCCTTGATCAGGTGTCTTTGGTTCACCTTTGATTTCAGTTACCTGCATTGAGGAGTTCCAAGTTGTCTCCTACTGCTGGTGGAATTGGGTCCTAATTGTCTAGAGTATCCTTGATACCATACCCTTAATTAGACTTTTACATCTTCCTTATTTCTTTCTGCTTCCTGGCATCATTTCCCACAAAAACAGCCTGCATCCCAGTCCTTGTCTCAGCTCTGCACTTGGGGTCACCTCAACTAAGACAAGATCATCTGAATAGTAGCATATTATTACCTTTCAATGTCTGAAATCTATGTAAGATAGGAAGTACAAATCGTACTCTTCTCTAGAAGCCAGAATAAACACTCTTTTAAGACCTCATAATCTTAATTATAAATAAAAACTTAAATGACCTGGGCTCATTTTCAACAAAAATCTAGCTTTTAAAAAAGAGAGCTTTCTCTGCATTATGCATTCTACATCTGTTTGGCCTTTGAAATTTTAACCCTTCAAGGACTTGAATAGTGGGAACATTTGTTTTTCAGGGAGCCTAGGGGCTGTTTAAAAGAGCAACTTGATATCTTGAAACAGCTAGAAACTACAAAAGAGGGGCCGACTTTGAGAAAAAAGGCCACAGCAGAAATCCTTCCTATTGATATCAGACCCTTGGTCTCATATCTTAGAAACTCCTGAAATCATTAACTTGACTTTTCTCATAAGATCCCCATATAAAAGTTAAAGCTGTCTTTTATTTGAAATTCATCTAAAGAATTTAAGAAACTGTGTGAATTGTGGGTTCCAGAATATTCCTTGTGCAGGAAGTTATGCCTTAGTTCATCAAAGCCTTGACTGGATTCCCTAGCACTCAGAGAAGCATAGCCTTAGACTCTGCAAAGATCATTGACTCTAAGTATTCATTATACCCTTGAGGGAAAAGAGGCATCAACTAAGACCAAGGACAGATATTAGCAGCAGATGTAGGTTTTCTGTCTCAGGCTTCCTCTCCAGTGGAATCACAGCAAGTCCTGAGGTTCTAACTGGATGTGAAAACTCCCTGTAACATTGTTGGCTCAGGTGGACATCTGGTGTTAAATATCAGAGACAAATAACAGAATCAAGACTGATGGGAATACCACCAAGGGAAAATGGGAAAGCTATTTGTTTTTGCAAACTGACTACAAAATGATGAAATTTAGCATTTAAAAAATGATAAAAATTAACAAAGAAGTTCTGTTCTATTGCATATTTACTGTGAGAAAAGGAGTATTTCCTGTCATGTCAATAAACAAGGATGTCATCCTCATCAGTGATTGCAGCCTTCCACCGTAAGCTGGTGAGCCCTGAGGAAACTCAGGAAGGAAAGAATACAAGCCATCTAGCAGCCATCAGACTGCAGCTACTCCCTATGTTGAGCCCTGAGGAAATTTCAGATGTGAAAACACAGGATACTGGCCCCAGATAGCTGAGGTGTGTACCAGAGGAATGATTTCAGTGAGCCCAGACTCTTGCATCTTCTAATACATAGAAAAGCGCTAAATTCCTTAACTTGACATATCTGCTTTCTTTGACAGTAATTTTTTGATGTTCCTGGTTACCTGCCCTTTGTTGCAAAACTCCTATACATCCTAACTCTTCCCCTCACCTCCTTGAAGCAGTTTCTCGTGGCTATCTGAAATGAGGTACTCTGGGGTGCAGTCTTCATTCTGCCCCAAGTGAAACTTAACCCACAACTCTCATGTTGTGTGAATTGTTTTCAACAACTGGGGAAAATATCCATTAAGAGAAAGCTTAGTCATATTATACTGTTCTCAGTTTAGAATGGCACAGTTAAAGTCCCAGATGTTTCTTTCAAAACCATTGTTGTTACTGTGGATTAAAGCTCAGCATTAAGTTATAAAAGTTTATATAAATTATGAAGTGTCTGAAGGCACCTGTTTTTCTGTGGATCATTTGAACAATACCGGGAGGATGTTTCTTGCCCTCAGATTTCTTCCCGCATTGTCTCTCTTGTGTTTAAAATTTTTGCCTTTGGTTTATCCTCATGGTGGGCAGCTGAAGGGATCTGTGAGAGACAATGAGTTATCAGCTTGAGTTACTTATTTGTTGTTGTTTAGTTGCTCGGTCATGTCTGACTCTTTGCAACCCCATGGATGGTAGCCTGCCAGGCTCCTCTGCTATGGGATTTCCCAGGCAAGAAAACTGGAGTGGGTTGCCATCGTCTCCTCCAGGGGATCTTCCTGACCCAGGGATCGACCCCATATCTCCTGCATTGGCAGGTGGATTCCTTACCATCGAGCCACCTGGGAAGCCTGAATTCCTTGTTAGAATTACTTTCTAGCGCTCCAGAAAAGAGGAGAAACTAGAGGGAATGGCGCATAATGTAAATAAGTTATGATGTAAATAGAAAAAAAACAGTGAAGGGAATTCTCCACTATGGTAAGAACAAAACAGAAACAAATAGTTGTCAAAAATGAGAAGCATTCAAAAAAAGGACAGTAGAAGCTGTTGAATAATAATGTTGCTTAGCCCCCAGTTTTGTCTAGAATTTGCTCTGATGGCTAATAATGTATAGAGGCTTTTTTCTTTTTAATAACAACACATCTACAACATTTATAAGTATTTCATAGGTTATCACACACAGTCATAGCCATGATCTCATTTAAGCAACGTGGTTAGTTAGCCAAGACAAGTACTAGTAGTTCCACTTTAGAGACAATGAAATTGAGGCCCAGGGAATGACTTGTCCATGTTCAAATAATCAGTGCACAAAGAGCTAAGGTGGGAACTCGCATCTTTTTGTTCTAAGTCCAGTGTTCTTTCTCCTACACCAAACTGAGCAGGGGACAGAGTTTCTGCTTCAGGGTCAGATGACCCAGGCTGGCACTCATCACTTTTGTTGCCAGCTCTGTGACCTTAAGGCACGTCACTAACCTCTCTGAATCTCAGTTTCTCCATCTGTGAAAGAGAGGGAGTAATAATACACACCTGTAGGCTTGTGATGTTTCCATCAGGTGAAGCAAGTGAAGCAAACAACTTACTGCCTGGCAGTGAGATAGGTTCTCAATACATGGAGCTGGAAATACCTGGAAAAGATCCTTGCTGTCCCAACTTCCCTTTCCCTACATTTAGAGGTGAATGATGAATCAGAGCAACTTTCCTGTCTATTCAATGATACAGCATCTCTACTTTAAATAATTCTTGAAACTAGCTTGTGTGAAAATGTGTGTGTGTGTGTGTATGTACCTATGAATGTCTTTGGGTACACCTGTATATGCGTACCCACAGGTGGGACCGGATATGGTGATGGAACATGGAGCATTTGTCTGCTACAGATAACTAGAAACTGGGCCGTCACCATAAATCTAACTCAAGCGGGAGGGTCCTAGCTCTTGTGACTGAGCTCCAGAAGCATAGGCTTTGTACTCTCAGAATGCCTGGATGGTACCTGGAGCTCCAAGCCTGATCACTTGCGAGGTTTCAGGCAACTCTGTTTAGCAGATACAGCTATAGACTCACAAAACTGCCTTTATTTTTGAGTATAGTTTATTTACAATTATTTATTCTTTCTCAAAATCGATTTAGCCTTGATTAAAATCGTAACATAAAATAATCTTCACTCTGTGTGTTCCATATGGCATGGAATAATTTAACACTTTATAAATATGTTTCATTGATGCACAAGTGGAGAGGCACCCTTTGCAAAAGCAGTTACAGTGACTTAGTTGAATTTTTCTATGGTAGCACTTCAAAAAATGACCATGAGATGGTGCTGTGCCCAAGTAGATTAAGCATATTTTAAACAGGTTTCTCTAACTATGACACTTAATTCTTTTCTTCAAATGTGGAAGAATCTACCATTCAACTTAAAGTAAAATAAGATTGGTCACTCTACTTTAATATTGACTAGGAATGAGTCTTTTAATCACAAATCCATAAATAAGTCAAGGACTGTTTCACTGGAGTAAGAGGTATGTTAAAAAGCCTTACTGGGAATTGCCTGGGGGTCCAATGGTTAGGATTGCTGTGCTTTTGCTGCCAAGGGTGTGGGTCCAATCCCTGTTCAGGGAGCTAAGATCCTGCAAGCTCTGTGATGGGGCGGAAAAAAAAAACAAAAAAAAAACCCACCCAAAAAACTTAGTAATCTGAAAATCCCCAGACTTAACAAAGAGCCCAAAATTACCATTTTATTTAGGACAAATCAAGTATGTAAAAGGAACATTGCTTTCATCACCCTCATAGAATTGTGTTAGTCTTCCCACAAAATTAGGTAAACTTCCAGTTTATTTAAAGAGCTGACACCTCTGTTACATTTTAATCTGCTTTGACAGCAATGGAAGATCATAGAAACGTTAGAACATGAAATTCACATTTAAATTGACATGACACAAACATGCACATGTGTATATACTAAATGTTTTCAGTAATGACTCTTGCTTTCCTCCATATAAATATATAAATATTGAATAAAGTGCATGGGAACATGTCTGTACAAGTATACAGATACATGTTTGTCTATATACACTTGAAAGAATAATTATGGAGAGAAAAACATACACATTTGTAATATATATGTAGTCAAAAGACATATCAGGCAGTATTTATGTTCATTCTGACCAAGATTGAGTATATGGGTGTAGAATCTGTAGTCTTTACTATATAATGAGATGTGCAGAGTTATAAACTAAGGCAAAATACATTAGAGCAGAGACTTTTAAACCTTTGTATCAGTTAGTATGGTATAATCATTAAAATAGTTCAGTTCAAATGGAGCCTAGGTATTAGCAGCTTACCATAAATTCTAGCTTTGAAAAAGACACCTTTCAATGTACTTAAAAGGACATAATTATTAATAGGATAGCCCTAGATGCATTTCCAAACTACACAGTGGTATTTCCCACATTCTTTATTTTCAAATAGAGCTTTTTTTCCCCAAATGTCGTAGAGCAGAAAACTATTTTTGATTCATAGAGAGGCTTCAGTATTGTAATAACATATCTAACATCTGTTCCAATAAGAAAGTGCAGTTTAACTTAGAGTAATATAATATCAAGGTGAATTAACTGCTGTTCATCTCTGTCTCTTTAGCAAACTTTCCTACAAAATATTACATTACCACTTTTTTAGGGGTAGGGAGTCCAGCGTCAGTGAGTAATAAATGAGCTTGTTTTTCGGAAAGTGGAGCAAAAATTTCGCTCAATATTTGGTAGTCAGAGCTGGGGTCAAGGTTGAAGTGCGTATTCCTAAATTAATTTGCAGATTTTGACCTTCAGTGGTATTTTCTCCCCTCCTTCATTTGGTGGGTATTCATGGGCAGCCAGTCAGGAAACTAACTGAGAAGACGATCCTCAGAGCAGAAACAAACCTGTTTCTGAGCCAGATGAGAAGGAAATAAATTGAACTGGTTCTCTAAGTGTCTGTTAATTACTATTTTTGATAAGGACCATTGTAATTAGGTTATTTTTCTTTAAAGGCAAAGATCTTGTTTTAATTATTTTTATAACTTCATACCTAGGGTATTTCGTCACACGTAGTGTACACTCAATCACCAGTTGTGAATCCAAAACTGAGCAGTTTTAGTAAATAACATACATTGATCTGAAAGCATTGATTTACCTAATGGATGCCAACAGGAGGGTCACTGTGTTTTACAGAGTTGTCCTAAGACCCCACGGACTGGCATGCTGCAGTCCACGGAGTCACAAAGAGTCGGACAAGACTGGGCAACTGAACAAACAAACCTAAGACTCTACGGCTGTCAGTAGCCAAAAAACCTGAGTTTGTTCCTCAATCCTGACAGTTACATCAATACTGCTTTACTGCTCAGAGGAGCGCATGCACGATGCAGTCATTAAAGGGCAAGATACCAAACACTTCTACGGTGCTGCTTAGGAGAAGCGAGTTCTAGAAATGTATCTGGTAATGTCTGATTATCCTTTTGATAGGTTCACCTAGTAGAGCAAACACCAAACAAGACTACATTGGAAATTCAGAATAAAGCACAAGTAGTAGAAGAGAAAGCAGCAATAGTTACTAAAAAACATTTAAAATCTTGTTCACTTCTGAGAATTAACTTGAAGTGCAGCAAATGCCAGCAGCTCTGTGAATATTTGAAAATGGCATCTATGGAAAAGCAGGAATGAAAAAGTTGTCAAGTATTTCTTTTAAGTATCATAGCAATACAGATTTCACAACACTGTCCTTAGTGTCTTTTTGTTGTTGTCATTCAAAATATGTATCATGGTAAGTTTTAAAGAGAATTTTTCTTTATGTAAGAGGCCATTATATGTAACCAATATTTCACTATTTAGAGCTATTTTTATTTACAGCAAAAGGTACCCAACTCATGCCATCAATTAACAACATAGCAGCAAGGTTTCCACTTGAAAATAGAAGATAATTTAGATTTATTTATGGCCTCATTGTAAATATACAATAAAAGCTAATTACTTTAAAGACACATCATTTACAATGTTAAAAATAATATCGTAAAGCTCACAGCTGAAATGCTGTCAGAATATTTTTGAAGTGCACGTTTTGTGGCATTGAACCCTGCTTTTCATTGACAGAATAAAATGAGGCATGTAGATATTATTGTTGGTTCCACTAGACTGGCCTAATTTTCTGCAGTCTCCCAGTTTTTTCCCCTCCCAGAGAGGGAAAGCGGACTCTGTGTTGCCCTCCACGGTTGCTATGGCAACCAGCCCATCAGACACAGCTAACCTTTTCATTCACTGTGTTGCTACTGTCTGCAGGAGCATCTTCTGAATGCTCTTTTCCTAGAGCAACCATAGTGCAGTCATTATCTGTCGTCTTGTCATCTTTCTTCGAATTCTCTTTTGGTCCCATTTGGAGTTGACTGGACTTGTAGGCCAAGGCCGGAATAGTGTTCACTAAAATTAACTGCAATGGTTTTTTATTTTCCTTGTACTGACACTGAATATACCTGGAAAAGGCCGACCTATAGGTCTTATTGAACAGTGTATACACCAGCGGGTTGACTGCTGAGGAGAGGTAACCGATCCAAACGAACACGTTGAGCAGGGCTTCAATGACATCCCTGTTGCAGGACTCTTTGCAGATGACAGCCATTATGTTGGTGATGAAGAAGGGGCACCACATCACCACAAACAGGAAGAAGACGATGCCCAGCACCTTGCAAGCCTTCTGCTCGTTGCTGATGGACTGCATAGTCCTCCTGCCATAGGAGCCTGGCTCCCTGTGGATGGACCGCTGGAAGAGCTTTTCCGAAGACAGGGAGCTCTGAGGCAGGAAGCTGAAAGAAGCTAATTTGGTCCGTGTTCCAGGATCACTCACACACAAAGTGGCTTCTTTCTGGAGCGACTTGATGGTGAGAAAGTAGGTGATCACCATGATGGTTAAGGGAATGAAAAAGGCCACGAAAGAGCCAATGAGGACAAAGTTCTCATCCGCGAGTAAGCAACTCCCCTCCTTAAAGACTTTGGAATCATCCTGGAGCCCAAAGACTGGTATTGGCATGGATATACCTGGAGATGGACAGAAAATGAGCCACGATTATTAAGGAAGTGAGTATATGAAGGCAAGAGCATTACTGCCTAGTGGTGGCTGTTAGAACAATTCTATATCAGCGTTGTTTAAAAGCTTAAGATATACTTTCAAAGAGAATTAAAATTCCCTTGGACTTACTTATCTGTTTTATTAAGTATACATTACATAGTTCCTTATATTTATATTGTCCTACATAGACAATCCTTTACTTCTAAAGAAATAGCAATAAGTTAGCTTTTCTTATTCTATGTTTTTCTGATTATAACATTATACTTATTGATTGAAGAAGAAACAGGCTGAGACTGAGATATTAACTGAAGAAGAAACAGACTAAGACAAAAAAAAAATGACCAATGATGCCATCACTCAGAGATAATCATCATTAACAATTTGATGATGTTTATTTTAGATACACATACACACACCATGCACACACATTTAAAAACAAATTCAGATTCTATTTCATGTACAATTCTATAACTCTGTTTTTCACCTTATGCATCACGAGCATGATTTATACAAATAACTTCATAAAATTAAAAACTTAATGTATTTCTTTCTAGAAAATTAGGAAAATGAAAAAAAAAAGTAACAAGTTACGAATAATAACATGTATTCTTGCCAGTTGGGGCACCCATAATTTGTTTTTTCCATAGTTTTAGTTTTCCATTTACATGCATATGTAAATGTATATATATGCAGGCAATATTTTATGTATAGCTTTAAATCTCCTTTAATGTTAAATCATAAAACTGCATCTATTTTTAAGCATTTTTGAAAAATATGATTTTCCAATGTGAATTTAAAGTAACTTTAACCTGTTTTGATTCTTTTTTTTTTTTAAAGCTTTTTATTATGGTAAACTTCTGACATATACAAACACCACAACACAAAATCCAGCACAATGAGCCCATCACCCAGCTTCAACAATGGTCAGCTGGAGGCCGGTCTTGTTTCACCCATATCCCCACCTGCTGCAACCCTCCCATGTTATTTTGAAACAAATCCCAGACATCATATCTTTCAATATGTAAATATTTTAGTGTGTGTTTATAAAAGCCATGCACTCTTAAAAATCCTGATATTATCATGATACCATTCCCATTCCTACATAGAAATTTAATATTTCTCTAATAGTATTAAAGACAGAGTGGGTATCCACATTCATAGTGTCCCATAAAAGTTATTATATATTTTTTATAATAATTTTATAAGTAAAGCATTCAGAAGGGTGGATTACAAACAAATTAGCAGCCACGGGCTTTTCTTATTGACAAATATAAGATTTGGGGACAGAATGAGCCAAATATATGGGAATTTGAGTCCATGGTCAAGTTGCCTTGTCACTCAAACTTGGGGAACTTTTAGAGTTGTTAGGCTCAGGCAGAGGAGGAGCAGAGGGGATAAAGGCAACAGTTGGCCTCTAATGATGCTAGTTTCTCTCCCATGATGTTACGACCAGATGGCCACCACCATCACTGTACAATTTTGGGGAAGTGGGAATGTCTTCCTTTACTGGTCTGGGAATGGTCAGGCCCGGAAATCATGTGTTTGTCATAAAGGAAGAATCAGGATGATGCAGAAAGAATCAAATATTCTTTTTTTCTCTCTCTCTTTTTCTTAGTTGTTTTATTTTTGGCTGTGCTGGGTCTTCATTGCTTTGCCTCGGCTTTCTCTGGTTGCAGCGGGCGGGGGCTACTCTTTGTTGCGGTGCACAGGCTTCTCATTTCAGGGCCTCCCTTGCTGTGGAGCGCAGGCTCTAGGTGAGTGGGCTTCAGTAGTTGGGGCACACAGATTCGGTAGTTGTGGCTCATCAACCCTAGAGCGCCAGCTCAGTAGTTGTACACGGGCTTAGTTGCTCTGCATATATGGAATCTTCCCGGAACAGGGATGTAGCCCGTGTTGCTGGCTTTGGCAGGCGGATTCCCATCCACTGCGCCACCAGGGAAGTCCTCAAATGCTCTTTATAACTTAGTTTAAGGTTGCTTCCTTCGTGAAGGGTAGAAACCACAGCAGCACCCCGGAGAAAGTCAGCAAAAAGTTTCTATCTCCTGCCCATGTTTTCGGCTCCTTCAGAACTGTATAACAGGGGGTGCCCTGGTCCTTGCTTCTGACCACCATTTAGAGTCTAAAAAGCAGTCACAAACCAGCCAACAACAGTTTCATTCTCTCACTATCCATGAAAAACTTCCGTTGAGTTCATCTCCATCCAACCAGGGATCGGACTGTCCTAACCTCACGTCACCTCACACTGGCCATCCTTGCAAGGAGGGTACATCAGCTTGAGTTATTGCAATGCTGGATGCAAATCTTCCTCAGTGACATTGGCCCTTATGGTCACAGGCTGAACTGACAGTACCTGCGACTTGTCTGTGCAAGGCCATCCCAGGATTCTTGGAAGGTGGAGATAAATGACATCAGAACTATTCTTAAGGACACTCGATGTGCTTGATGACTCTTCATTTCCTTCATTCCTCTCTGTCCCTGGCCTGTTTCTGGGAACATGCTGTGGGCCAAGAAGAGAAGGAAGAAATGTGGCTCCAACAGGAACATCCTCTGAGATTTTGGATACCTACCAGTTTTGCTTATCCTTCAAAAAACTCTTTTTTAGAAAAAAATACTTATTTTTAATTGGAGGATAATGGCTTTACAATATTGTGTTGCTCTCTGTCATACATCAACGTGAATCAGCCATAGGCATACGTATGTCCCCTCCCTCTTGAACCTCCCTCCCACCTCCCACCCCATCCTACCCCTCTAGATCGTCACAGGGCGTCGGGTTTGAGCGCTCTGTGCCATGCAGCAAATTCCCACGGCGATCTGTTTTACACTTGGTAATGTATGTGTTCCATGCTACTCTCTCAATTCGTCCGACCCTCTTTCCCTCACTGTGTCCACAAGTCTGTTCTCTCTGTCTGTGTCTCCATTGCTCCCCTGCAAGTTGAGATGCAGTTTCTACGAAGAGTGTTTTGTTTTTCTAGGTGTTTGCACTATCTATAGGAGGTGCTTCCTGTATTAATCTACATGATCTTTGTTAGTGTAGTTGTTCACTACTTAGAATGGATGCAACCAACATGCTTCCATGGATGTGGTGAGGATAACATGAACCAAAGATGCAGAGTACCCAGGATAGTGTTCAGTGCAAAGTAGATGTCCTACCAATGGGATGTAAACACAACAGCAGGCTTTCCCCAGGATTATTCAGATTAAATACATTCACTTGATTGTTCTCTAATTTTGTCATATTTTGCTTTGCTTGTATATTCTGAACTTCAGTGTATGAAAAAGTGAAAGCTGCTCAGTAGTATCCGATTCTTTGTGACTTCTTGGACTATATAGTCCATGGAATTCTCCAGGCCAGAATACTGGAGTGGGTAGCCTTTCCCTTCTCCAGGGGATCTCCCCAACCCAGGGGTTGAACCTAGGTCTCCCGCATTGCAGGTGGATTCTTTACCAGCTGAGCTACCAAGGAACCCCAAGACTACTGGAGAGGGTAACCTATCTCTTCTTCAGCAGATTTTCCCGACCCAGGAATTGAACCAGGGTCTTCTGCATTGCAGGCGGATTCTTTACCAACTGAGCTATCAAGGAAGCCCACTTTAATGTATAGTAGATCTTAAATCTAAAGAAGTTAAAAAGACTTTCGGCTATTGGCTCTATAGTTAATAAATAATGATGTAATTATTATCTTCTGCCAGGGTGACAAAGGGTCTCAATCAATTTTAATTTTGTCCAGCTAGAACTGTTGATTGCTTCTCTGATGTGATGAATTACAGCCATTATGATTTGTCATAATACACAAACAAAATACCAACCATCCAAAAAAAGTGTATGGTTTTGTTATTCAACTCTTAGCTGTGCATTTTCCTGATTAATACAGAGGAAGTCACCATCTTGAGAGCCTCTTGACCTATTTGTTTGTGACCTGGTAATTTATGTAAGTGGCAGTTCTCAATTAACCAGAATATAGGATTGCTTGAGACCAAATTCTTCAATCATTTGGAATTCAGATGTGTGTCCTTGTTTGGGGAGAAGACATTTTCTCTCTCTCTCTCTCTCTCATACACACACCCTTCCAGAATAGCCCAACTTCTGTGGTCAGGGAGGGAGAGGAATGATCACAGAAGCCGAGATTCCCCCATTAGCTGTCTGGGGTGAAGAGCTACTGTAAAGTGGGTGGGGCAAGAGGCACATGTAAGTCATCCACTCGGGGGACCTTGGTTAGGAGGGACAGAATGAAGCTGCTTAGGTCTTTAAATGGCCATTCCTCTTTACAAGAAACAAAAACACCTTGAATGTTCTCATGTACCATTCTTTTCAGGGCCTCACTCATAGTAGATGGTAAACAAGGGTTTAGGGAGAGACTAACTATACAGTTAAAGTAATAGTCTGTAAAAGAGGGGGAGGAATTTTACGTCAAAGAAGCAGAACACTCAGAGAGACTTTGTGGATACAATAAACAATTCAAAATCGCTCCTACCGAGAGAGGAAGCTGCTGGCAGACAGCCAAGACTGTGGTCAGAGCCATCTATAGTGCTTTAATTTTCTGGTTGCTTTGTTTGATAATAGCTGCTTTTGAAGACCTGAGATCTCCTCTCACTTGAAATTTCTGCACATAACGCATTTTCCTTTATGAACAAACAGACAGTAGTTTGAGCTACTCTGCATTTTAATATATTTTTCTGAGGAGTGGAAAACAGCAAACGAAATTCAGTATCAGTATCAGATCCTCCTTGCGCATTGCTTATTTCTTTTTATTAAGACTAAGACAATGAAGTGAATAGGAACTTTAGACACCCAGGAACATGAAGGCTTTGGTTGGTGATCTTTCTTTTAGGGTAACCCTGTTTAGAATCTGCATGTTAAGTTTGCCCCTCTGGTTAACATCTTACCACAGTCAGGGTGAATGGCCTCAACACTGCAGCACTGACTGTGAAAAGCAAGCTTTATTCTCAGTCCCAGATTTTTATACTTTAATATCTTGGGACTGAAGGTATTTCTGAGACAGTGTTTCCTTGTGAAATAAGGAGCAGAGATTCTCTGATAGGGAGCCAGTGGGAATGCCCAGGGCCTCAAAGACCAAATTTTGGTTCATAGGTTTCTTCCTCCTGGTACTACTCTTCCTTTGCATTTTAACACATGATGAGTTTTTTTTTTTTTAAGTAACAGGAATGGATTTACTAGCAGTTTGACATAAAGCACCACAAATGAAAACTGCAGGCTATTCATTATACAGTAGGGAGAGAGAGGTTGAATATATAGGCCAACCTGGGCTGGTACTTACCATCCTTCTGGTACAGAGCTTCTAATATAGCTCTGAGTCTGCTCAAGAGTTGCTGAATTCCTTATAAATTGATGATCTGCTGACAAAGGCAGGTGTACATAATAGTGAAAGCCAGATATGTGTATCAGTTACCCAGGAAATTGTATGTTTCTTCTTAGATAAATTCTGAATTTCTCTTTTTCTGCCCCTAAATAATCTTATTTATTTATTTATTTTTGGCTGTGCTTGGTCTTAACTGCTGCTTGGGCTTTTCCCTACTTGTAGCATGCAGGGGCTACACCCTAGTTGCCATACACGAGTACATTGTGGTGGCTTCTCTTGCGGTTGGCAGAGCACAGGCTCCGAGGCTCCTGGGCTTCAGTAGTTGCAGCACGTGGACTCAGCAATTGTGGTTCCTGGGCTCTGGAGCACAGGTTCAACAGTTGGGGCATGTGGGATCCTCACAGGTCAGGGATCGAACCCATGTCTCCTGCGTTGGCAGGCAGATTCCTTACCACTGAGCCACCAGGGAAGCCCCCTGCATATCTCTAATAATAAACTAGCTTTTCAAAGTAGTTTTACAGTTATTCATTTACTCAAAATTGATTTTATTTTTACAAAATTGTAAAAATGTCATCCACACTGCCCTATAGGCAGATAAACATTTTGCTTTATAGAAAAACTGAGGTTTAGCAAGCTTAGGTAATTTGTTTAGAATCACACAGCAATTTAGGGGCAAAATCAAGACCCAGTCTTAGGTTTCTCAGTTCTTACGGTTGATTTTTTTTACTTGCTTATTTGTTCCTTTTATGGTAGTTATAACAGTCTATGACTGTATCAGAGGTTCTTAACATTGGTTGTAGGAACACAGTGATAGCCTAAAATTTGCAAAATGTGTGTATATGTAGATTGTTTTCGAGAAGATAGAGCCTTCATCAGATTATCAGAAAAGTTTCTGCTCCCAAGGCTGTTAATAACCCCTGAATTGTATCAGTGCCCTACCTACAGAATACACACACAATCCCCAATGGTCCTCTGTACCTTGATGCTTTCTTTTTCATTCTTTAATCTCAAAGTCGAAACTTTCTCTAATGAGACATTATCTTTGAGGCCAGACAGATATTTTAAAACTGAAATCCTTATAATCAACACCTAGTTTCTTTTTTATATTGCAGTTATTCTCAACCTCATGTGCATATTAGAATTACCTGGGGAGCTTTTGAAAATTTCTTTGCCTGGGCTCCATTCCCAGAAGTTCTGACGTTAGTACTTTGAACAATACTAATGCTCAGGTCCTGCTGGGACATTATTATTAAAACAAAAGAACACCTAGCTGATCTTAATCTACAACCGGTGTCAAGAACCCAAGATGTATAGGATTAAAAGTGCAGTAAAAAGTGATGATCGTGAAATAAAAACCAAATCAAGTAAAATTTAACAATTCTGCCCTTTGCCTTCATTAAATAAATCTATTAATTTTCCAGCAGACTCAGGCCAACTTCCTGCAGAAAACAGCAAGGCAACGTGGAGAATTGATGGAGAGGAAAAGAAACCTGCCCTTTATCCCTCCATCTTGAGCAGTAGTTAATTGGGGGAGAAAAGTGTTGAGTGAGGTTATTATGTTAAGCCCCAAGTCTTTGTTGCGATTCTTTAACTATTATGACTAAATGTCCAAAAAGCCTTTCAAGCTTGTATTCTGCCCCAGTCCATATACAATTCTTGCAACAAATGCTCCAAGTCTGCTTGCGGTACATGCAGTTTTGCACTCACCGCCCAAGCTTGTGGCCTTGGTTCCCTGTCCTTGCTTCCTAGAAAGGTGACCTCTTGCTCTTCTGACCCTCACTCCTTTTCCATTGTGTTTATAGCCCAGAAGTTGTGCTTTTTTAAATTTAATTTTTATTTTATGTTGGTGTACAGTTGATTTAGGGCTTCCCAGGTGGTTCAGTGGTAAAGTATCTGCCTGCCAATGCAAGAGACGTGAGTTCGATCCCTGGGTCGGGAAGATCCCCTGGAGCTGGAAATGGCAACCCACTCCAGTATCCTTGCCTGTGAAGAAATCCCATGGACAGAGGAGCCTGGTGGGCTACAGTTCATCGGGTTCAAAGAGTCAGACACAACTGGGCAACTAAGCAACCACCACATAGTAACTAAGTATACAGCTAAAGTGCTTTAGTTATACATATACATATGTCCATTCCTTTTCAGATTCTTCTCCTGTGTAGGTTATTACAGAATACTGAGTAGCAGTCCCCGTGCTATACAGTAGGTCCTTATTGATGATCTGTTCTATATCATCGTGTATATATAGTAGTGTATATATGTTAATCCCAAACTCTTGATTTAACCCCCACCATCACCCCCAATGAAGTTGTGCTTTAAATGTGATCATCTTGCACTGAAAGATCAAGAGATTGCATTCTGACTTGTTGAAGGTGTATTTTCAGCTGTGGATAGGATACCTGGAAGTCCATCCAGGTACCTCATCCCAGGCAGATCAGTATCTATCCACCACTTTCTTCACCTGACCATATGTCATGAAGCCCAGATAGAATCTGAATGATATGATGGAATTTGAAAAAAATGATCAGAGTCCCATTTTCCTGGTGAAATCACAACAGAGAAACTTTTCAAATTCTTTCATTCAACTTGTCATCTGTATTGATAATAATAAGTGGACATCACATTAGCCATCAATGGAAAAGTGTCATTTTCTAGACTGCATATTTAGCCATGTGCTCAAGAGCAAAGGTTTATTTACAAAATTTCATCTCTGCCCAACACGCGTCTTTGAAGAACTATATCTTTTCTTCCATGTGTTTAAAAAGGGATAGATTTTGGAGTGATCCCTCCTGAAAGCTTGAAAAATGAATCTCACATGTGACAACTCATTTCAGGGCCTCTGGGCTTAGAAGGCGTGTGCAGAAACAGTGTCCCTAATGCTTGAGCCCACTCTATGAGATCTCTGTGATCTGGTTTTAATGTCATTATTCACCTTTCTGGATTCTGACACAGCCATGTGGTGTTCTCTGTCCTCTTTACGTCATATCTTGAACTGCTCAGGAGGGTATTACATGCGGCTTGACTCTTCAGCTAGTAGGTCTGCCTGCTCCCACCTGCGTTTCCTTCCAGTGGCATACCTGGGGCATGGCGGTGTCCCGCTGCTGGAGCAAGTGGTCCCATTCTGTGTACCTGCAGTACTTCGGAGGGTTACCTCTTAATCCAAGCTCACCTTGTGGAAATACAGAAGTGCATAGCAGGAGAGACTCCTGAGGGCACAGGCCTTGGAAAGAAGCGCATTGTAGGAGAGAAATACTGAGAATATCTGGGGATGCAGAGCAGAGAGGAATGTGGTATCTATAGCCCATTGGGTTGTTCCTAAAAGCCTTGAGCACCTTGGGGGAAGGAAGATGCTCTGTACGCAGAATCTAGGAGGTACGGTCTCACTTCTCCATTTTGCCCCAGATCAGTTCCAATCAGTTCCAATGCCACTCCCTCCCCTGAAATGCTCTGCCAGCTCCTGGGGGGCTCTAGAATTTCTCTGTAGCAAGGACCTGGGATGGCAGTTGACAAGGCAACTTGTCTTATGGCTACATTTGTTTTTACTTTGACTGTATGATGAGTTGGGGGTGATCTGGAGTCTGTAGATGGAGATCATGTTCCCAGACCATAGTCTACATTTCTTTTAAGACATATCTCATGACACCATCCTTTCAAGACACCCCTGGTAAAAAGCCTTCCTCTAATTATTTTTCTCTAAGATAAGAACCCATTTCCTTTACTCTATAGACATTTATGTATGCATGCGTGCTCAATTGCTTCAGCTGTGTCCAACTCTTTGCGACCCCTTGGACTGTAGCCTGGCAGGCTCCTCTGTCCATTTGATTCTCTAGCCAAGAATACTTGAGTGGATTGCCTTGCCCTCCTCCAGTGGGTCATCCTGACTCAGGGATCGGACTCAGGTCTCTGCATCTCCAGCATTGCTATAGACCTTCATCACCTCCATAAATCATTTATATTGAGCTCACCCACCCTTCTAATGCCTTAGAATTTTTCTCTAGAATTGCCATTTCAACCATGAAATGATCATCTCATTATGATAATCGATTATGTGACATCGATTCTTTTACTTATTGCAGGTTCCTCCAGTAGCTAATGCAGCGCTGCTCATACTTGGGTCTGGGCAAATGCTTGTGGGACTGATTGAGTAAGTGAATGTAAAGAGGAGAGAAGATGAGGAATTACAAAGGTAAATTATAATAATACTTCTTATAGACATAACTTGAATTTACTGGGTTATTTCATAATGTTATCCTTCATTTTTGCCAGAAAAATACAATAAATGAGCTTACCAGTTAGCCACCTAGGGCAGAGAGAGGGAAATCAGATAATTATGGGATCCTTAACTTGTGTATACTTTCTGAGAAAACTACATAGAGGATTAACCTGCATATGAGCTGACCATCTGAACAGCTAAAATCACAGGGAAAAGATGCTGTGAAATGCAGTGTCTGAGGAAGAATCAGGAGACCTGGGTTTATTCCTGTCTGTTCTGATTCATAACCTAGATCTAGGGTTGTTGTTTTTCTCAAAGTTCTCCGTCAGGTAAATTACACAGGTACATATTAGGAAACTAGAGACAGTGAGGAAAACACAGAATAAGGCATCACAAGACACAGGTTTGCATCCTAACTCTGTCAGTCACACGCTGGGTGACCTTAGACTGCTTAATTGTAAAGCCTCCCTCTGTAAGGTGGAGATAATAAAAAGAAGACTTCCCTAACTAACTTACCTATAGGGTCTTGGTGAGAAAACAACAAGGTAATGTGTCTGAATTATCTTGTAAACTTTTAAGATGGCAGTTATTATAATGTCCTTGGCACTATGCTTGACTCTGTGAGTACCACAGAAGAACTTTAAGAACCTTTGTGAAGCCTAAGATCTTGCAGGGAAAACGAAATAGACACAGGTGATCTAGAAAGACAGCAGTGCAATATTTAAAATGGGTAACCCACAAAGTCCTACTGTGTAGCACAGGGAACTCTACTCAATATTATGTGGCAGCCTGGATGGGAGGGGAGTTTGCGTGAGAATGGATACATGTATCTGTATGACTGAGTCCCTTTGCTATCCACTTGAAACTATCACAATATTGTTATTTGGTTATGTGTATGCACTCAGTCGTGTCCGACCCTGCAACCCCATGAACCGTAGCCTGCCAGGCTCCTCTGTCCACGGAATTTTCCAGGCAAGAATACTTGAGGTTATTTGGCTATACTCCAATGAAAATAAAAAGTTAAAAAAATAAAATTAAATAAATAAACAAGAAGATAGCAGTGTAGGATAGAATGAGACCAAGAGGAGAAATAGGTGATGTGGACAAACACTCCTACACGATGTCAGAATGTGATGGTCATTGGGGGTTAGCGTCTCTGGGAAAGAGTTGTGTAGGAGACTGTGTGGTTAAGCTGGGTTTCGTGGGTGAACAGACTCTGGACAGGGGTCAAGTCCGAAGGTAGAGGGGCAGGTATACTATTGCTGAAGGTATACTTCAGCAAAAGGTATACTATTGCTGACCAGGCAGGGCTGTCGTCCACCTGCCAGGGTGCACTTGCCAGCGCTGAGTTCAGCTGTGCTTGGCATGCAACTGTAGACTCAGGAGCAAGGGCACGTTTTTATCAGTGACAAGAAGCAGCTCCTTTCTCTGTGATAGCAGCCTATTTTAGTCATTCATCCAGTGATCAAAGATTAATTGAACATATGGAGAACTAGGTACTTTAGGAACTGACAGGAAGAAGGTGCTTAAGTCTATAATCACTGCAATTCAAGACTTCTGCCTGTCATTCATGAACTCATCAATCCAAATCAAGACTAGGGAGGAAGAGCATACAGAGGCATAAGCAGAAAATCTAGGTTTAGCCCTGGCATCAAATTGTTAAAATGCAGACAAGGTAAATCTTGATATATTTTTAAGGTAGGTATAATGCAGGATGGTTCCAAATAGGAAAAGGAGTATGTCACGGCTGTATATTGTCCCTCTGCTTATTTAACTTATATGCAGAGTACATCATGAGAAACGCTGGGCTGGAAGAAGCACAGCTGGAACCAAGATTGCCGGGAGAAATAACCTTAGATATGCAGATGACACCACCCTTATGGCAGAAAGTGAAGAGGAACTAAAAAGCCTCTTGATGAAAGTGAAAGAGGAGAGTGAAAAAGTTGGCTTAAAGCTCAACACTCAGAAAACTAAGATCATGGCATCTGGTTCCATCACCTCATGGGAAATAGATGGGGAAACAGTGGAAAGTGTCAGACTTTATTTTTTTGGGCTCCAAAATCACTGCAGATGGTGATTGCAGCCATGAAATTAAAAGATGCTTACTCCTTGGAAGGAAAGTTATGACTAACCTTCATAGCATATTAAAATGCAGAGACATTACTTTGCCAGCAAAGGTCCGCCTAGTCAAGGCTATAGTTTTTCCAGTGGTCATGTATGGATGTGAGAGTTGGACTGTGAAGAAAGCTGAGCACCGAAGAATTGATGCTTTTGAACTGTGGTGTTGGAGAAGACTCTTGAGAGTCCCTTGGACTGCAAGGAGATCCAACCAGTCCATCCTAAAGGAGATCAGTCCTGGGTGTTCATTGGAAGGACTGATGTTGAAGCTGAAACTCCAGTACTCTGGCCACCTCATGCGAAGAGTTGACTCATTGGAAAAGACCCTAATGCTGGGAAGGATTGAGGGCAGGAGGAGAAGGGGACGACAGGGGATGAGATGGCTGGATGGCATCACCAACTCGATGGACATGAGTTTGGGTAAACTCTGGGAGTTGGTGATTGACAGGGAGGCCTGGCGTGCTGCAATTCATGGGGTCACAAAGAGTTGGACACGACTGAGCGACTGAACTGAACTGAACCGAATGCAGGATGGTGGGCTTCCCAGGTGGATAAGTGGTAAAGAATCTGCCTGCCAATGCAGGAGATGCAGGTTTGATCCCTGGGTCGGGAAGATACCATGGAGAAGGAAATGACAACCCCCTCCAATATTCTTGCCTGGAAAATCCCATGGACAGAGGAACCTGGTGGGCTACAGTCCACGGGGTCACAAAAGAGTCAGATGCCACTTTGCGAGTTACCAACAACAACAACAATGCAGGATGGCAGTTGGCAAATATTCTGGTCTCAAGACTCTTTCACATGTTGAAAAATTATTAGGGACTCCAAAGAGGTTTTGTTTCTGTGGGTTATATCTATAAATACTTGTTGTGTTAGAAAAGAAAGCTGAGAACACTTAAAATAATACTTTACCAATCCATTTTAAAACAAAACTAATAACTCATTACATACTAACATAAATAACATTTTTATGAAAAATAATTATGTTTTCCAGAAGAAAACAGTGAGAAGAATGGCACTGTTTTGCAGTTTTGGAAATTTCTTTTATGTCTGACTTAATGAAAGACAGCTGGATTCTCACATATGCTTCTGCTTCAGCCTGTTACATCACATGGCATGTATCCTTTGGAAAATTCCACTGCACCCTCATAAAACAATGAAAGGGAAAAGAGAAAACGACACCTTATTTTCCCCAACTTTATCAAGATATATGACATATACCACTGTGTAAGTGTAAGGTCTATAATGTGATGATTTGATACACATGCACTTTGCAAAATGTTTACCACAATAAGGTTGGTTAACATATCCTTTATCTCATGAAACTATCATTTTTTTTTTGTTGGTACAGTAAGAACAGTAAAGCTTTGTGCTCTTAGTAACTTTCAAATATACAATATGGTATTGTTAACTACAGTCACCATGCTGTACCTTAGGTCCCCAGAACTTATTCATCTTATAACTGGAAGTTTGTACTCTCATTTCCCCCAACCCTCAGCCCCTGGTAATGATCATTCTGATCTGTTTGTAAAAGTTCAGTGATTTTAGATCCTACATGTAAGTGAGATCATACACTATGTGTCTTTCTCTGCCAGACATTCACTTAGCATAATGCCTTCAAGGTCCATCCATGTTGTCACAGAAGGCAGGATTTCATCTTTTTTATGGCTGAGCAATATTCCCTCTGTATCTATACACACCGCATTTTCTTTATCCATTCATCAATGGACCCTTAAGTGTTTCCATATCTTGGCTATTGTGAATAATGCTGCAAACAACATGGGGGTATAGACATTTCTTCAAGACAGTGATCTCGTTTCTTTTGGATATGACGATAACAATGTTGAAGATGATGATGATGTTGGTGATGATAATAGTATTAGCTTGCTAGACTTCCTGAAAGTGTCCCAGAGATCCCTGGAACCCACACTGAAAACCACTGATAGAGAAGAAAAAGCCACCAACTTCGACTCAGAAAACAGGATCCCCTGTGGCCTTAAGCAAACCACTTAATCCATCTGAGCTTTTTCTCCCATAAAAGGGGGGATTATTTAATAGTATCCCCATTAAAGAATTCTCATGAGGACTATAAATGAGAGTTGCTGTACTGTTGGTAGTAAATATTAGGTCTTAACTTGTTAAGTCTTGTTCTGTCTAGCAGACAGAAATAACAGAAAAATGTTCAACAGCCTTTCTTAATGTACAGAGTCCTTCATTCTATCTGAAAATCTCTGCCGTGGCTGAAACACCAAGGTTTCATTGCAGACCTGGTGTGATGAGGAAACTTCTGCTGTTTTCCTTGTCCACTGAGTGTCAGAGCTTCCTGCTTCGTCAATGTCACATCTCTACCAGGGACTCAGTTCTGCTGCCACTGGGAACCTGACGCCTCAGCTACCTCCATGCTGGCAAAGACATTCTGTTTTTTTCACTTTGCTCTTATCCATATCACAGTTTTGCCAAATGCTGCTCTTTGGAGGAACCTTGGCCATGAGTCAATGTCTGACCGGCAAGGAAGGCTGGGAATTTGAGTTCTGCCTCTTGGGAATTTCTCCAAATACAGAAAGGTTTGTTGGAAGAGATGACCAGCTATGACTATGCCAGATACCCATTTCACCGGACCTAGCTATGGTGCGATTTGCAGCTGTTGTCACTGGGCTAGGGGCAGGGAAATGTCTTTTTCAAAGATGACAATGCTGGAATTCCTGGCCTTTTGCTACTTTCCTTTTCCTTCCTGTGATTGTCCTCGCTCTCTGTCATCCCTGCAGTCAGCATATGCTCAAATACTTAATACATAGATCAATCTGGAAGTTACATACCAATAGGTGTGAACTTGAATGTGTAGGGGACTGGTGTAGTCATATAACTGAGTTCTGTGTTGGAGTATAAGAGGATGGAAGAGTGGTGCTTGGTAAGCTGAACAGTGTCTAAGGATGATCAGGTTCAATTAAGAAAAAGACACACTGTGCAAGCCAAACAAAACATCTGTGCGCCAGACCAATTTTTAATTATTCAATTAGCTTGGCACAGGTTTGGAGCTTTAAAAAGTTTTCTTTTTTTTGCATTGTGTATTCGCCCTGCCCCGATAGCTGCTGCATCTCCTGTTGGTGGGAAAAAAAGTTTTAAAGTGTTTTTAAGTGGATCCTTCTTTACACACATCTCTCATAGGTTTCTCATCTTGCCATGTTCTTGGGGTCACTGTCCATATACTGATAAACTGACATTGTTTCTGCCAGAAGCCTCAGACACATTTTAATTTGGTTATTAAGTCCTCTGATCAAGCAGGGTCTTTCTCAGTGTGGGTGGCAGACACACTCCCCTTGGACACAGATCAATGCAATAGCCACACAGATAGATAAACTCTTGTTCTGACAGTGTCCCTGGAGGAGGGGGACACAGAAAGTCACCAACTAGTGACCCCCTTTTCTAACTTAAGCTACCCTTCTGTATCTCCCTCCTGTCTTAGCCACTCTCTCCTTGAACTGCTAGGTTTGTAGAGCTTTGTAGCTTCCCATTCTTTTATCAAAAACCCATCAGGGAAGATCCCCTGGAGGAGGAAATGACAATCCACTTTAGTATTCTTGCCTGGGAAATCCCTAGCACAGAGTAACCTGGTGGGCTATGGTCCACCACGTCAGAAAGAGTCAGACACGACTGAAGTGACTGAGCATGCAGGCATGCACTGGTTGGCCAAGACCTCTAAACTTCCCATCCGGTTTAAGGAAGCCTGAGATGAAGAACTTTGGGTTTTGATTTCTCCCAGACTGTATTTTCAGTGAGTGATAATAAAATTGCTACTCAGTAAGATTTCATTTATTCTAACTTCTACAAAGTTATGTTGTTCAGTCGCTAAGTTGTGTCCAACTCTTTGCAACCCCATGGACTGCAACACGCCAGGCTTCCCTGTCCTTCACTATCTCCCCAAGTTTGCTCAATCTCATGTCTATTGTGTCGAAGATGCCATCCAACCATCTCACCCTCTGTCACCCCCTTCTCCTCCTGCCTTCAATCATTTCCAGTATCAGGGTCTTTTCCAATGAATCAGCTCTTTGCATCAGGTGGTCAAAGTATTGGAGCTTCAGCTTCAGCATCAGTCCTTCCAGTGAATATTCAGGTTGATTTCCTTTGGGATTGACTGGTTTGATCTCCTTGCTGTCCAAGGGATTCTCAAGAGTCCACACCATAATTTGAAAGCATCAATTCTTTGGCACTAAGCTGTCTTTATGGTCCAAGATGTTACATGTTAAAATTGAAACTCTTAGAATAAGTCAGACCAGAAGAATAGTCTCATATAGATAACTTCCATACCATGGAAACAGGGACTTCTGAAAAATTGCTCAGTTGTCCTCTTAGTTTTGGGCTTCCCTGACAGCTCAGTTGGTAAAGAATCCGCCAGCAATGCAGGAGACCCTGGTTCAATTCCTGGGTCAGGAAGATCTGCTGGAGAAGGGACAGGCTACCCACTCCAGTATTCTTGGGCCTCCTTTGTGGCTCAGCTGGTAAAGAATCTGCCTGCAATGTGAGAGACCTGGATTCAAACCCTGTGTTGGGACGATCCCCTGGAGAAGGGAAAGGCTACCCACTCCAGTATTCTGGCCTGGAGAATTCCACGGACTGTATAGAACATGGGGTCACAAAGAGTCAGACAAGACTGAGCAACTTTCATTTTCACTTCTCCACTTAGTTTGAAAGGGTAGGATGGTTTCAGACTAAGTGGGTGAGAGACCCTCCTTTTAACAACCTTTTGGACATGTGGAATAGTGGTGGATCTGGCCAAGTAAACTGTGAACTTCTTAATTATATGTTCATCACTTTTCTAAACTTTGTGACAGTAGCAGAGACATGGTTTAACTAGCTCCAGCCCACTAAAGATTTGCACTGAAACATTTTGTGGGGGACAGAATAATGATGCCCTGAAACGTTCACATCTAACTCCTGGAACCTGAATATGTTGTTTCACAGTGAAAGGGAGTTAAGGTTGCAGGTGAGCATTAAGGATGCCAGTCAGCTGACCTTCAGCCAGGGTGAGAGTCCCGGTTCATTCAGGTGGGCTCACTGTAATCACAGGAGCCTTTAAAGTGGAAGAGAGGGGGGGGAGGGTCAGATCAGAGCGATCAGGTCTTTGAAGAAGGCCTCCGTTGGCCTCTGGAAGCTGGAAGGGTTGAGGTGATACTTTGTCCCCGAGCTCCCTGAAGGAATGTGGCCCTGCTGATGCCTTGACTTGGTCCGGTAAGACCTATTTTAGACTTCTACCTGAAACTGGAAGTAATATATTCATGTGTTTCTTTAAAAATCTGACCAAAGTGTTGCTCAGTTGTGACAATTGTTACTGCTGCCCCAGAAAAGGATACACGTTGCCTAGAGTGGTTCCTGCTCGGATATTTGGGTATTGCTGCAGGTCGGCACATTCAGGGAGACGGTCGGGGGTGGGAAGCTCTCCAGGTTATGAACACAGCCTTTGTGCACAGCCCTCCCTGCCCTCAGTGTTTTAGTGGCATTGCTTTGGTGCGTTTGGAGCAGGATTCAACTGATGAATCCTTCAAAACTTCATGAGTTTTGGTGCTCATCTAGGCTCCTGTGTTAATTTTTAAACTCTCCTGTGCGGAAGAAAACTATTCCAGAATATGAAGAGCGGCCTTGCTTTTCACCTTTATTTATGCTATTAAAGTGCCATTCGCAGCTGTGGTCATGGGGGGTGAAATAAACAGGCAGGAGGCTGGGGTTGGGAAGCTGTACCTTCTGTCCTGGGTCCTTCCTCTTCCTCAGACTAGCCATGGGTGTGATGGATTTTGCTCTCCCTGACAACAGCTTTGTCAAGTCCCTCCAATCCTTTTGATCTTTGAATTGAAACTGTGGGTTTAATTTAGGGGAAAACTAGAATCTTAAGTTGTGTGATTAACAATGTCAAATTATCCCAATATGAACACATTACATATCTTTTTAACTGGTTGTCTTATTATTTTCTCATAATAGTGTAAGGCTTTTTTATTTTTTCATAAAGTTCTTAAGGATTCTTATGTTACTGCTTTTTTTTTTTTTTTGCCCATATCCATCTGCGTGGTTGCTGTTGTTCCTTTGGTATGCTATGTTACCTCTGAATTATTGAGTAAAGGTTGGGGGACGCAGTCCCTTTATAGGATTGCTTCTCATAGGCCGAAGTATCTTTTGTTTGAGTCTGTGCTGCACCTGATGGAGACACCAGGAGAGGGGGTTACACAGCTCACGCCCTAGCCCATACGCCTCCTGGTGATTTCAGTTGGGGAGGAAGAAGGACTTTAGTGCAGAGAATCTCTAGTATTAAAATGTGTGCCCAAAGTCCCCCTGTTTGTCCATATCCTGCCTGGGTGCCTCTAACAGCACCTGCGTGGGCTGCTGACCTTGCTCACGCTTCCCTGGCCCTCGGGCTGGGAGGAGCAGGAGGAGAGAAAGCTCAGGGACCAGCTGACCGCTCCCCTGCTTCTCCCGTGCTCTCGTTCAATGTTCTCGACCTTGGGGCACGTTAAAAACATCTCAGAGCTTTAAAACACTGACACCCCGGCTGAGCCTATAGTCTGACTTCGAGCCCCAGGTGAGGCCTGGGACAGAAGATTTTAAAACCCCACAGGTGATTCTCATGTGCTGTGGAGGCCAGGCTCTGCAGCCCCAGCCCTGGTTGGCCCGAACAAGCCCACTGGCTGGAGAAGGCGCCGGCGGAGGTTGCAGTTTCTTTGCTTTGCCTGGTCACCAGGGAAGCAGCCCCTGCCCAGGGTGGTGGGGAGACCCTAAGGGGGGCCTCTGCCCCGTCTGTGGCTCTGGCTGCTTTCCTGTCTAGATCATGTGTCTCCCATGTGTGGACCTGATAACCTGTTTTCCTAAAGGTTTGCCATAGCTTCTATGCTAGTCCTCAGATTCATGAATAACCTTCGTCTGTTAGGCTGAGAAGAGAGTCTCCAGTTTCAAAGGGTCTGCCTTTGTAACAGCACCTTGAGGCTCTTCTTTACTTTTACACCTGGAAGAACAAAGGGGAACCAGCCTGAGAGACTAAGCTAGATGGGCTGTGGTCATCAGGACCACGTGTATTTTCCTATCAGATTTGGGGGGGGGGAGTGGTATCTCAGGACTCTGGATACAGTGTCAAGTCTGGGATTTGATTCATTTTTCTTTTTAATTTATTTTGGCTGTGCTGAGTCTTCGTTGCTGCCTGAACATTTCTCTAGTTGCAGCCAAGGTGAGGGGGGGCTACTCTCCGGTTGTGGTGTGTGGGCTTCTCATTGCAGTGGCTCCTCTTGTTGCGGAGCTCAGGCTGCAGGGCACATGGACCTCAGTAGTTGGGGTGCACGGGCTTAGTTGCCCTACAGTATGTGGGATCTCCCTGGCCGGATCGAACCCATGTCTCCTGCATTGGCAGGTGGATTCTTTACCACTGAGCCCCCAGGGGAGTCCTGGGATTTGAATCTTACCTAACAAGTTTATCCCTCAGAGTTGTGAGGATTTAATGAGAAAAAGTGGAAAGACCCTCCCTCCCCGGCAGTGTCATCTTTCAGGAGATGGCCACAGATGTCAGCTGAACTTGAACTCCTGGGTGTGACGAGGACAGAAACATTAACTAATGTGTTATAGGAGGATCAGTGCTCTGAGAATAAGAGAATCCTCGAGTAGGTGGTGTTACAAATGGCTTAGGTGTTTCTCGGTGGCTGTGAGTCATACCTTTAGTGTTCGCTTTTGTTAGGATTGCTTATTAGATTTTGTTAGAATTTAGTTAATTAGACTTTTTCGTTAGCTTACAAGAAGGCACATAATAGAACTTGCAGAACTATTTAGAAGCAAAATAGAAATAAGCTATTTAGCTTATTTCAGGCTTGTACTGGCTCGAGGCAGACGCTGCTAGAGTTGACTTTTATTGTCAGGACTTCCAATAAGTGGTGGTTTTTCTTTTCTTTTTTTGAACCTCTATTAGAATAAAATATCACTATTCCAGGTCTGACCCTACTTCAGCTCTATCTAGGCTTTGTCCAGGGATTTTATGGTATACATCACTAATAAGAGAAGTCAGCAGAGACTCCTAGGTTCAGGTATGTGATCATAAAATTAACATTAGATAACACTCTAGGGAAAAATAGATCAGGGCCTCTGGTCAAGTGATCATAGATTACCTTCTGCCTCCCCGCCGCTCCCCCACCTGCTGCCACCTGCCCCTGTTATAAGGTTATGAGTTAAAGAGTGTTTCTGGGAAATAAGCTGAAGTCCTAATTTGCAGTATTTGTGAACATGACCTTCTTTGAAAATAGACTTCCTTGATGATCAAGTTCAAAGAAGGTCATTAGAATAAGCCCTATGTCTAATCCTGTATGTCTGACCTTATGGAAAGGGGAAGTTAGGATGCAGAGACAGACACAGGGATGAAGCTACATGAAGGTTAAGGTAAAGATTGGGTGGGACATCTACCAAAACAAAGAATAAATGTGATTATCAGCAAACCACCAGAAGCTGGGAGAGAGGCATAGAACAGACTCTCCCCCACGGCCTTCGAAAGGAGCCAGTCCCTGCCCAGGCCTTTATTTTGGACTGCTAGCCTCCAGAACTGTGAAACAAATGTATTTAAGTCACCAGTTTGTGGCACTTTGGTATGGCAGCCTAGAAAAGTAATATACCCCTTTACCTTCACTCTGCCTCCTGGGAGCAGTGATGCTATGGATTGGCTAGGTTCAGGACACTCATTGAATTATTAGGTTGAAGCCTGAAAATGTTGCTATTTAGCCATCTTTGATCTTCAGAAAGGTCAGTGTCACATGATCCAACATAGAACATTCTTTTTGTGTTTGTGTGTGTGAGACCCCTAAATAAACCTCATTAGGGTGGTATGGAAGGTTGTCTTTCCCTTGTCTGGAATGGGAAGGGGCTCCCTACTGTGGGTATCCTGGCCACTTTTTTCTTTGGCTTTTTCCTTATGATATTGGTTGCTCTCTATTCCATATAGACAGACAAACTATAACTGGGTACAGAACCGCAAAGCTTGTTTTCCCTAAAAACATCTGAAGTTGGAGACCTTTTAGTGTTCTGAAGGGCCTATGAAAATTATAAGATGATCCAAAATTATAAAAAATGACCCAAAATACAAATATGTAACCTTTCAAAATAAACACCTAGTGTCTATACAATGTAACCTCTAACTATCAGTGCTGAGCTGGCTACCTAGCTGCATTAATATGCCACACTGAACAAAACTGACATATTTAAGATTATGTGGATGGAGTCTCTAAAAATAAGTCACCAAAAGTCTTAAACAACCCTGGGCTCTGGGGAACAAGGGTCTTTCCTCTAGTCACCATCGTCTTATTCCTACAACTTGTTCCTTGCTGGTATATTTCTTGACATTCAAGATAAGAGATTGGACTTTAGGGCAAAAGAGGGTAGAACAAAGCAATCTTTTGTCCTGCTTCATCTCTGGTTATAAATTTCTCTTGGAAAAATGATAGTGTTCTGAGTAATGGGTTAAGAACAAGACTCAGGCATTTGTGTCCTACCAATATGATTCTTATCCTCCTTTGAGTAAAAGTACTCAATTTGAATTGTTCTTCTCTATAAAAATCTCTCATTAAAATAAAACAGTAATCCCTCATGGCTTTCTAATCAACCTAATATGTGATTTAGAAAGGACTTGAAATAAAGTTGTACCTAGTGTTTGCATTTATCGTCCAGTGAACTCTTAATAAACCTTATTACTTAACCTCTCTTTTTCCCAATCAAGACAGATAGGAAGTAAAGATGTAAGAATGTTACTTCAGTCACTATGAACCTTGTGAAACTGAAGGTAAAAATTGCAGGGTTCTGAACAGAAATGAGTCTTCTAAATGGATGTGGGGCTTGGCTATCCTTCAGCCTTAGTAATATAGATCTTTTATGTGAATACAGGGGCTTCCCTGATAGCTCAGTTGGTAAAGAATCTGATTCCTGGGTTGGGAAGATCCACTGGAGAAGGGATAGGCTACCCACTCCAATATTTTTGGGCTTCCCTTGTGGCTTGGGTTAGGTTTAGGGTGAATGCAGGTCTTATAAATACCTTAAAATTGGTAAAAGGTAAGATCAGCTTGCCTTTCTCTAGTAGAACCTCTTCAACTCTTAGTACAAAGTATTGGGGTGAATGGGGCTTGTATGGTGGTTCATATGGAAGCACTCAGAAAGTATTGGGTTGGTCAAAAAGTTGCTTGGGTTTTTCACAAGACGGCATGGAAAAACCCAAACGAACTTTTTGGTCAACCCAATACTTACATCCTGGGATCAGGGTTTCTTATAAAAAGGCTTGTAACTTAGGTTAAAGGGCTATCATTATTTAATGACTTATCATTTATGCAGAAAATACTTTTCAAATATCTCCTAAGTGTCAGGCATGATGCTGAGCCGCAAGGATACCCCCTTGGTCGAAGCAGTCCCCGCTATGAGTTTACAGTTCAGTAGGAAGAATTACTAACAATGCTAAGAACTTCTAGGGTGGCAGAAGTTTTGGGGTACAACAGGGAGCACAGAGAGACACTTAGATTTGGGGATCAGATCAAGAAAGCTTTCTGCAGAAAGTGATCAAAAGACTTGAGACCTCAGAAAGAAGGCTTTATCCAGACAAACTGAATACATTTCCTAGAGACAGGAAAGCACTGCATGTAATAAGAAGTGAAAGTAATTCAATATGAGGTAAGGATCCTCCAGGGAGAGATGAGCCTGAAGAGGTATGCAAGAGTCACAGTTGGAAGGGCCTTGTGAGCCATTTGGAGAAGTTTTAACTTCATCCTGAGGGCAACACACAGCCATTAAATGACTTAAGGCAGAGAATGGAAATGATGGGATGAAAGGTTTGGCAGTGTGGAAAATGGATTAGAAGGGAACTAGCTCAGTATGGCATCACCGACTCAACGGACATGAGTTTGAGTCAACTTTGGGAGTTGGTGATGGACAGGGAGGCCTGGCATGCTGCAGTCCGTGGGGTTGCAAAGAATTGGACAGGACTGAGCAAGTGAACTGAAATCCAGTAAAGAGGCTGGTGTCGAACACAAGGTGAGAAGTGAGCAGTGGGGACAAAGAAAGTGGGGGATTAATGAAACATTAAAAGAATCGGTAGATCATAGTGACTAGGTGTGGATGTGAGGACAGAAAGACAAATGAAGACTGAAGGTTTTTAGCTCTGTGGGGGTGGTACCTACCCCTCACAGAATATGAACTAGAAAAGAACAAGTTTTAGGGAGAGAGTGATGTCAGTTTTGGATGCAATGACTTGGAGACAGAGTACAACCAAGAGGAACTGCTTGGTAAACAGGCAGGAGTCTGGACAAGGAAGGTGCTAAGGATTCCTCCAGGACCAGAGCCTCAGGTGTCAGGGGAGGATCTTAGCAAGAAGGGAGTACTGAGTTGAGACTTGAAGGATGAAGAGCTGTGGTCATAATAAAGAGGTGGAAGATGCCCAGACAGGGGGAGCATCTTAGAGAAAGAGACCAGAACCCAGTGAGGAGTTGCAGGTAACACAGTGGGGTTGAGATGGAGTAGAAAGGCAGCAAATAATTCTTAATTTTTTCTTTTTTTAAGATTTTTTTGTTTTGGATGTGGACCATTTTTAAAGTCTTCACTGAATTGGTTACAATGCTGCTTCTGTTTTATGTTTTCTTGGCCCTGAGACATACGGGATCTTAGCTCCCCAATCTGGTATTAAACCCGCACCCCCTGCATTGGAAGGTGAAGTCAGAACTCCTGGACCACCAGGCAAGTCCCAGGAAGTAATTCTTGATGGGCTTTCCATGTCATACCTGATGCACGATGAACCAGGAAGGAGCCAATCAGAGTCTAGGCAGGGAAGAGACCTGGTAGATCTGTGCTTTACAAATTAGACTGGGCACTAACGCAAGCATGAACTGGAAATGGGAATAAGTTGGGCCACTTTAGACAATATAGCACTATTCCCGTCAAAGTTAGAGTCCTGAATGAATGCCAAGGCACGGGGGATGGAGGAAAAAGGAATGAAATCAGGCAACACCAAAGTGACAAAAGACCTAGCTCTGGGCTCTGGGAGGCAAGGAAAATGGCAAGAATGATGTTCAGGCATCTGACTTGGCCACTTCATAAGCTAGACAAGATGGGTGATGGGAAAAAGTAACTTGAGAAAAGCAGGACAGATGGACCTTAACCCTTCGGTTTTCATTCTACTGAACTCATGAATTATTAAAAGACTGGGATTTTTGTTCACTACGAAAAACAGTTATAACTTCTGTCTGCAGTAAAGAACTTGCAGTGATATATTATCCTTTTCTATCAATATTAAGGATCAGGAATTATTTCACTCTGAAAAACTGCTTTTCTCCAAGGAGACAGCAGTACTCAACATATGGGGAAAAAGAAAATATTACTATAACTTGGCATTTGCAGGCATTTTTCTCTCCCAAATAATTACACAAATTTCTGCAACAAGGTTTTTAATAATTTGTCCAAAGCCTCAAGATATTACTATGTGGCTACTTATTTTCCAAGTTTCAGCTGAAATAAAAACACTCAGAAAAGTATTTCCTGAACATCTCTCTAAATGGTCACCATTATTACTGTTGTGATGTTGATACTATGTCCTGTTCATTGATAGCCCTTTTATCTTCTTCAGATTATATTTTGTTTACATATTTGTCTTTCACTGTACGATAGGGTCCTAGGTTGGTATCTGTGTCATATAGAGTAGTAAGGATTTTGACTGTTCCCCTGACTGGATTTCTAATTGGAGGTCTAAGTCTACTTGATGTTGCTCTGTAATACATGGAAACCTCCATACTAATTAAGAAGAGATTCCCCAAGACTTGCCTGGTGGTTCAGTGGTTAACACTCTGCACTTCCAATGCAGGGGTGAGGGTTTGATCCCTGGTTGGTGAACTAAGATCCCACATGCTACACAATGTAGCCCCTCCCCACACGAAAAAGAGGTCCTCAATGGTAACATGAACAAATGAAAGCAAAACCAGGGTGTTAACTGGGCTTCCCAGGTGGTGCGGGTGGTAAAGACTCCATCTGCCAATGCAGGAGATGTAAGAGGCTCGGGTTCAATCCCTTGGTCGGGAGGATCCCCTGGAGGAGGGCACTGCAACCCACTCCAGTATCCTCACCTAGAGAATCCTAGGAACAGAGGAGCCTGGTGGGCTACAGTCCATAGGGTCACAAAAAGTTGGGTAGGACTGAAGCGAATTAGCACATAAGCACATGGGGTTAATTATGGAAAAGTGGCAGGAAGATCTGTGGGTGTGCATTTGTGTGTTAGGGCCTGAGATGGGACAAGGAAGGATTGCCAAATAATCTTTTGTTTTCTTTTGGATGAAGGAAAGCTCTTTGCTTCTAAAGAGGAAAAGACTTATTGAAAGAAGTCCCACTTAAAACTATGTTGTTTCTGTGACCATATTCTTAAGTGGAGAGATCTGAGTGAGCCTTTCTCCAGCAGAAGCTGGCTTAATTGGATTCCAACTGGGGAGAATGAATTCTTAATCAGAACATATTTTATTTGCTTAAAATGAATATTGTTTCAGTTACCCCCTATTTGTCAACAAAGTGGTCATTAACAGCTATCAGTGGCTGACCTTGACAGATTCCATTACTGAAATAATGAAGTCTGATGGGTTACTATTATTAACATTTGCTAATGGTTTCACATTTGCTGAGCAAGAGATGGGAGTGAAATAGAGCTGCTTACTCAGGCAGGTTGACCACCGGGGGGGATGGCAGGAAGTAGTGAAAACACAGGGAGCTTGATGAAAAATGAATGGCTCCCAGGAAGCATTTCTACAAATGAATGCAAATTCAGATATATATCTTTTAATCACCATGTTGAAAAGGTTGATTACTTAAAATTAGACTCACCAGATGTTTTTGTGGTAGGCAGAAGTGGGAAACTAAGCAGGGGGAAAAAGAATTTATCCTTTTAAAAGGTCCTAGTTATTTCCTAACAGCTGGTAGGTAACTGAACCGAGATGACAAATGAAGAAAGCAACCAGGTTCAAAGTGAAATGGAGGAAAAAGGCTTAGAAGCAAGAAAAAGAGAATAAGATGAAATCTGATGGAGTGTTAGCATTTTTGAAACTTGGAGCTTAGGCTCTCAAAGGATAGGATTTTATTTTTTTCTTCTAAGCAGCTTCCTTCTCACTTGACATGCTTCTAGACTGTGATAAATGTCCTTCCCTTGTCCCCAAAACCATTATTAAATTTTCTTTACCTCCAGACAAAGGACCCAGCAACAAATATCCACACAGCTCCTTCCACCAATCCTTGGGGCTCCCCTGTCAGCTTTGGGCCAAGGAGTAAACTTGCTCTTGTGATACAGTTTGGGAGACATTGGGAAGGAAGGTCTCAAAGTCTCTCCTACTTTCCCTAGATTTTCCCATCACAGATTCATTTCTTTGTTGAGCATCTCAATCTTTCTGGTACTCTCTACTTAAAATGCACCCATTTCTGGAAGGGCTGATAACTGAGAACCTATTAGCTATTTTCAACTAAAACTTTATCCCAAGTAGAAGTCCTACAGATGCTGAAGCAGGTGGAATGAATTATTTTGGGGAAATTACTGTTTTCCCTTCAAGAGCTACTTTTCAGCAGTGGAGAAGCCTGTTAGTGCCCTCCACCAATTCTGAATAGAAGCCTCCTTCTCTGGTTTAATCTGTGTTGCCAAAACTTCCTGGATCACTAATGACCTAATGGAAGTCAGTTTGTCTTGTGCCTTTACACAGTGCCAAAGAGCCCAAGATAATGAATACTGGATATGTGTAGGGGCAACTTCTTTTAGAAGGAAAAAACATTGTCTTGTGGTTGTTGTTTAGTTGCTCAGTCTTATCTGAATTTTTGTGACCCCATGGCTTGCAGCACGCCAGGCTTCCCTGTCATTCACTATTTCCTGGAGTTTGCTCAAACTCATGTCCATTGAGTTGGTGATGCCATCCTCTGTCGCCCCCTGTCTTTCCTAGCATCAGGGTCTTTTCCAATGAGTCAGTTTTTCGCATCAGGTGGCCAAAGTATTTGAGCTTCAGCTTTAGCATCTGTCCTTTCAATGAATATTCAGGACTGATTTTCTTTAGGATTGACTGGTTTGATCTCCTTGCAGTCTAAGGTACTCTCAAGAGTCTTCTCCAACACAACAGTTCAAAAGCATCAATTCTTCAGTGCTCAGCTTTCTTTATGGTCCAACTCGCACATCCATACATGACTACTGGAAAAACCATAGCTTTGACTAGACACACCTTTGTTGGCAAAGTAGTATCTTTGCTTTTTAATATGCTATCTAGGTTGGTCATAACTTTTCTTCCAAGGAGCAAGCATCTTTAAATTTCATGGCTGCAGTGACCAACTGCAGTGATTTTGGAGCCCCCCCCCCACCCAAATAAAGTCTGTCACTGTTGTTAGTGGCTTCTAGCAAACGAAGCCTTCCTAAAACAAAACATCTGTTGGGTCAGATAACTCTAAGAGCTTCCTCTAATTGGTGAGAAATTCAGTGGTAAAGTACACTGCTTTACAAAATTTGGAGCCTGACAAAGAGTAGGAATTGAAGTGAAGGATGGGTGGTATTTCAGCCCTGAAGTCAGAGAGTCTGTTAATTGGGGAAAGAGCAGGCAGGTCCTAAGGGAAACACAAAACAAGTGGGGTGCAGTGAGGGTGGAAAAATGGGCAGAAGGGCACATTTAAGCATTTAAACCTAGAGAAAATATTTCAAAGTCATCCACAGGGTGATGGGAAGCCATTGAAAAGTTATCAAAGATCTTTATTTACATAACTCCTATCAGAATTTTGTTGAATAAGGCATCAAACTTGTGGTGGTTTGAGCATTCAAGTGTTCACCTACAAATTAACTGGGCTAATAGGTGCACAGATTAATGAGTATGTAAAAAATTTGACACTTTTCTGGCCACTTGATTAACATGAAGGCACTTTATGAGAATGAACTGCAGAGTACATGAATAACAGCTGGAAATGTCCTTCAAGTAAATGACGGTGTGACCCTTTCTTGAGGATGAATCTTACCAAGTATTGAAACCAGCGTTTTAATAAAGCAGTAGAGGGTGTTAGTATTCCTAAGTTATAACAGAAGTTGCTGAGAGCATATGATTGTTACATGTAACTTCTTCAATAGCACAACAAAGGAGGCAGAGACCTATAGTAGGGTAACACTGTCAAGGAAAGTTAAGTTCTTTGCTTGGCTCATTGTATTACTTTCTGTATTTGAAAGCCCTATGTTGGACTATGTAGAAAAATACTGATACTACTTATAAAATGACATTTGATCCACAAAGAAAACAAGTTACTGGTGGAAATATTGTTTAGAATGCTTCTAAGCACTTGGTCATCTCTGTGTAAATGACTTAAATCTCTAATTTACACAAATTTTTCAACTTATTCCTCAAATAAAATATTAAGGACCCCTGTACTGATACTCTTTGGTATAACCCTGTTTTACCATGTACATTTGAGAGTAAACATTTCTTTTAAAAATTCTGTAATTTAAGTTCTTCAATTATGACTTATCTTCCCAACAGTCAAGTAAGGTCACATTATGAATGGCTATACAACTTTGAGTCAGTATATTACTTGCATAGACTTTAAGGGCAAATACAAATTAAAATCAAAAGGATAAATTCTTATTAAAAATAAGGCGAAAGACATTCCCTTTCCTTCCCTTAAAGCATTTTCTTTTGTACAGTTGTAAATTCTTTCTCTGGCTCTGAGCTTTAAATCTTTTACAAAGCCTCTTGCAAGTCTTACAACTAGGAATGTCTTTAAGGACCAGGGAGCCAATCCTTTGAAATGCCATCAAGGGACATAGGGCCTTAAAATAGCAATAGATTAGTCTAGTGGCTATTTTATAGACAACTCAGAATTACTGGATTCCAGGCAAGATTTTTTGGGGTTGGCCAAAAAGCTGGTTCAGGTTTTACTGTAAAACATAGTGAAAAACCTGAATGAACTTTTTGGTGAACCCAGTATTTTGGGGTCATTTACCTAGAGTATATTTATATACACACATACCTGTACTGATGCAGGAGGGGCAGGGGATAAATCTGCAATATGGAATGCTGATCAGCATTTCTCACTGACCGGAGGAGGCAGAGATCAGTTGAAGCACACCTAAAACGTGTTAGCAGCAAAGGGAGCATGTAGAAGCTCAGAAGGAGGTAAGCTTTCCCAGGCTTCCTCTAGCCATCTCATGAGACCTTTATGCTGTCTACACTTCATTATTAAGTTCTGCTATCTTTATCTTGCCCCACACGCTGGAACTCCTAAGAGGATTCATTTGTGAGAGGTTTATAAATTGCTTTGTAGATTAAAATTCTCTATAAAGTGTTGATGACTACAGGCAGTCCTGACTTGGAGAGATTAGACTTCTGACAGTTCCCATTTCCAGGGTTCAGCATCTGTGTTCTTTACCCAGGAGGCTGGCTCCTGTAGATACAGTGGGATCAGGTGATCCACTTCCTGATCTGCTTACCTGTGAAGCTGACCCCATCCTTCAGCCTTAGCCTGGCCTCACAGTTCTCCTTCTCTGCCTCCCTCCTTTTTCTGAGGTCTCTCAGGTCTTAAAGCTATCCTGGACCTGCCTAGAGGTCTTAGCATAGGATGAGGCTGAGGAAAGAAAGTGTTGTACAGTGGGAGTGGTCATGAACGTCAGTTCAGAAGACCTGCATTTGACCAGTCCTGCCTTGTTAGTGAGGAGGGCAGGGCAGCCCACTCCAGTATTCTTGCCTGGAGAATTCCATGGACAGAGGAGCCTGGCAGGCTATAGTCCATGGGATCACAAAGAGTCGGACATGACTGAGCGACTAAGCACAGCACAGTACAGAAACCCAGACTAGGTACTTAGTCTCTTTGAGCTGGAGAAGACTCTTGAGAGTCCCTTGGACAGCAAGGAGATCAAACCAGTCAATCCTAAAGGAAATCAACTCTGAATGTTGATTGGAAGGACTGATGCCAAAGCTCCAATACTTAGGCCATCTGATGCGAAGAGCCGGCTCATTGGAAAAGACCCTGTTGCTGGGAAAGATTGAGGGCAGGAGGAGAAGGGGGCCGCAAAGGATGAGATGGTTGGATGGCATCACTGACTCAATGGACATGAGTCTGAGAAAACCCTGGGAGATAGGGAAGGACAGGGAAGCTTGGGGTGCTGCAGTCCTTGGGGTTGCAAAGAATCAGACATGACTGAACGATCGAACAACTGAACACCATCTATGGGCTAGGTATAGTGTGTGGGGTTGGAGATTCATCAGTGAACTAGACTACAAACCCCTACCCTCATGGGGCGTACATTTTAGGTGAAGATAAAACATAAGTAAATACATTAAAAAGGCAATAAAATAAGGTGGTGTGGAGAGAAAGCTGGGTAAAATGGATGGAGAATAGATAAGAAAGAATGGGATAACCTCTCTGGGTAGATCAGGGTAGGTCTTGCAAGAAACAAGCATTTGAGCAAAGGCTTAAGAGGCAATAGAACATGTACCTATCTTGGGAAGAACTTTCCAAATTGAGTCTATACACAGGAAAACAGGAAACTAAAAACTAGTTCTTGACCCTTGCCTGGAACTAATAACAATGACAACAGCTACTCTTTAAATGCTGACTCTGTGCTAGGCATGTAGTAGACAAAGTTAGCTAGCAGATATCTTGCATCTAAAATAACTACTCTACAGGTGACCTTCATCCTGGAAAGTGAAGGCTAACCACCAAATCTCAACAAATTGCCAGTCTCAGGGAAGGGGCCATTTTCAATTTGAATGTATCTTATTCTGCAATCTACCACTTATAAATTTATACCAACACAACATAATGGGATATAAATGTATATACAGTGTATTATAAAATTGTGCAAGGCAATTCTCCGTGGAACTTTGAGCTGCTCTTCCTCAGGAATATCTTATCAAGGATGTTTGAATAGTGAACAGCCTTGGATGACAGAGATAGCGTATCCATCTGAATCAAGGGGAAGGTTGCTTACAGCTTATCGTAAAGGATTTGGGTTTGCTGAATGCAGATTCCTTACTCATAATGTAGTGTAATGTGTGTGGTTGTTAGTGGTTCCATTGCCCTGTGTGAAACAAGGCTCAGGCAACCAGTTCAAGAAAACGATGATACTCTGCCTATTATTGCCAGGAACCGCTGATCCAAAAATCTCATGTCATCTGCCAGCATCTGTGAAACTGGCAGGTAAACCTGTGACTGATACCTTGCAAGTAAAGTAAAATCTTAAGATGCACCCATTAGGCATCACATGTAATTTCTGAATGAATTAGAGACCTTGGTAGAACAATGGAATAGTTAAGGGAATGTGAGAACTGATGATAAAGCTTATACACAAATTGATTTCCTGAAGTCTAAATTTTAACTTTTTCCTGACTGAAGTAAAAAATATCCAGAAAAAGTAAGAAATAAAAAAGATAGTTCATCAATTGTCTTGGCACTGCTGCAAAAAGATGGTCAGTTCTTAAGTAGCTGGTTTCCTTAGGCAGCTGGGAACCTAGTCAGTCTGTTAAATTCACCATTTGATGTCATCAGTGGACATTCTGCTTCCACATTCAAATATCTTTTCTTTCCATCTCTGTAAAGTTATGGGGATGTCTTTTCCCTAAGGAGGTCAGACTTCAGGGAGCACATAATACTTGAATTATCTGAAAGTTCAGCATTCTTGAATGTGCAAAGCTGCCAGAGCTGGGTCAGAGAGGCATGCTGAATGGAATTACTGAAGGGTCTGCGCAGCTGGAAAAGGAGCCTGAAGATGAAATGGAAGGCAAAACTCAGACAGCTTGGTATTGAGATTTAATGTTTGTACAAGGTCTTTGAGGGTGAAGGCATTGCTACGAACAATGCTGTTCAGAAGATGTATTTGGAGGAATTGACCATATGACTGAAAGGATAGTTCTACTCGAATTGCAGACTAGCATTTCCCTAAAATATCATCACTGGAATTTTTTTCCCTTTAAATGAGGAAATCACATCTTTAAAGATGTGTAGTTACTATACTTAGTTCTTTGAAAGAATCTGCTCACAGGGAGAATACCTTAAAGTCCTTATATTTGGCTGGGTTTCTATTTTATCCATTACACAGAATTTTTAGTATTTATCTTCAAGCACTTCCCCAAGGAAGTCTAGGGTGGCTATTCATCATTGAACTATCCAAAAGGACTTATAAACCACATCTATATTCACTAACAACTGGAAGATTGCCATTTAAAAGGTGGAAAAATTGTCAGCTATTTATATTGCTACACAGAAGTTTCAATACTTGTTTTAAAATATCATGAGAAATTACAGGAAAATAACTTTTTACAAGTCTTTATTTTTACTCTCAGATAACTATTGGATTACTATTTGACAGTAGTACTTGTGGTGATAAAGTCACCTAAAGGAATGTGAAGGAGTAAAAATGGAGACGAGACTAAGAGGATAGTGATGATACCACAAGCACAAGCAACTGAAGAAAAAAATTGGACTTCATCAAAATCCCATGCATCAAAGAACACTATCAAGAAAGTAAAGAGACAACCCATAGAATGTGAAAAAATATTTGCAAACTGTATTTGACAAAGGTTTAATAACCAGAATATATAAAGAACTCCTAAAACTCAAACATTCTAATTAAAATGGACAAAAGACTTAAACAGACATTTCTTCAAAGAAGATATGCAAAGGTCAATAGGTATGTGAAATAACACTTGTCATTAAGGAAAGGCAGATCAAAGCCACAGTGAGATAAAATTTTACAACTACTTGGAAGGCTATTATAAACAAAAAATAAGCTTTGGTAATGATGCAGAGAAACTGGAATCCTTGTACATTACTGATAGGAATGTAAAATGGTGCAGTTACTGTGGAAAACTGTTTGGCAGTCCCTCAAAAAGCTAAACATAAAATTGTCATATGACCCAGCAATTACACTCTGCAGTAAATGGTACTCAAACAGATCTCTGTATGCCAATGTGCATTACAGCATTATTCACAAAACCTGAACGATAGAAACAACCCAACTGTCTAACACATAAATCAAACAAAATGTATATGTAATGACTGTTTAGCTATAAAAAAGAATCAAGTTCCAATAGGTGCTGTAATATAGGTGAGACCTGAAAAGGTGCTAAGTGAAATGAGCCAGACAAAAGAGAGTAAATAACATTTCACTTATATCTAGAATGGATAAATCGTAGACAAACCAGGGGCTGAGCAGGAGGGAATGGTGAATAATTACTCAACACTCAGGGTCTCTGTCTGTGGGGATTAGTCTAGAAATAAATAATGGTAATGGTGGCATGAGATTATGACTATAACACTCCTAAATTATATTCTTAAAATGGCAAATTTGTTAACTATCATTTGTTTAAATGTACATGCCTTTTATTTGTTACTTTTATTTTTTTTTTTTTATTTATTTTTTATTTTTTTATTTTTTTTTTTATTTGTTACTTTTAAATTTATCTTCTAAATGGGTCAAAGGTTTGTTTAAACTGAAAAAGTAAATTTATTGGGACCAAAGGAAGTATATCTGAGGTAATTTACAGGCAAGTGAAAGTAAAAGGACAAACAGACTACTATAAGGATGGAATAAGATACACTATATGCCAAACCACTGTTTTGAATACTTCTTTATCAGTCAAAACTAGAAACAGAATTGGGGAAATGGCTGATAGATTTTAAAACTGCAACATAAGGGAATAAGTTGTAGCCACTAAAATCTTAATTTTGAAGCCTATATGGAAAAATAAAAGTACATTAATACAACATTATGTGAAATGTCAGAATATAGTTATATAGTATGTATAATATTATCTTTGCTAAAATACATTTTATGTGGGAATCAAAACAAAAAGTTCTAGGAATAAAATATTTCTAATGCTGTTGCTTTGTTTTTTTTTTTTGAAAAAAGAGAAAATGAAATATATTGGTGGGCTCAATACTTTGCATCTCTAGTAATTAGATATTGTGCAAAGTAATGTTGGTGGTTTGAACTAGATCCCCTTATCCTGGAGCTGTATCAATTATATTCAATTTTAATCTGAAGACTTAAATGTAAATTGGGCTAAAATTAATGACTAGAGTTAAACCAGGGGTTTAAAGGTGATGTAAGTTAAATTCCAGTTAAACATTGCTTGGGATCTCACTGAATACTCTCATTTAATGCCAAGACTTCAGGGATCCTTTGACATGACTATATAGTTAGGAATTCAGTAGTCAAAACTCATTTTACAAGTGAGGAAATACACACTGCCTGTATTCTGACAAAAGTCAAAGTTGGACAGTAGCCAGGCTGTCTGAGTCTTCATACTCTTCTCATATCTTGTGCTGAACTGTGCGTGACGCTGTATTATAACCCGAGGAGCTCAGTGCTGGAAGATGTATTTTCAAAATGTTGTTTTGTCACTGAGTCACGTCTGACTCTCTTGCGACCCCATGGACTGTAGCTCTCCAGGCTCCTCTGTCCGTGGGATTCTCCAGGGAAGAATACTGGAGTGGGTTCCCATTTCCTTCTCCAGGGGATCTTCCTGACCCAGGGATCGAATCCACATCTCCTGCATTTGCAGGTAGGTTCTTTACCACTGAACCACCAGGGAAGCCCATTAAAAAGTTGTTAGATTACTGCTATTAATATTACACTAACCAAACCCATATCATCCTTTCTCTCCTCCAACTTTCAGTATATTTTACATTGTGAGAATTATTTCAGCTTACCAGTAATTGGACTTTTCTGCATGCTAGAAGCTTAATGTAGAAAAAGCTTCCTAAAGAACTATAAACGCAACCTGATTCATATTTCATATCTTGTGAGAAATTGGTTAAAATCCCATAAACTAGACAGGTCCATTTTTACCTGAAAAACAAAAATCAATCACAAAACCTTATCTGCTTTCATGCCTACTATTTACTCAGTTCTACTTGACGGTAGATTAAAAGAGAACCTCTTCTGGTCCATCAGTCCCCTTCTGGCCTTATTCAGGCTGCTGAGTTGCTTACTGGGTTGCTAAATAATCCATTGTCTACCCTGCATTCAACCATTATGGAAAAAGAAAAACAAGCAAATCATTCCGAAAATAGACATTTTAGCATTACTCTTTTGATGTAGTCTATAATTTAGATTATTCACCAAAATCCAACTCTACTTCAAAATAGAGTGTTAATAGACTCTGCAGGTAGGCAAATGGACAAGAGTTGCAGATAACACCACCTGTCTTGGTGAGGCCAATCAGAGGTTTCAGTGTCTTTCTCTGTATCTTGACACCCAACTTGTTCTGAGCGTAATTCTGAAGGTTGCGTAGAATCCCTTGGAACCAGAACAAAAGCCTCTTTGTTCAGTGGCTTGCTGACAATTTTAGGTATTGAGATCTAACAGTAGAAAATGGAATTATAGAGCCGGAAAGGCTTATCAAAATGTAATTTAATTCTAGACAGATCCCACATAAGTCTTATGATTTCAAAAGAACTCCAGGGAAATTATTTCAGTTGTATCTTCAATTGTTTTCTCTTCAATTCTGGTAAAGTTCATGATGTACAATGATTGCTTTAAAGTATCATGGTGCTCTTTGAGGTGTGAGACAGTTCCTGTGACTTTGACCAACTTGGAATGAAAACTACTCTTAAATTTAGACTTTTAAATCCAAGATAATGTAAGAGATTATGAAGAACCAAGGCCAGCACACCTGGCTTGAAGAAATCAGAATGGGCTCGTTAATGGTTAGCTTTGCCAGCATGTATCAAGTGCCTCCTATGCTAGCGATGAGTGAATCAAAGACAGCAAGGACCATGTGTGTGCAAGGTCAAAACCCAGCATGACCTACTGCATGGGTCAATGGCTCTGTGTCCCACTATTGTAGCATTGGTTCCTTGGAAACAAATGTACATAAAATGTATGTGTCTGAAATCTTAAAGTGCATATGTCAGGCACTCCATGAGAATATACATCAAAAAATCTATCCCAGTTCTAAACTCGTAGTTCAGGGGGTCCCTCTTCAGCTCAGTCGCTCAGTCATGTCCGACTCTTTGTGACCCCATGGACTGCAGCACACCAGGCCTCACTGTTCATCATCAACTCCTGGAGTTTACTCAAAACTCATGCCCATTGAGTTGGTGATGCCATCCAACTATCTCATCCTCTGTTGTCCCCTTTTCATCCTGCCTTCAATCTTTCCCAGCATCAGGGTCTTTTCCAATGAGTTAACTCTTCACATGAGGTGGCCAGAAGTACTGGAGTTTCAGCTTCAGCATCAGTCCTTCCAATGAACACCCAGGACTCATCTCCTTTAGGATGGACTGGTTGGATCTCCTTGCAGTCCAAGGGACTCTCCAACACCACAGTTCAAAAGCATCAATTCTTCGGCGCTCAGCTTTCTTTATAGTCCAACTCTCACCATACATGACTACTGGAAAAACCATAGCCTTGATTAGACAGACTTTTGTTGGCAAAGTAAGGTCTCTGCTTTTTAATATGCTGTCTAGGTTGGTCATAGCTTATCTTCCAAGGAATAAGGCACTAAGGTGCCTCTTAGTGTACACCAATCCTTGGGCTGCTTCTTACTATCTACTAAATCAGATTATCTGGGAGTGACCCTGAGAATATGCACTGTCCTATGACTCTAACTCAATTCCATTGTTTCCTTATAGAAAAGCCATCCTTCACAAAAATGTGTTCTCATCCAAGGATGAAATGGCTCATTATTTTTGTGTTATAGGTCATTATTTTTGTGTCTTTCATCTTGTTTCAGAAACATAACATGGTTATGATGGATGCTTAGAGAACCATTTCACTGTTTAGTCTCCATCTTTGAGTCTTTCACTTCAGTTTTTCTCTAACACTCTTAGGAATGGTTTAGCCAAATGTGAAGAAAACAGGCAGATGAGCAAGTTCTGGTTAAGAATATTCATTGAAAAAAGGGTGGTTGGTGGGGTGTTCATTCTGAATGCCATATCTGGAATCCAAAGTTCTCCACTCCCCGGAGGACATCCCCTAGGAACACTCCTCCTATAATGGCTTTCACTTTTATGAGCTACATAAGCAGTCAAAAATGAAAACATCATTAATGTAATGAAGCTATTTCTTAAATTAATAAGGCTCTCTCCTGAGTTTAAAGCACCAAGTTATAGAAAAGACAAAAGTGTGACTTTCAGCTTTTGCTTGAAGTTAGAACATGAAATTCTCTTGGTATGTGTGTTTCATTCTTAGCTTCTATGGCTAGCCTTGGCAAATCTGTTTCTATGGAAACAGACATTAAATCAGCGAAAATACTAGAGAAGCTGCTATGGAGATGTTCTTGTAAATTTTCATGTGTCATCCTTTGCCAGGTGAGGCCCCCTATGCAAAACAGGCTTGGGTGAACATGTTAAAGATGACTTGCAATCAGGAAAACTACAAAGGCTTCTAGGCAACCCTGTTTCTCTTCCTCTCTCTTTTCCTATCCTCTCCTTTCTCCTCTTTCTCTCCTTTCTTTGCTCATTCATTCATTTTATTTATTCAATCAACAAGTATAAACGAGCTCCTATATGAGGTTAAATCCAAAGACTTTTCCCCCCCATTTTCTATGGGTCAGATGGATGGCTTTTCGAAACAAAACCAACAGGAATACAACCTCGCCTTTAAGTACCTGGGGAGAATATCTGTTATACACACTGATAGATGGGCAGGGTTGGGGTTTTTGCATACCAACCATCCAAAGCTTGATGGCTCAATTTGCATCTAAGAACAATGATGCCTGAAAAGCATGGAGCCACAACGGAACGCTGGCAGAGTCCTGTATAAGAAGGTGTTGGAGAGTTGGTAGCTGGGAAACATAATAAGCATCTCTCCTTTCTCTTTAAGTAGACACAACGCAGGTACATGTTTGTGGTACACCATGGGCATCTACCAGGGGCTCAGAAGCCAGTGCCTAGACAAAATAAGCAGTGTGCCAAACAGAGACCGTAAATGGAGATCAGATTTCCTCCAGACAGGCTTGAATAGCTTTCAAGGAATAAAGCAAAAATTTAATGAGCAACAGCCCTTACCCAACAGGTAGGCTAATTGCTGTATTAGAGAAAAAAAAAGAACACCCCTGAATAGACAGATTTTGGTTTTTCTATCAACTGGGTGGTTGTCAAAGCTTCTACATCAAATGTAGAAACAAGATAGTTTCTTTGAATATAACACACAGTGGGCATTAACTTGGTCATGTTTTAACCATTCGAGGACAGCCTGTAAACACAGTCTCCCATCAAACCTTTACAACGGTCCATCTGGGAGTTAAAAAGGAATAGGAATATGAGAAAGAAGCCATTCCATAGAAAATAGGGAGATGTAGGAGAGAAAGTAATTTGTTTTGGAAAATGTTTTAAAAAATTAAGACAATAACTTATCATAAAGGTTCTTATGGGCATACTCTAATAGAAATTGAGCAAGAAGTTTCTATCCACCTCTATACCCCACTGTAGCAAGCAGTCCTAACTCTTGAAATCAGCCTTCATTAAAAAAATGAGAAATATGAGGATAGACTAGAAACTAAGTTTAGGGAGACATTTTAAAGTGCCAGCATTCTTCATGCTTCCTGATTCTGTGGCCAAAACAAAGGCCATTCCCCTTCATTAAGCAAGAGAATATTAAGCAGGGGAATATTAGAAAGTGCCACCTTCTAGAATGAAAACCAAGAAGGATTATAATAAAATGATGAAACTCTTCATCTGCAGAAGTCTTCCCATAAGCAACTCTCTAGAAGAAAGGCTTGAAAATGTTTCCGATAAAAACATATCTCCCTGTCTATCTGAGAGTCCAGATAGACTCTCTCTTAGCCAGCACCTGTAACATGACTAAGGCCAGCAAGTGCTAATCTTAGAGCTCAACATTAATGCATAATGAACTATTTGGATGACTGAGATGAAATACTGAAAGAGGCTGAGAGCTAAGAAACCTTCAGCCTTCTTTCAGTGCTGCCCAGGGGAAAGCTGCTCTGATTCAAGATGACTGGTCTGGCTTATTTAAAGACTGACAACCCTGGAGGTGGGGGGCTTCTCTAGCGGTCAGTGGTAAAGAATCCGCCTGCCAATGCAGGAGACATGGGTTTGATCCCTGGATCTGGAAGTTCCCTGGAGAAGGAAAGGGCAACCCACTCCAGTATTCTTGCCTGGAGAATTCCATGGACAGAGGCGCCTGGCAAGCTACAGTCCCCAGGGTCACAAAAGAGTCGGACATGACTTAGAGACTAAAGAATAACAACAATCCCTAGAGTGGAAAAGGGTAATTCATCAGTGTTCATTATAAAACTATCCTTCAAAGGTTGTCTGCACTCATAGATCTCAACCCTTTTGTTTGTCAAGCGATATCATGTCTTTCTCCTGTGTTACTCTCTTTCTGGAGAGTTCTGTCTCATTCTCCACTTTCCCAACTTTCCTCCCTTCTTCAAAGCTCAACTCAAATTTCTATTTTTATACAATATTCTCTCGTCCTCAAATGCTGCTGAGTTCTTTGCATTTTTATTATAATGGCAGTTCTGTTTTCTGTTACAGTTCTTGCTCCATTAGACTAAAAACCCTTCGTATGCTTATATTTTGATTCACAACAAACAAACAAAAAAGCTTGAAATTGTATGCATCAGACCCTTTGCTAGGTGCTTGTAGGTTTGTTCAGGCCTCACTAGGTCCCTTCCTCGCTTATCCTGCCTCTGGCTCACTGTGGACCCTCCCTTACTTCACATTGCTATTTTGTATGGCCGTCTGAGAGGCTTACCCAGCCAGGAAGGAGACTCCCAAGCAGGTGAATGGGTCCAGGAAGATGGGAATATATTACTGATGTATCAAAGAAGTCAGTTTATTTGAATTGGACTCATGTTAGTCAGCTTCCCCAGAGTGGCCTAATTCTGGGGTAAAGAAAGAGAAAATATGAACTTGCAAAGGTGATGTTTGGACTGCAGAATGTGGAGGCCCCAGTGATGTTCAGCTGCAGTGATGAGATTCTGCCTGAGAGATCCTCGAGGCCTCCAAGAGATATGTTACTTACCTTCTTGTTACTATTTTAAAAAAGCAGCCAATGAAAAACTACACTGAGGTGCTATGTTGATTCTGGCAAGAGAGAACCTGACTTCGAAGGAGGAGAATTGTCCCACGCTTTCCAAACAGGCCACAAAATCTCAAGCCAAAGTTCATCAACTGGTGGGGGAAAAGATTCAACAGCTTTCTTACAGACTCTATTAATCAGGCCTTTATAATAACTACCGCATGGTAGGTATTAAGTAGAAAAATAAAAGTAGCAGTTTAATTGGATATTAATGTTAGGCTTTCATAAAGTATGGGGGAAGCAATCTAAAAATAGGTTGAAAATAGGTTTTTGAAATCAAGCATACACTAAATTTCTTAAAGGTACCCTCAGTCTGACTCTCTAAATTAATTTTTGTGTGCAAGTGTGGAAAGGCATTATCTATTATGTAACTTGGGCTGGAGATTAAATATATATATTTTCATCTCTTCTTTGGTAACTCACCATCTAGCAAGGGAATAAACAGGTGATTAAACTTTGTGAAAAGATACTACATATAAAGGCTGTGGAAGAATCAAAGCAGAGCAAATACCTAATCCTTGGAGAGAAGGGAGAAATGAAAAAGGCTTCCCAGAGAAGGCGGGACCAACAGAGAAGCAGAAATTAGCTGAGCGAGGAGGTGAGAAGGTGTTTGAAGAAGGTGAAATGACAGGGTAATTACGGGCAATTTATTGTGGCTGGAGGATAAAATGTGAGGCCAAGTATGGTAGGAGGTAGAATAGAGGTGTGGGAGGGACCAGACTTACGGGCCTTTGTGTCTCTTATGTAAGGATCTGTAATCTACAGTCAGCAAAGCCATTCCTTCGGGAGCAAGCAAGCCAAAGGGTTTCCAACAGGAGAGTGATTTGGTCAAATCTTTATTTCACAGGGTGACTTTGGTGACAAGGTGGAGAGTGACAGCTTCACCAAAAACCACACAAAACAGACAAACTCAAAATCCTGTGAACAGGGAGATGTGTGCGGTATCACAGGACAGGGGGCAGGGCTGAATGAAAGGAGAAGCAGCTGATGTATGAAACGACTAGCAAGTCAAAGCCAAGGGGGGAGCCAACTGCTTAGATGTGGAGCAATTTTAGGTATCTAGTAATCAAGTAGATGTTAATGCCATATTCTGAACTAGCGGTTTCAGGAGGAGGAATGGCAGGCAGTGAGCACAGCTTTTGATCTGGTAAGACTGAGGCCCCCGTGGGATTTTCTGGCTTGAAGCCCTCATCACACAGTTGGATGCCAGGGTCTGAAGTTCTGGGGAGCACTTTGGGCTAGAATATAGACTTGTTAGTCCCTCAGTATTCTGCTAATAGGTGAATCTATGGAAAAGGAAGGGACCCAGGAAAACAAGGAGAATCAAAAAAAATGAGAAGGTGGAGAATAGATCTATAGAGAACACTTCCATATAAGGAATAAGAGAAAAAGGAGACTATACAAGCAACAGATCAGAGAGGGAGGGGAAGATTCTGAAGGAGAGTTTTGAAGAGATGTCAATACAGAGTTAAATGCATGAAAGGGTTGTAGATAAAGAATGGTCTATCTATATATAAATAAAACTTGGATCAAGATATTATCTAAGCTCACATGTCCATGTGTCTATATTTCCTCCTAAAATTCCATTTAATGATTAAAAAAAGATAAAGCACATTGATCAGAATAAACTATAATGACCCACGAAAATATCATCTTAGTATTTCACAAATGATTGAGGCATCTCTGGAAGACAGACAGCAGGTGGGGCTAGGTTTAGAAGAAGAAGCTGAAGAAAGGGCCGAAACAAAGAAACTGCAGCAGAGGTCAACAGGATCTGGAGGGTATAGCCGGAAATGCAAGCGGAGTCGGAGGATATACCAGTGGGAGGGGACTTGGGGGGTTTGGCCAGATGGTACTCCCTCTCCTGCTTATGCCCTGCACCGAGCAATCACCGTGAGGTTCAAGGTCAGCACAGTGCCTGTGGGTGCTGGTCTGGAGAGGCAGGGAGGGGTGAAGGACAACTTCATTCTATAGTCAGAGCTGTTTGACTTTCTCACATTGAGGATGCATTCATGTGTTACTTGAGTATGATATTAAAATAGAAACAGACTTTTGGATTGGATTGTGAATTAGGTGACCTTGAAGAACAGTACAAAGGAGAAAGGTTAAAGCCGGATGTTGCGTGGGGGTGTGAATGAGAGGTGACAAAATGGAGCAAGTGAGCAGAACCTTTAGAGGAAATTGATTCAGAGAGAGGGAGATGGGGAGGAGTCAGAGGTTCTGGTGGGAGGGATAGGACATAGAGACAAAGTGTGGAAGAACTGGGCTATTCTGGGGACGCCCATTTGGAAACTGAAAACTTGAATTAGAAAGTGGGAGTAGAAGAGGAATTGTGCTTGATGGCCCCTTCTTGGGTTGAAAGGGAATAAGATCGTCTGCTCAGAGCATGGTACCCAGGGTTTATAAGACTTGAATAGGAAAAAGATTTGAATACATCCACTAAAGATAAACCAAAGGACTGAAAACAATGAGAGTCCAGGCAAGCATGGAGACCGCGGGTGGGTGGTGCCCGATTCACAGAGTGTAATTTTCCAGCAACAGTAAAGGTTGGGAGTCCAGGGCTGGGGTTTTGTCAGGTCACTGAAGGAAGAAGTACCAGGGCACAAAGGGTGAAAGTGATAACAAATTGATCAGATGATCTGTTACCCTTCCTGACTTGGTAAAGATTTCCTACCTGCTGGCCCAAAAGGAAGTGATAGATTTGGAGGAAGCAGATGCCTCCATAACTTGCAAATTCCTGATGCAGCCCAAGGGCAGGAGGGGGCAATCTATGGATACTAGTTCTCTGCTGTAAGTGGCCAGAAGCTATAAAAGTCCCAATTCTGTGCCCCCCCTCCTCTAACTGTTCCACCTTAGAAGAATGATGAGCAAAAAGCCAAGAAACTCAGTCTACGATGAAGGTCCAATCCATAAAGGCTAAAAGTGTTTCTTTTTCATCAGATCATTTCTTAATTTTCCCCACCAGTTTCCAGTGGCTGTGGAGAATGCATGCTACCGAATTCTGTTTTATTCGGTACATAGTCCCATGGCTATGACCAGAATCTGCCATGCATATAGAAGTCATCTGTCCCTCTGGCAGATTCTAAACTACTCGGGCCGTTAAACCTCCTCTTATCCATGGAGGGCAGTGTGCTGAAGGACAACCAAGGACATGTCTTCTAAGAGCCCAGTCTTTTTGTGATGCGACATTCCAATAAATTGATCGGGTGATCTGCCATTGTTCCTGACTTAGTGAAGATTCCTACCTGTTGACCCCAAAGGGAAGGATCGATTTGGAGGAAGTATATGAGAAGTACGAGATGAGGCTGTCTGCTGGGGGAGATGTCATTGAATTCTCACACCTGTGTCTGGAAAGGGAAAAGAGTGCTTCACTTGGGGGTCAAGACAAGGAGGTGGACAGCGTGGTGGCCCTGCAGAGGCTCTGTTTCAGGGCAGAGACAGTGTGGCGGGCTCCTTGGCAGCTCTCTGGTGCTGCAGCGCCCTAAGGAAGGACGGCAGCCCCTCTGGGCTGCAAGCATCGCTGCTCCTGGACGCTGACCTACTCCCCTGCAGGCTGGGGCAGCACCCAGAGCTTCCCTGTGGATCTCTGATGTGTTAATGCATTGCGGCGGGAGTGAAAAGAGGGGAGGCGATCTCACCCGGGAGAGAAATCAGAAGATAGAGAAAACTGAGGGAAAGGCGAGTTAGACGAATTCTTCAACAGTTTCCTTTTGTATTGGGTTGACCAAAAGTTCATTCGGGTTAACATCATACGGAAAATCTCGAATGAACTTCTTGGCCAGCCTAGTGTCTTGGTAGATGCTCACCTACAATGTGATCTCTACGCAGTGGGAGAGACAGCCAGTTCCTAGGCTGACTCCTGGCAGCAAGGGGCTTGGGCATAAACCTATAATGTCTCAGAGGAGAGAACCTTAAGTGGGGTCCCCAGGTACATCTGTTTCTGACAGTAGAGCTAGGGGTGTACCCCACTAAGAAGGGCAACAGAACACTATCTGGTTTTGAGCCTATTTTATTCTGCTGATTTATTTTGTATTTTTCCAAGCCTTTCCCCACCCCCAGAAGATACAGTATGATAGGAAAACTCGACATACACATTTCACTATCATTCCTCTTGGACCTAAATATGCATGTAATTTTTTAAAACCTAAGTGCTAAAATTTTTGGTAGTTACCTGTATGTACTTTCACCTAATTCCAAATGGAATTTGAGGCTGTTTACAAACACACACTAAGTAAGACCAGAAGCATACAGATATGCCAGCAAAAAGGTCTAGAAAATTGATTTACAAAATTGTATGCAGCTCTAATAAAATTTTCTTTTCTGGGACTAGATAGAAGTTGATTTCTAATAAACACTCAGACTCAAAAAAGCAAGGGAAAATTTTAGTCAGGAAAAATCTGAAAAAGAGCAATGAGGGAATATTAGTTTTAAGAGATAATAAAGTCCATGTTTCATCTCAACAATTAAAAGAATGCTGTAAGTGAATGAACAGACTGGTCAACAGAACATAAAGTTCAGAAATAAACCCAAATATACATATATAAGAACTGAGTATATGATAAAGGTGGCATATCAAATCAATGGGCAAATAAGTGGTATAATAAGTAGCTGGTATAAAAAGCAGTGTAGAAATAATAAAATTAAGCCACAGGTTAAATTCCAAATGGATCAAAGACTTAAATGTATTTTTTAAAAAAAGCCATAAAAATAATGGAAGAAAATATGGAATAATTCCTCTTATAACTTTGTAGTGGGAAAAGCAATTTTAGTAACAATTCGAAATTCAGAAGCCATAAAGGAGAAAGAACATCTATAAATAAATCATATATATAAGTATGTGAGGGGAAAAACCACCGTAAGTAATGGCAAGTGACAACCTATTGGGAATATGTAGATAAATGTGAAAACATGGACAAATAGCTTATTCTCTTATTTTATGTTAGGAAAAGTCCAAGAATCTTACAGAAAGGAGTTCAAAGGATGTTGGAAGCATTTAACATGAGACAAATGCTGTATTTATTCAATTATTAAAGCAACCTCACAATGTAGGTACTGTTATTGTGATTTGCTCACAAGAAACAGAAGGTCCGGTGAGGTTGAGCAACTTGCCCAAGGTTACATGGCTTATAGGAGACATAATGAGATAGTTGGCTCCAGACTTTTTGCTCATAACCACCAAGTTCTATAGCCAAAACTACAGGCAACCAACCACAGCAAACTTAATATAAATTTGCTCAAAACATAAAAAGATGCTCAAATACTATATAATCAGATAAATACAAATTAAAACTGTAGTGAGATGTAGCATTTTCATTGTCCCTCAAAGCTGATTCATTCATCTACGTTGTCTAGGAATGTAAGTGAATGAACAGACTGGTCAACAGATCAAAGTTTTGGCCTGCCTGAAAGCATGAGGTTGGATCCAATGACCCAAACATTTAGTCTAGGATTCTATGTGTGGTGTCCCAGTTTGTGAAGGTGAAGGACTGAATAAATTGACACAGCTTGTCTCTTCTATTATGAAAGTAATAGTGCATAAAATACAAGGTCATGCTTAGCCTTGAGGGAGAAAAAAAAATCTTATTTACACTCATGATACTTCAAAATTACTCATGAGCTGCAAATACAATTCTAAAATGAAATAAGCGCAAGAAAAAAAAATTAAGTTGGTGTCTTTGCTTGGTTGTCAGGATATGACAACGTGAAAATAATCATTTTCACGTTTTCTATCCGATACAGACTTTCACCTGCTAAAGACAGTCAGTGAATAAACATCTATTTTCTTCTCTCATGCAGCATTAGCAAGGCAATCATCATGAGGAAGAGGTTTGCTCATTTTATATATTGTAGTTGAAGTCACAGTTCCCTCTGATCAAGGGAATTGGGTTTATAAAGGCAAAATGAAATTCAGAGAAGCTCAGGATCATTCTTAATCTAATGCTTCAATCTTGTCTGTCATCGCTTCTTTACTCAGAGAAACTCACAAATAGAAAATGCAATCAATTTGTAATTACGTTCACTGTTCCTCAGAGTTAGATAGAGGCCTTGGCAAAAGTAAACTGACCAAGCTGGTCACTGTAAGGAGCGGGGGAGAAGCAGCCAATCTCAGAGATACCTAGAGCAAGAAAACCGGAGTCAGCTCTGATGTGGCTACCAAGCTTGCCATCTGTTAGATCCTTGCAAACTTTGAGGGTCAGCATGGGAAATGGCAACCTATTCCAGTGTTCTTGTCTGGGAAAGGAATGGCAACCCACTCTCGTATTCTTGCCTAGGAAATCCTGTGGACAGAGGAGCCTGGCAGGCTACAGTCCATGGGGTTGCAAAGAGTTGGACACGACTTAGCAACTAAAGACCACCACCACCTCTCACAGAGCCCTCTCTCCTATGATGCAGGTGTAACTGTTTCATTCGTGGACCCATAGATCAGTGGTCCCCAACCCTTTTGGCACCAGGGATCAGTTTTGTGAAAGACAGTTTTTCCACGAACTTGGGGAAGGGATGGTTTGGGGATAATTCAAGCACATCACATTTACTGTGCACTTTATTTCTATTATTATTACATCGGCTCCACCTCAGAACATCAGGCATTAGATCCTGGAGGTTGGGGACCCCTGATCTAAAACACTTTATCATCATATTTGTGTGAAAAATTATACAGAAATACGTGAGGGAAAATATAACAATTCTGCCATTCTTCCTAATTTTACCTTCTTGGCAAGCGCGAAGTCTTTTAATAGTTTCTCAGTGCTATTAATGATGTGTAAACATCTCCATGTATTATTACTATTATCTTACCAGAATGGGTCCAGACCATGCATGCCACCTGCTTTCTGCACTTAACTTCACAGACATTCCTCCAGTTGAATCTCCAATAACCCCAACTCAAGATTTTTAAGAGCTTTGCAGAATATTCCATAATTTAAAATAATATATTCAACCATGACCTAGCTTTTCTGCTATTCCCTCAAATTGTCATAGATTCTTACATGTACTTTTGTTTTTCTGTAGAACAGATCCTCTCAAGTGAGGCTGGTAGGCCAAATTTTAACAACTTTTGCTAGATTGTTCAAGAACAAACAACTCATAGTCACACAAACTGAATATGGATACACAGGGCACCATATCCAAAACTGCAGTGGGTGTTTTCACTCATTTTAATTTTGCCAATCAAATGGGTAAAAAGTGATATTGCATTATTGTTTTAAACTATATTTCCATGACTCTTAAAAAGGCTGAGTGTTTTTCATGCGTTTTGTCCATTTTAACTTAGGTTTCTGTGAATTGCCTGTTCATACAGTTTATTTTTTCCCTGTTGAATTGCTTGTCTTTTCATTTTTTTTCAAAATGTGGGTGCTCTTTGGTCTGTTAGCTAGACATTGAAAGTTTGCTTTTGACTTTGTTGATATTGATTTTAGCCATATAAAATGTACTATTTCTCATGTATTAAGCTATGCCTATATCGATCTTTATGGTTTATGCATTTTTTGACTTGCTTAAAAAGGATCTATTGTGCCATTAGCTTCCTGTCAATGTATGGCAAAAACCACCACAATATTGTAAAGTAATTAGCCTTCAATTTAAATAAGTAAATAAAATAACGGAAAAATCTATGATTGGGACTCAGGGCATATGAGGAAATAAAAATTTAGTGGCGTTACTGTTTATTTTACATATATTAATAGTAATAGAGATGTCAGTATAATGATTGTTTGAGATAAGACTACAGGTGGTACTAGTGGTAAAGAATCTGCCTGCCAAAGCAGGAGACAGACGCAAGAAATGCAGGTTCGATCCCTGGGTTGGGAAGATCCCCTGGAAGAGGAAATGGCAACCCACTCCAGCACTCTTGCCTGGAAAATTCCGCAGGCAGAGGAGCCTGGTGGGCTACTGTCCATGGGGCCGCAAAGAGTTGGACACGACTCAGCTTTTATAGTCAAAAAAGGAATGGAAAAGCCAAGAAGAAATTCAAACTAACTGGGATGGGGTGAAAGAAACAAAACATTGTGCAAGTCAGCAAACATATGAAATGAGGAAGAAAATTAACTATTACAAAGAAAGGTACATGATGAGTATAAAATGGGAGGAATAAAACCAATTTTGTCAGTAAATGTAGGCAGACTGAATTTCATTATCAAAAGGCAGAGAATCAGTTTTTATTTTAAAAAGTCCATCTGTAAGTTATCTGTGAAAATAAGTATGTTAAACAAAAGAACAAAGATATTAAAAATGAAGGAGTGAGAAAAGATACATTGGAAAGATTCAAACGAGGAGGAGGAGGTACGGTATACTAGTGTCAAATAGAGCAAAATTCAAGGCCTCAATCCTTGTCTTGGGAGGGGTTGGGAGGTCAAAAATTGGGAGTTGGGGCTGTCAAACTGGTCGGGATTTCAGGGGTTATGATCTGGAGTGAAAGGAAGAGGAAAAAAGGAACGTGATGGTATGAGCCTTCTTTCCCTTTAAGGCATTTTCCAACTTGTTGGGAGGACAGATTGAGAGGTAAAGACACATACACACTACTCGATATAAAACAGGCAACCAATGAGGACCTATTGTATAGCACAGGGAACTCTGCTCATTCTCTGTAATGGCCGATATGGGGAAAGAATCTCAAAGAGTGGATGTATGTACAGCCATTTCACTTTGCTGTACTGCAGAAAGTAACACAATATTGTAAATCAATAATACTCCAATAAAAAACAGAAGGGTTAGCAGCAGCCTCATGGTGCCAAGGTAACAAAAACTAGAGTTGAGAGCTCTTGAAAATGGAGACTGAAGTCCTGTTCATCTGAGGTCATGAAGGAATATATCCTAGTATCAGGGTAAAATGAAAATAGATCAGTGCTCACAAAAACTCATCCTAAACCTGGCTGGATTTAGGAGACCTAACTGCTAAAGGTAATGGACCCCTCTCTGAAGAATGACAACATCAACACAGTATCCACATATTTTTTTTCCAGTGTCGATATTTAATAAAATTACCAGGCTTAGCAGCTGACAGAACCTAATAGAAAAAGACTCTAGAAAATAGAAATTCCCAAGTAACTCAGACACCCAGATACCTGTGATGAATATTTAAGAAAACACGGAGTTATTCCAGAGTACTTGCGTGTGTGTGTGTGCTGTCATGTCCCACTCTTTGCGACCCCATGGACTGTAGCCCACCAGGCTCCTCTGTCCATGGGATTCTCCAGGCAAGAATACTGGAGTGGGTTGCCATGTCCTCCTCCAGGGGATCTTCCCGACCCAGGGACTGAACCCACATCTCTTGAGTCTCCTGCATTGGCAGGCAGGTTTTTTTTTTTTTTTTTTTTTTAAACCACTGGCACCACCTACATACTAGAATCTACAAAAAAGAATCAAGTGGGAATTCTAAAAACTAAACATGCTAGTACCAAATTAAGAATACAAACATAGGCTTAACAGTCAATTAGAAATAGCTGGTGAGGGGATTAACAACCCAGGAGAAGAAAAGTCAGTAAAATGATCCAGACTAAAGTGAGAATTGAAAAGTGAAAAATGCAGAAAAGCGTTTAAGAGTCATGTGTGTGTGCTCAGCTGTGTCCAGCTCCTTGCAGCCCCATGGACTGTAGCCCGCCAGGCTCTTCTGCCCAGGGAATTTTCCAGGTAAGAATACTGGAGTGGGTTGCCATTTCCTCCTCCAGGGGATCTTCCCAACTCAGATCTAAGCCATGTGCCTTGTGTCTCCTGTATTGCAGGACTCTTTACTACTGAGCTACTGGGAAAGCCCCTTAAGAGTCATAAACATGAGTAAAAGTTCTATCATACGAGAAATTGGAATCTGAGAAGTTAGTGGAGGACGGGAGAGAGAATGGACCAGAAGCAATATTTGAAAAGATAATTTGACCAAGATTTCACCCAAACTGATGAAAGGCATTGAGCTACAAATTTAAGAATCAGTATAAACACCACATAGGATAAGAGCAAAACTAACTCACACTGAGGGACAATCATAGTCAAATTGTTAAAATACAAAGATAAAAAAATCCTATAGCTGCAAAGGGTGGTAAGAGGTGGTAGATTATAAACACGCCTGACAGCAAAAGTTCTTACTAAGAAACAATATAAACTAGAACTTGAGAACATCATCCATTACTTGCTGAAAAAATATAACTCCCAAATTTGAATTCTATACTTGAACAAAAATATGCTTCAAATGAAGGTGAAATAAAAATGTTTGTTATAAAAACAATAAAGCTGAAATAAACCTATGTGATATTCTGAAAGAAATTCTTCAGGAATTAGGACTATAAACCCAGGTAGAATCACAGAAGTGACAGAAGCAATAAATAGCAACAGAAAGGGTCAATATGTGAAAAACAAATTCTAAGTGAACAGAACATTTATGATGACTTACAGGTTTTAAAAAGATAAATAGAAAATAGGAAAAACAATACAAATGATAGGGTAAACTGACTTAAATATGCTAAGGTTTTTGAATCATTTAGGAAGTGATAAAGTAATTGCATTAGCCTCTTTTAAGGGAAAAATGAATGTTATAATCACTAAAAGGATTTAGAAGACTGAGATAACAGTTCTATAAAGGGTAATAATGAATTGACAATTCTTAATTAGTGCAAAAGGAGGCAAAAATGGAAAGCATCTGGAACATAGGGAAAATGGGAAATAAAAAGAAAATCAAGGTGGTAAATTTAAATCCAAATATATGTGGGTTACATTAAATACAAATAAATAGTCCAATTAAAAGACAGACTGAATAAAAGCAAAACTTTATATGCTTCTTACAAGCAATGTACTTAATATTTATATGAAGTCAAAAAGGAGTTTGGCAGTAACAGGATAGAATAGAATATATCTAGAAAATAAGACCCTAGAATTAAAGCTGGCATAGTTATACTAATTTCAGATGAAGCAGACTTTAAAACAAGAAGCATTGCATTTAGTGATAATGAATCAATACAAAAGACAAACTTTGCATGCAGCTAATAACCCAAAACAAGGTAGAAAATGTAGATAAAATATTTAAAGAGGTTTGTGATATAGTTAAAGATACCATTTTAACAGCCACCAGGATGAGAAAGATTTAGAATTAAATTCTATATAACCTTTAAAACACATTCCTCTTAAATATTTCAAGATCTTAAGAAAAAAAAGAAATCTCCCAAATTTAATAAAGCCACCAAAAGAAATCTTATAAGAATAAGAAACCAAATAATCAAATCATACAAATCAACTTCATTTATGAATATATTCCAGGCAAGCAAGAGCAGTTTGATATTCAAATCTGAAAGAAAACTAAATATATCAATAAATTGAAGGGGAAAAACTGATATCGGTAGATGCTGAAAAGACGTTAATACTTGGTAGAAGAAAGCACGTTAGACCATGCACAAAATTTCCAGCCTAAGGATTTAAATGTGCAACAACAAAAATCAATGCAAATGGAAACATTAAAAAAATAATTCAGGAGAATATTTATGCTACATTAAAATTCCATGCACAGTGGAGCTCGGTGGGCTACAGTCCATGGGGTTGCAAAGTCAGACACAATTGAGTATGTGTACACCTTCACTAGGACTGACTTTTTTTTAAAAACCTTTACCAACTCCTCAGCCATACCTCTTACAGATTTCTGGTACAGAGCCTAGGTAACCTCAGGGTTTCTTGTATTTTCTTATCTGCCTTCTCTGACCACATGGTCAGGGACCGCAAAATGTGCATCCAAGGACATAGTAGCTATGCAATAAAAGTTTGGCCAAATGGATGAAGGACGGCTCCTGACTGTCTCCTTCAAAACCCATTCCAGCCCCTGACTCCTGGGGCGATGGCTGGGAGGAGCAGGAAGCAGATTGTGTTTGGGGCAGTAGTAAGAGTGTTGGCTTTCAAACAGAATTGCCCTGGGGTGACTCCCAGTTATGAGCTATGTCATCCTGTGCAACTTATTTCTCTGCAGTTTATCCCCTGAAAGGTGCTTCGAACACTACTGTGTCTCTGGACGCTGTGCAGAAATAGCCCTTCCTACTAGGGCTTCCCAGGTGGCACTGGTAAAGAATCCACCTGCCAATGCAGGAGATGCAAGAGACGTGGGTTTGATCCCTGGTTCAGGAAGATCCCCTGGAGTAGGAAATGGCAACCTGCTTCAGTATTCTTGCCTGGGAAACCCCATAGCAGAGGAGCCTGATGGGCCATAAGCCCGAAGGTCGCAAAGAGTTGGACACGACTGAGTGACGGAGTACACTCACACACACACAGGCTATTATTAAGCTTAGCTGAGACGTGGTCAGGGGAGGCAGTGTGGCTGAGGGTAAAAGACTGGGTGATGTTCCCAGCATGTCTCTCACCATTGGAACAGTGTCCAAGCATAGAGCTAGAGTCAATTAGAAAATAACTTGGCTTGTTTCATTTGTTATTCTTGCCCCTCTTTTTTTTTTTTTTCTTTTTTAAATCCCAAGTAAGTTGTTAGGTTAAATTGCATTGCTTTTACCCCTTAATAAAGCTAACAACAATTTTCCCCCAATAATTGAAATTATCAAGGAGATTCGGTGAAATATACATTTATATCCACCATCTGGGCTTCCCTTGTGGCTCAGCTGGTAAAGAATCTGCCTGTAATGCAGGGGACCTGGGTTCAGTCCCTGCGTTGGGAAGTCCCCTGGGGAAGGGAAAGGATATGCATTCCAGTCTTCTGGCCTGGAGAATTCCATGAACTGTATAGTCCATGGGGTCACAAAGAGTTGGATACGACTGAGCAACTTTCACTTTCAAAGATGAACCTTGCTATAAGTAGATACTGTACCTTGAAACATTAGTTAATGACAGTTTGAAAGCCATTATAATTACTAATGTACATGCTAATTGTGCAGAACATGAAGACAAATGTCCAGTTTCTTTAGTAGTGGTGCAAAATACCATGCAATATTTAGCCCAGGCCTTTATAATATTTCACTAAATTCTTTCCCCTGTTTGGCTAATTGCAGCTCCCTCTGCAGCTGTCTGTCTCAGGCCTCAACCCTGGCTGTACCTTGGAGTCATCTGGCCCTGCCGCGGACCAGTGAAATCAGTAGCTCCCCAGGGCTTATACATGCAGCTGAGATTGAGCACCACCAATCCTTCATTCTCCTGATCCTAGTAGGATGAGTTCAAGATTGCACAGGCCCAGAAACTGCAAGCATATTTTGGGAGCAACATCTGTCTTCTCAGGAAAGAATTTATCAAGTTCAGCAGTGATGGCAGGGTTTGGTGCTGGAAGCTTAGAGTCCTAGCCCTGACACTAGCTGGAGAGGCGACCCACTAAGCCACACACCTTTTTCTGCCCTGTTTCCTCAGTCCTTCAAATAAACACGAAATAAGACCTCCCACTCTGCTTCAGACTGTATTGTGACATTTAAAATGCAAAATAGTTAGGACTTCTAAAAATGCTGAAGTCACACTAGTGTTGTTTGTTAGTGTTCCCATCATGTTAGTCGCTCAGTCATGTCTGACTTGTTGTGACTCCATGGACTGTAGTCCGCCAGGCTCCTCCGTCCATGGGATTTCCCAGGCAAGAATACTGAAATCGGTTGCCATACCCTCCTCCAGAGGATCTGCCCAGTCCAGGGATCGAACCCAGGGATTGAACCCGGGTCTCCTGAGTCTCCTTCACCACAGGCAGATTCTTTACTGTTTGAGCCACCATGGGTGATCCCTTAAGTCAATTAAATAAGTTCCCATCATAATTGAGCACAATCTTTGCTATTCACTAGCTTTGGCCATTTCACTTTTTGAACCTATTTCCTCATCCATAGAATGGAGTTACCTACTCTGCAGATGATGTATTTAACAGCAAGGCAAACCATAGGACCTGAAAAACACAAGCTGTCCTATTATTGCGCTTGCTATCTCTGTGGTAAAGAATCTGCCTGCCAATGTAGGAGACACAGGAGACTCGGCTTTGATCCCTGGGTTGGGATGATCGCCTGGAGAAGGAAATGACAGCCACTCCAGTATTCTTGCCTGGGAAATGTCTTGAACCTGGCAGGCTATAGGAATGGGACCGCAAAGAGTTGGACATGACTGAGTGACTCAACAATAATTCCTTTGCATGTTTTATCATTACAAAACCATGAGTGGACTCACACAAGTCCTTGATGTCAAGCCTGCCAACAAACCCCATAGTTTCTCATGTGAGTAGACACTGGCGGCCACGTGGCCCTGGTGGGATTGTGGTTTCCACGTGGCAACTTTAAAAGATTAAAATCCCAGGGAGTCTTTGGTTGGGAACCAAGCCAGCTGAGGTGACAGGTGCAAGGCACTTTGCTGCCTGGGAGCTGTCTCTGGCTTCCACTACCTGGGCTTTCCTGACTGTTAGGTGTCTGGCAGAAAATCAATGCTGGCAACAGGTGAAGGTCTGTAATCAATCTAAGTGAAGTGGGTTGAAATCTTCTGGCATGTTGTATCATAACAGGATGAGGGAGGGTTACAGAGGTGCTGGGTTCTCTTTGACTAAGTCCGGCCACCATCTGTCACCCTTACCTCTCCCTCTGAGTTATGGTACCTGGTACCTTTTTCTACCCCCAGAAACTGTGCATTCTCCAGTACTGGGCTCTGTTTTCTTATGGTGACCACAAGTCCAGTGATTATAAACATTGAGGTCTCTGGGAAACTCAAGATTTAGAAATTCAGACACTTGAATTTTGTGAATTTGAAAGTGTAAGATGGGAAAAGTTTTTGAAGACGGCTATAGCACAGTTGCTTCCCTGGTGACTCAGTGGTAAAGAATCCATCTGCGATGCAGGAGACGTAGCTTCAATACCTGGGTTGGGAAGATCTCCTTGGAGAAGAAAGTAGCAACTCACTCCATTATTCTTGTCTGGGAAATCCCATGGACAGAAGAGCCTGGCAGACTACAGTCCATGGGGTTGCAAAAGAGTTGGACACAACTTGGTGCTGAGCACACACATAGCACAGTTATTCTCAGTTTTGAGTCTGTCAGTGTATATGTATATTCTTACTTGTGCAAAACAATACAAATTTATATTGTCAGCCAGTGATATTAACAGATTTTTCTTTTCTAAAGCAAAGCTGAGAATCACTATGCTATGACATATCTTGCAGCAAATAGAACAATTGACTGAGAATGTCAGGGTTCAGCGCAAAAACAAACAAAAAACCACAACAGAAGTCTACTTAGACGGCATGAGCTGTCATTTGAAATGAGAGTATGAAATACTGTTCCACTTACCCACTGATATAGTCCAAACAGCAATTATTTTCAGAAACGCCTTGGTTCTGGAGTTGAACCGGCTGTGATGGATGGGGTTCTGAATGGCAACATAGCGGTCCAGGGATATGGCACAGAGATGCATGATGGAGGCCGTGGAGAAGAGCACATCCAGGTAAATCCAAACAGCACAGAGCTTGCTGGGCAGAGGCCACCGGTACCCTGGGATGCAGAAGGTTATCATTCGTGAGTGACCTTGAACTTCTCTGGCGTATGAAATTTACTCTGCTTGAATAGTTTTCATCCTGGGAAAAGGCACGGTTAACAGCAAAAGGCAATACGAGATATTTTCAATACTTCAAAGCAGCCTGATGTCAACTGTACTTAAGCAGAGCAAGACTGCACTGGTTGAACACATGATTTGAAAACTCATGGCTGGAATCATGCTGGTGTGTTGTAAACTCAGGCTGTGTCTCTTCAGGGTTTCTCTCCTTCTGTCTCCTCTACCTAACAATATCTACTTTTCTTTTTGTTTTTAATGACTTAGGTCGGGAGTTATGATGTACTTTGGGTTCCTCTATCAAAGAACCCTGGGGAATACCATGGACAGGGCAGCCTGGTCAAAGAATCCTATTAGCTACTTATTTATTGACTTACTTTTTTTCAGACTGTAGGTTCCCTGAGGTTAGACCCTCTCTTAGCCATTGTTACAACTGTTGAGTCTTGCACACTGATGGCATTTAGTAGTCTGCCAAAACTGCTATTGGTGTGAATGAAGAAATGATTAAAAATCCAGACTGGGCATGCGTGCATACTAAGTTTCTTCAGTCGTGTCCGGCTCTGTGAGACCCTGTGGACTATAGCCCGCCAGGCCCCTCTCTCCAGGGGATTCTCCAGGCAAGAACACTGGAGTGGGTTGCCATGCCCTTCTCCACAGACTGGTATATGCCTTCATGAAAATGAAGCTTCCCTAACAATGCTTTGGGGATTAAACTCAAACTGGGGGGACGTGAGGCAGGGCAGGAGGATGAAGACAACGGTGAAGAAAAGCATAGTATTCTCAGAACTGTTTCAGGGAAGTGATGCTTAAACTTCAAGGAGCCTCAGAATCTCTGAGGTGGTTTCTTACAATGAGCCACTGGAGCCCGCCTCCAGGTGTTCTAATTCTATGCATCTGCGGTGGGGCAGGAAGAATTGCATTTCTAACCATTTCCCAGCTGGTACTGATGCTACCCGTCCAGGAACCACACTTGGGCAACCACAGCCTGGGGCAGTGGTTCTCACCCCGGGGGTGCACATTAGAATCAGCTGAACAGCTTTTTTGGGGATCCTGATACCCAGGAGGGTGGGCGGAAGTTGGACCTCAACTTTAAATTGACTTAAAGCTACCCCTAGGATCCACTGTGAGATGCAGGGCAGGAAGTCACCTGCTATATTAAAAAAGATAGGGTATGCCTGAGGAACACACAGTCTCCTGTATCTGTTTGTTTTAGAGGGAGATCAAACGGTTATATGAACCTTAATTAGTTTTGATGACAATCTAAGCCATGGTGTTAGATCTGCGCACATGTTAAGAAGGAAAATTATGAAGACCATCTTTCCCCACGCTCTGGACCCACAAAGCTGAACAAACTCTCTGTTCGCAAACCATCTCTACCAAGATGCCACCACTGATGTTTAGAAAAGTAAAAGTGCAACAGTCAAGTCTGACTTGGTGCCTTTCATGCTTCATGCAGAGAGCTTGAGCTCGAAGGAGAGCCCAGTGCTTGGGAGGAAGCCACCCTCTGCCTGGTCGGAACTGATGCTGACCATGGGAGGAGTTGTCTCTGCAAGGAGGCAGCGGCGGAGTAGTCTAGGTTTCCGTGGTGAGGATAAGGAGGGGGCATTTCTGCGGAGTCCTGGGGACCAGCCAAGGGAGAAGCGTGTCTCTCGACGGGAATCAACTGCGCACAGAGCCGCGGCCACCAGGGGGCGCCCTTGCACCCCGAGCCGGCGGCGCCCGGCTGGACTCGACTTACTAACCTGGCTGCCGGCTGCCAGCCCCACTTGCCGCTCTAGGGTACCCCCGCTCCCCGCCTCCCACCCGGGCTTGGGTTCCCGGATGGGCCCTCTGGGAGTCATCTCCCACTCCTGGAGTTTGCCTTCCACGTGGCAGGGTCTTAGGAAGCGGGAACCTCTCCCGGATGTCTGGGAAATGACAAGCAAATTTAATCAGATCATCCTTGTGTGACATTTTGAGTCGTCAAGCGGGGGCTGGCCTTCCAAGGAGCGCTGTGGACCCTGTGCAAACCCGACGCCCACCTTCCCTTGCTCACCTCCTTCCTCCTCCATACTCCTTGGGGATGGATTGATACACATATTTTAGCCCTTAAGACATAGCCAGAAAAATCCCTTCTGAAAATGCCCATAACATGTTTCTAGCTCTGGGTGACGGGCTGGCGTGCTGTGTCGGCAATCTCAATAGTCTCCCCTCCTCTTCCACTTTTAAAGGGAGAAATCTGGCTGTATTACTCATAATTTGGAAAGAATATCACATTCTGCTTCCCGCTGAAGCCGTCCCAGTGTTTGCTGACTTGCTGAGAGGTTTGACTCTTTCAAACTCCACTGAGAAGAAAGCAAGATGAATCTCTTCCCATGTGTTTCCCACCCTCCTCCAAACAATTCAGGAGGAGTTTATGCACATGCATTTTTAAAGAGCTGAGGGGTAGAATTCAAAGGCACACCTCCAAATTAATGCTTCTTCAGGCAGGGAACAATTAAAACTAGTGTAAGTCATTTATTCTAATGGAGACGCTGCATATTTTAACATTAAACCCAGTGCACCACTAATGTTCTCTCTGTAAATGTTCCAAGGGAACTGGGAAGGTTTTACCACTCCATTAGAAGTGCTGAAAACAGTGGGACCAAGATCAAACTGGCCTGTCTTGAAGGCTGGGATATTTCGTTGGGAATATAAAGGCTTGAAAACCAAGTGGATTCAGATATGACAGATGCTATTGCTTTAGGACTGTCTTGGGACCTTTATAATTCTACATAAAATGTACGTGCTTTTAAGCACAACACTTTATCTCCCTATGTAAACTGTATATGTTTCAAAGCACAAAACTCTCCAATGATCACAGAGTACAGGTTGTCTGATCTTTTAAAATGTGATCTCATTTTAAAATTTAAGTAGTGTAACGTGGTAGCCCCTCCTCCATAAACAAAGCCTTATGCTTAGTTGGTCCCCTGAGCCCGGACTCATCTGCTAATGACATGCACGCATTTTGTTACCCGTGTGGGTACAGCTAGGAAGCTAATGCCACTCACCATAGAGGATGGTTAACATGGACACGGGCATGACCAGGAAACCCAGCAGCATATCAGCTATGGCGAGTGACATCAGGAAATAGTTGGTGGCATTCTGCAGCTTTTTCTCTAGGGACACTGCCATGATGACGAGTATGTTTCCGGCAATGGTTAGTATAATCACTACCGCTGTCAACAGAGCAGACCAGTTCTTTTCCTGGAGATGAAGTAAGGAGAAGCAGGGTGGTGAGAGACAGCCCTCACAAGAAAGATTGGTTCGATTTTCTGAGTCCACGGTCCAGTTAAATGCATCCGAAGTGTTACCTTCTCCGGAGTTAAAGTCAGTATTGTAGAGCCTTGTGTCAGCATGTAATTGCATTAAGGAGTTCGTAGTTGAGCTCAAAGAAGTGTTTTCTTCACAGAGAATATCCATTTTTAAGCCGGAACTTGTAGCAGATGAAGTGTAAGAAAAACCTCACCGGTTACAGGCTCTGGTCACCATTCAGCATTATGTCCCCAAGCTCTGTCACCGCGAGGCTGGCGTATGTGCTGGGCTCCATCGGTTAGCGTTTCTTCTTCCATTATTACAATAGTAGCTAAAGAACTGCGGCGGCTTCTTTATAGTGCTTTCCTTCACAATTTCAGTAGAGTCCTCTGTCTAGCTTCTTTTCTTTTTTTCTCTCCAAAGCAAGATCAAAAAAGCAGCATGGACTTTTAAGAGAGAGGTTGCTGAGTTTTGAGGAGTCAGGGAGAAAAATGTGGTCCTGGCCAAAAAAAAAAAAAAAAAGGAAAAGTTTTGTTAACTACCAGGACTGTCATTTAGCTCTATCTCACTCCGTTGGTTACACTGATCATACTAGTTTAGCCACAGCAGCATTAAAATAGCATTCGATCCCAAACAGTGGGGCTGCAGGCAGCCTACAGTACGGCAGGCTATTAAAAACACATCCAGGGTTAATTCCGTAGTAAGTATAGTGGTACTTTGGGTTAGAGTTGTCAGTCTTGGGCTGCATTGCCCCGGCTGCCAGTGAGGAATTTCAGCTTGTATTCTGTGGCTTAGTTAATCAAAGAAAAGAAAAAAAAAAAAGTCTTAAGGATCAGCAGACAACTTTCCACACTGGGAATTCTCACTGAAACAATTCCATGGCGGCCAAGCAGCCTTTCAAGTCAGAAAGAAAATGACACAACCGTAAAATACAGCAAGCCGGTGAGCAGGGCAACTTACACGGGTCCTCAGGGTCCGCCCGGGAGACACGCTTGGCTCATCTGTGACTCGCTGCATCTCTCCTGGTGATCAAGCCGGCAGAGAGAGCCCCTTCTCCCCAAGCGGCCACTGCCAGCATCATAGTAATTCGATTTCTGTTTTGCTGACTTCAAAACTGTCTGGGAGAGTCGAGCCAGTGCCAGCGTTGCCAGGTCCGCGGCGGCTCCCTCTGCCCCCGCCCGGCTGGGTGCTCCCTCCCTCCCGCGGCGCTCGCGGGGCCGGGCGCGCGGAGACACGGTCCCCGGGCCGCTCAGAGCCGCGCGGACCGCATCGCGCGGTACCCGTGGGCAGAGCCGCCCGCCTCAGGGGCGCCTGCTTCCCCGGCAAGGGACTTGCGCCCACCGCCGCCCGGTTCACTCCGGCGGCCCTCCCTCTATGTGTCAGAAACTGCAAGGTAGCAACAGTCAGGGAGGGCGGACCAGGAGGGCTGTTTTTTTTTTTTTTTTCATTTGCTACATGTTAACAGTGGGAACTTTTCTTTCTTTCTTTTTTTAATGAGAGAAACAGGAGAAATCGCCTTTGGTACAGATTCCTAAGGCAGGTAAGCCCCACTGTGATATTATTTAGGGTGAAGGGTGAAGAGAGAATGTAAATAAAGCCTGAGAATGGTAGTTCCGCGGAGCGCTGGTGCTTCGAGGCAGAGAGCTTATTCCTGAAGTGGAATTACTGACATCCGCAATTTGGGCTCAGAATGGCTAGCGGATTTTTGGTAATAATGCTGAGAAGCTATTAGTACTATTTTTTTTTCTTCAAAATTTTAAACACACCATTTACCTAGCTTATTTTCTTCAGCAGAAATATATCCCCTAGAAGTAATCCAATACCTCACATGAGGAAGGGAATAAGTTTTTCCAGAGATAACACCAACGGCAGTCACCTTTACTTGTAAGAAAGCCCCTTCTCAGATTTTTAAAGGAGGTAGATATGTCAGGAATCTCTGTGTATGTATGTTATTTTTACAGATGGGAAAATGAATTCTTTCCTGAGCAGTTGAGGTTTTCTAGGTTTCTGTTCATCTTTTTATTCTTTACATTTTCCTTAGTCAAATACACCTCCTGTCTCATTTCTTCAACATGTTTTTGGCCAAATCGGTACCGTCACGGTGGATTTGCCTCAGATATTTAGTTGCCCAGCAGGTCCTTTTATCTCTAGCCTGGAAGACCTTGACCTGAGCATCTTTACTGCTCCCCTCCCATTCTGCTCCCACCTCTTTGTGCATATTTCCATCCTTCCACTTGGTTAAAGAATCACCATCTCTCAGACAACTGGCTATTTTCCACATCTCTTCCCTCCTTTTCACTGCCTGATCTTAAGAAGTCTCCAGGGCCACCTCTGTGTACATATATCTCAAATCTCTTCTCCAGCCTACAAACCTCACTTCTTTGGTTAAAGGCTGTATCATGTTCTCCTGGGCTGCCCTGGTAGCTCAGACAGTAAAGAATCTGCCTGCAATGTGGGAGACTGGGGTTCAATACTTGGGTGAGGAAGAGTCCCTGGAGAAGGAAATGGCAACCCCCTCCTGTATTCTTGCCTGGAGAATCCCATGGACAGTGGAGCCTGGTGGGCCACAGTCCACGGGGTCTCAAATAGTCAGACAGGACTGAGCGATGAACACTTTCACTTTCTCATTGTCTCCTGGGCTGGAGCAGGAATCCACCCCTCCCTGCCCTCCCTGTCTTCCCGGACTCCTCTGCTTCCCCTGTAGGGGTGGGGTGGGGTGGGGGGTGACGGCCACGTGTTGTAGAGCCAGCTGCGGAGAGAGCACAGGCTTTTGAATCAGAGTTCCCCAGGCTTGAACCACAGCTGTTACTCACAAGGAGTAGAAGCCCAGACAGTCAAGTTGCTTCATTTGATTGTAATAAAACTAAAATGTGATAAGGAGTAGAAATATTTAGCCTATGTCTGGCTGCTCTGGAAGAATGTTAACCATTTTAATTCTTATTAATATTCTCACTGATATTACTAAACATGGCATTTTGTGCCAACATTCCTTCAGTCTCCATAGGGCACGTGGCTTCTGTCTGTGCCCATGCCCCCCTGCTCCCACTTTTTGGGCTGGGACTCTTGTTCACCTCCCACCAGCAGCCTACATGCAGATGAGTTTGTCAATTTCTGATGATTTTTAAGCATTTTTACTCTAGTTCACTGTGTCTGGAATACTCCCCCCACCACTTTTGTGTCCATTTTGCAAACTGCTACTCAGCTTTCAAGGTTCAGTTCCAATGTTCTGTCCTCTGTGAATCTACCTCTGAGGATTGATGTGAGGGTTGAGATTTATGTTATTGCCTGGAACATTTTACACCTTCAGTAAAGGTTAGTTGCTATTGTTACTATTGTTGTTTAGCTTACTGTTACAAAGCTTTCCATGGTATTCTTTCCCCATGGAGGCAGAGACTATAGCACCTTCTATTTGAACATGTCTCACATTGCCTGCAAGCGCTGGAAGGGCAAAGACTATGTTTTTGTTATTCATGGTATAAATAGTTGGTGCTTAGATGTGTTTGTGGAACGAATGAATGATTTATAGTCACTTGTTTACATGTCTGTCGTCTTTATTAGATGGTGAACATCTTATTCATCTCTGTACCTTCAGTACCAAACATAATGTCCCCTAATGGGATGTCCTTGGTAGATGCATTATTAAGGAATAAATGAACTGATTCAGGGAGAAAATTCTAACTCCTTTCTCATTGTTTTGTCCAACGGGATACTAAATTAATTTTATTTATAAAAGGCAAAGGAAGCAACAAGGTCCTACTGTGTAGCATAAGGAACTATATTTAATATCATATAATAAACCATGATGGAAAATAATATGAAAGAGAATGCATATTTACATACATATATATGTATGTATTATATATGTATGTATATATGTATATGTATGCATATGTGTATATATATAACTGAATCACTTTGCTGTACATCAGAAACTAACACAACATTTTAAATCAATTATACATCAATTTAAAAATTAAAGTATAAAATTGAATCACTTTGAAAATCACAAATGAAAAGAAAGGCAAAGGAGAATATGATATATTAAAAAAAAAACACTTTAGTGTTGGAAAGTGACTCTAAAGCTTTTTGATGCTAAATCTTGTTATAGTGAGTGCTGTGTTATCAGTCTTAAAGAAAGCTGATGTTCTCAGACCATTATTCTGCCTGAAAAAAGTTAGGCTTCCAGTCATGGTAAAGGTAGTCATGTGAGTTTCTTGATATATAGTTTATATTATGAGGGAATTCTATTAGTAACCATCTGAGATAATTTGTAGTTTCTATTGCAGTTTCATGAATTCTTGTCAAGGACAAAACAATGTGGGCAGAAATCTCAATCCTTGGCTCCTGGTACTTAAACAGAGATTGTTCATTAATAGCACAAGAATTAGACTTGGTCAGGATGGTTTCTTGCAGATCAGACTCCCCTTTGGGCCTGGTGAAAAGGGTGCGCCCTGGCGGCTGTTGCGGACACTGTGATGTGTGCCTCATTTTTCCCCTCAGGACTAAGGCTCTCACTCTATGTGCTGCCCGAAGTGTTGGTAGCTGTCAGCTCTCAGCTGATCCCTCCCCTGTGAAAATCACTCTCAAGGAGGCCACCTTGTCCATAGCTGTGCCCCTCTCCTGGGGCCGCCAGCAAACAGTGATTGGTCTGTTGTGAGGGTACAAAAGTCTGACCCTCTTGCCTCAAGGCTGGACAGCCCTTAATGGCCTCCCCTGTTTCAGAGTGCCCCACCTTTGTTGTGGCTTCATCACAGTTCAAGCCCTCCCCCTGTCTGGCCCTGCTTCCCTACAGCTGTTGGTCTGGGGCTTTCCCTAGTGAATCTACACACAAGGGTTCCTCAGGAGCCCAACCGAAGACTTCCATTTTTAAACTTGTGTTTCAGTGCCTTTATGCCACTTCAGGATGACTTGCATGTTTTACAGAGACAGAAAGATAAGCATTGTCTATATCGATGAATGCTTTCTTGCTACTAACTTGGAGTTCTTCAATAGATACTATTTTTAGGTAGTAAAGATAGGGTTAACACTCTAATTATTGCCAGAAGGAATTGGAGGTCACTAATATAAAATTGAAATTTATTACTTTGGGCAGAATTACTCCAGTACTTAATTGCACTTTCTCTAAGTGTGCGTTTTGCAACTAGTTTAATTCTAGGGGATTCACTGAAAAATGTTGATTTTTTGTTTTCAGTGACTGACATTGTATTCATAGCCCTTGTTTGAATTTTTCCAGGCTAAAGTTACCGGGTTCTGAAATATTAGTGCCTTATTAATGTTAATATATGTAAGAAAAAATAAAGTTCTTTGAGCAATTGAGTATGGAACATACAATATCCTGTAGCCTCATCTTAGGAATTTACAGTGCATGCGCTAAGTCACTTCAGATGGGTCTGACTCTTTGCAAGTCCGTGGACTGTAGCCCACAAGGCTCCTCTGTCCATGGGATTCTCCAGGCAAGAATGCTGGAGTGGGTTGCCATTTTCTCCTCCAGGGAATCTTCCTGACCCAGGGATCGAACCTGGGTCTCCCACATTGCAGGCAGATTCTTTACCACTGAGCAGTGCATAGAAGCATGTTAAAGGCTCTGAGAGATCCTGCTGTGAAGGCATTTGTTTTCTATTTTTTCCCACTCCCCTTCCAACCCCCAGAGTACTCACTGCAGGAAACTTCTATGTGTTTAAATTGCATTATGTTTTGCATTCATTAAATTGTTAAGATCTTAAATGGTTTAATGCATTTTGATAAATATATACATTCATGTAACCGCTACTTAAATCAAGATCTCTACCATTTCCATCGTGATGTGAGTTCCCTTATGCCCTTTTTGGACCTTCATTTAAATGGAAGCATGTAGTACGTGCTCATTTGGTGTATGTCTTATTTTGCTTAACCGTATGACCGTAAGAGTCATTCATATTGCTGTGTGAGTATACTGATTTTTTTTTAGTAGATTGCAGTCTGGGAAACTTAAATGGCCTGGATGTCTGGGGTATCAGTCACTTGTTTTTATTCAAAGAAGCATTGGACTAACTCGCTCCTTCTTTTGTCTGTCCTTTTATGCTTTATTTTTAAAGACAGTGGCCACTTTAACCTCCACTTAGTTGTATCTGATTTTGTTCTGAATTGGCAGCATAGAATTTGTTTATTCCATGTTCTTCCTTCACAATATGCCCCTGAGATTTCTATTACTCAAATCTTACTAACCGTCTAAGAATGAGAAAAAAAAAAAATTCACAGATTTCCCAAGTGGTATGTAATCCATCATTTCCTTTGGATGTTCCAGTTTTGAGGTTTGGAACAAGCCAGGCCCCCTGACCACCGCACACTTGGAAAGCAGTGTCCTGCATCACCTTCTGTTAATGCCAGTGGCATGTGTGAAAAGAAACAACTACTTGAAATTAGCTAATGACCCTGTCGTCTGTCTTCAGTTTGCCAACAGTGGTGTCTAGTTTTAATAATATTCATTAATTTCACAGATAAAAACTAAGTGCTGTGTCAGACAGTTTAAGGAGCTAATACTGTGAAGATGGACAGTATTTCTGCCTTAATTCATTCACTTAAGGAGTTTTTGGTGGTGGTAAGCATAAGTACAGAGTTGAGGTATAAGCTTGGCTGTCTGGGGTATGTTGATGGTACTTGAGGTCTGAGGCTATGTGAGATCGGCCAGAGAGTGAATGGGATTATGAAAGCAGAGACGTCTGAGGACTGAGCCCTGGATTACTCCAGTCGGGGAGGTGTAGAGGGACAGTCAAGAGGGCTGCATCTTTGTTGGGGAGTCCAGGGGAGCTTAGATCTAATCCTATTTTCCAGTTTCTGGAGGACACCTGTGTTCCTTGGCTTCTGTAGCCCCTTCTTCCATCTTTAAAGCTAGAGACTAGAAGCTTATTTCTTCTCATGCTCTCACTTCCCTGGCTCTCTGAAGCTGAGAAAGAGTCTCCACTTTTAAGGACTTGTATGATTAGATTGGGCTCACCTAGAAAAATGCACACTACTCTCCCCGTCTCAAGGCCCTTAGCCTTAAGCACATCTGTGAAGTTGTGCTTACCATTTTAAGGTATCGTAGTTACAGGTTTGGAGGATTGAGGCATGGACATCTCTGGGGGTCATTACTCAACCCACATCATGGTCCTTTAAAGAGCAAAGGTTATGACAGAGAAGAACAGAAGCCTTGGACCAAGCATGCCAACATTTATACTCTAAATCTTAAGGGTTTGAAGGATTCAGAAAAAAAAATCCCTTTGAGAAGTGGTAAGACAAGCAGGAGATTCCCACATCATAGAATCCAACAGAGGAAAGTGTCTCAAGAAAAAGAAAAAGGCCAACTCTTAACTATACTCCGATATAAAATAAAAATTAAAAAAAAAAAAAAGAGGCCAAGAGAAGTCTACTATCTTGAGATGCCTGTTTAGATGAAGGCATTGAAGAATCCACTGAATTTGGCAACACGGGTTGGTTGGTGACCTTAATAAGAAGTAAGAACAGTTTCACTGAAAATGTTAAACTATACAAGAGTGATGTGGTGATGGTGAGCGGATTTTGTCCTGAGAGTGTGAGGTGGAAGGGTACAAATAGTAAGTTATATAATGTCTACAAGTGATAGGTATTAGAAGAAAATAAAGGCTGGGATAGGGACTGGAATAGATTTGTAATAGTAGGTGGTCAGAGAAGGCTTTATGGGAAGTTTGTATTTGATTGATGACTGGAATAGAATCATTCGGGCAGTTATGTGGGGAGTGGGTAAAGATTGTTCAGCAAGGTTTTCTTTCAAGCGAAGACCTTGAGGTGGCGGGGCAAGCCTGGGATAGGTGAGAAAAAGCAAGGAGGCCGGTGTGGTTAGAGTAGCGTGGGTGGGCTGGGAGTTCTGTGGAGAACCTTACACAGGCCAGAGAAAGGATTCGCCTCATCCTCGAGTGACCTGGGAGGTCGTTTGATGTGGGTGGGAGTATGCCACGCTCTGAGATACATTTAAATTGATCAGTCTGGCTGCTTTGGGAGCAGAATGAGATGAGGGCTAGGTAGTGGGTAGGAGGGAAGCAGGATGTCCATTTCACGTGAGAGGATGGTGGCTTGGACTAGGGGAGTGGTAATGGGTCTGTGAGAAATGGTCAGATTCTGTGTATATTTTGATGACAGTGTCAAGAGTACTTGCTGATGGGTAGACAGGATGTGGCACATGAGAAAGAGAGGTGACTAGGTTTTTAGATCTGGGCAGCTGGAAGGATGGAATTGCCCTTCATTGAAGTGCTTCAAGGGCGAGCAAGTTTTGGGTGAATATCAGATCAGTTTTGGATGTGTTAAACTTAAGATGTCTTGTGACCAACAAGTGACTATACTGTATACAAGGGTCTAGATAGATGAGGCTGCAGTGTAAATTAGGAAATTGTCAGTGTATAGATGATGGTGAAAGGCATGAGATAGGGTGAGATTTTCCAAACATCTGAGCAGACAAAGAAGCAGTTGGACAGTTGAATCTAGGGATACCTCAATGTTTAGAGGTGAGTGAGAACCAGTCAGGGAGGCTAGGGTGTAGGTGTGGTGAGGAAGGAGGAAAAACAGAAATATTCTCTTCCCTTAGTCTTAGGAGCCAAGGGAAGGAGATATTTCAGGAAGGAGAGAAGGCAAAGGAAAGAGCATTTAGCTTTAAGAGTAGTCATATAGTTGAAGAGCATTTCATTACGTGGGAAGTTAGTCATGTGTCAAATAAGAGCAGGATAAAAATTCCATAGAGTGTGATCTCAGCTTTAAAAAATACATATGCATGATCCTAGACTGAAAGGAAATGCATGAAAGCATTCATAATAATCATCTAGGTCAAGAGTTAGAGTCACTTTTTCTTGTTTATGTTTACTTTGGATTTTATAAATTCTCTGAAGCGTGTATGTGTTAGGTTTATAAACAAAATGGTTTAAAAATATTTAATTAAAGGTCATAAGAAGAGAACCAGGAATGATCTTATGTTCTGAACATGACTGAGATACACTGGCTTAAAGGTAAGATGTTAAAGAAAAATAGCTTCTCTTTTAAGCATGGCAATTGTATTATTCAAGATTATTACTGGTAAATGGGAGAAATCCAAGACAAAGAAGCTCAAAGGAGATTTTTATGTAACTGAAAAGTCTAGGAATGGAACTGATACTTCAGGCATGGCTGGATCCAGGGTCTAAAAAGATGCAGACTATTTCTGTCTCTGAAATCTGTTTTCCTCTCAGTTGACCTGATTCTCTTCAGCTACACCTAACTTCCTTCATGCAACTGGGAAAGATGGTTGTTGGCGGTTCTGAATTTACATAATTTGTGATTTAACTTTGTGACATCCCTATGTTACCTGCAGGAAGGACCCTGATTGGACCTGCATGGGTCACATGCCCACCTCTGAACCAGTCATGGTGACTAGGGGAATGAAAAGTGAGAGTCACTCAGTCATGTCCAACTCTTTGTGACCCCGTGGACTATGCAGTCCATGGAATTCTCCAGGTCAGAATACTGGAGTGGGTAGCTGTTCCCTTCTCTAGGGGCTCTTCCCTACCAACAGATTGAATCCAGGTCTTCTGCACTGCAGGCAAATTCTTTTGGTTGGGGGAATGGGGCCCTTGAATTGGTGGCCAGTCTGGGACCTGTACCTGCCCATACCTGTGGGGAGAGATGAGGGGAAAGTGATTGACTGTTTCATGGGGACTGTATGGAATGGACCCTTTTGTCAAATAAAGATTTCTTGCCCAGACTAGTAAAACAATGACTATCCACTGTTAGTGGAAGGTAATACTTGGCTTATTCATTTTTTTTTTTTTTTTTTGCTATCTGTTTTTATTTCATCAGATTGGCTCTGGTGCCCAAGTCATACTTAGGTACTTTAAGAGGCATTGCAAGTATTTCAGATCACGAGGAGGCCACTTGGTATATTCTCATTGGAGAGACAAACAGTACTCCAGTCAGTCAGTGTCCGAAAAGTGTAAGTTTGTTTCCTGATATATCTACTTTACTACCGGGCATATCCAAGAGTTGGGAAGAATGAATATATTATTACTTAGGTGCTCACTATAGAGCAAAAGGATAACCTCTTTCTTAAAAAAAAGACAGGAAAGCTATTGTGAGGCAGTATTTTTGCTAGTCCCAAAGAATTGCCCTCATACAATTTTACATATGTCTGTTGGTTGAATCTCAAAGATGTTTGAGCAGGATTCCAAATTTTGTCTCAACTGTGGGCATAGACACCCAGTTAGATGTCTGTGGTATGTGCCGAAGGAATATTCCAGGCAAATTTACTTCTTATTCATAACTAGGGAATGCAGTGAGCCAGACTAAACCACGTGGGTTGTGAGGGTTAATTTGTTGGGTCAGAGCCATGCCTAACAGCCTCTTGGACAGTTCTTCTGTATTCCACTCAAGTTCTAGAAAAGGCAGTGGGGAGTGGGGAGATGGATGGTTAAGGTACTTTCCAGGAAACAGAAACCCTTAGGGTCAATTTTCCCAAACTAGTGCTATGAGAAAAACAGCCTGTGAGAGGAAATACACTGATCTAAAAAGCAAATAATCAGAGCTCACTGCTTGGAATAGATTGTTTAACCTCTTTGTTCCTCTCAATGAAGGCTGTATCTTTTATTAAATAGCACTTATGGCCTAATTGTGACCTTGGTCTTGACCCAGATTGGAGCTCTCCCTTCTTTGTGTTGAGTGGACATGTGGTAGAAAGGGAGTCTTGAATTTTGATGGGATTAAATGAGTGGATCATACACTGGGTTCATCAGTTCCAGTGGGTTCAATAGCCCTAGATCAGTCAATATGAAGTATTGACTTCCTCAGAAGTATAACAGTATAGCAGAAAAGGCAAGTTTTCACCTTCATGAGGTCACTTTTTAAAGCCAAGTTATTGTTCCCTCTCTTTGCCTGATATTGATAATTCAGGCAGTTACACTCCTCAGGGCCTTTTATAAAATATCTGCTAGGGCCCCATAAACTCCTGAAATGGAAAAGAACATTACCTCAATGTAGTTTCTCCTAAGGCCACACTACACACGGAGATACAATAACTCTTTCTATTCTATTTTCCATCTCAAGTTACGCTGGACTGTTTTCCAGGATAAAGCATGCTATAAGTAACTTCAGTCATTTCCGACTCTTTGTGACCCTATGGATTGTAGCCCACCAGGTTTCCCTGTCCATGGAATTTCCCAGGCAAGAATACTGGAGTGGGTTGTCATTTCCTCCTCCAGGATATCTTCCTCATCCAGGGACCAAACCCACGTCTCCCGTGTCTCCTGCATTGGCAGGTAGATTCTCTTCCACTGAGCCACTTGGGAAGCCTAGATGATATATATGTATATATATTAAAATTTTAATTATATGTATAACTTTAAAAAAGTTTAGGCAATAGAATTCTAGTGAAGGATACACTGTGATTCATTTGACCGGTCTCTTCTCGTTAAACAGGCTAAATCATGTCTTAGTATTGAAAATATTAAATTTCAAAGATACCACCAAATACCTATCTAAAATAATATACTAACATATTTCTACAAACAATTTATTAATGTTTTCCCCACATCCAACACAGGGTTCTTTAAATTGGCAGCTCGAACATTTTCACATTTTATGAACCACTATTGGGCTCTAATAAAACGACTCACTATAACAGAGAATTATTCTAATGAAGGTGAATATATTCTAATGAATATATTCACATATTCTCTGTGAATATAATGTCTATGAAGTATTGCTACTTACGAAAAATTTCTTTTCATTTATGTGTTAACTTTCAAGGCCTAAGAAATATAACAGTTTTTGGAAGCCACAATCTTATCCACTTAAAACGCTGACTTCTCCATGGAGTATCTTTATCCCTCAGTTGGAGATTCTCTGCTTTTACCATTTCCATCAATGTTCATTTTAACTGCATTTTAGGAACTTGGTTCCACATAATTTCTCTACAAAGATCAAGTGCTTTCCTCTAGATAATTTGCCATAAAGAAAAGTCAAAGGCTGTAATGTATTTGGAGAAAATAACTTCACGTACGAATGCACCGTGAAAATGTAACACACGCAGGCCTTGTGCAGAGCCGTGCCTGTGAACAAAGCCTTTATAGCTCTTCTTACTTTAAGTGTATGTGTACCTAGGAGACGTAAGAGATGCGGGCTCAGTCCCTGGGTTGGGAAGACCCCCTGAAGGAGGGCATAGCAACCCACTCTAGTGTTCTTGCCTGGAGAATCCCATGGGCAGAAGAGTCTGGTGGGCTACAGTCCATAGGGTTGCTCTGATTCAGACACGACTGAAGTGATTTAGCATGCACACACATGTGCCTTTACTTATCAGCTTTACATAATATCTATGAGGGAAGAGAAAATCAGCATGCTTATGTTGCTTCTTACCTTCTTTCTGACTTTTCCAATTTTGTTAATTATATCATTTCTAAATGATTCTGGGGCCCAATAACATTAAATCCATTTTGTGATCATAGTCCTCACACCTGTTCCAGGCTTAGTCCTACAGTTTGCTGGGGTGAATGCTTACTAACATCTATTTTTGCCATTGCTGTCTAGTTATCTCTTGGTTGATTGAAGATTGTTCTCTAGTGGATTCTTAAAAAACGAGTCATGGAACTGTATTCCCCAAGTGTTTAATAGTGTAAAAACATGACTCTGTCTTTACACTTTGGTCTAAAATTCTTGTCGCATTTTCTTTCCTTGAGAACATGATGTGTGTATTTATATGTGTGTGTTAATTTGCTTCAGTCATGTCTGACTCTTTTGCAACCCCATGGACTGTAGCCAGCCAGACTCCTCTGTTCACTGGATTCTCCAGGCAAGAATGCTGGAGTGGATTTCCATGCCCTCCTGCAGGGGATCTTCCTGACCCAGGGATCGAACCCATGTCTCTTAAGTGTCCTGCATTAGCAGGCAGGTTCTTTACTACTTAGTGCCACACGTGGGAGCCCATGTGTGTGAGAATATATGTGCATTTGTATCAATGAGATACATAACCATTTTCAGGTATGACTGACATATAAAAAGCCATACATATTTAATATATACAACTTGATAAGTCTGGTGATCAGTACCCATCTGTGAAACCATCAGCCATATCTGTGTTTATGACATAGATATGGTGATAAACATATACATGAACATATCTATCACATTCAAAATTTCCCCCTGCCCACTTATCTTTTTTATGGTGATAAGGATGCTTAAGATCTACCCTCTTTACAAATTTTTAAGTATGCAACAGAGTTGTTAACTCTAGGCACTGTGTAGTACAGTAGGACCTATCTCTAGGACCTATTCACGTTGTATAACTGAAATTTTGTACCCCTCAACTAATACCTCCCCATTTTCCTCTCCTCCCCATTTCCTGCCAAATGCCATTCTACTTTCTTCTGTGTTTGGCTGTTTTAGATTCCTTATGTAAGTGGTATCATCTAGTGTTTGTCCTAGATCTGGCTGATTTCATGTAACACAATGTCCTCTGGTCCATTGCATGTGTGCACGCTCAGTCACTTCAGCCACATCCTTGTGACCCTGTGGACTGTAGCCCTCTAGGTTCCTCTGTCCATGGGATTCTCCAGGCAGGAATACTGGAGTGGGTTGCCATGCCCTCCTCCAGGGGATCTTCCCGAGCCAGGGGTTGAACAAGAAGCCCCCTCCACCTTCTGCATTGCAGGCGGATTCTTTACCACTGAGCCACTGGGGAAGCCTCAGTGGCCATGCATGCTGTCACAAATAGCAGCGTTTCCTTCTTTTGAAAAGTTGAGTAATATTCCATTGTATGTGAACCTCACATTTTCCTTTTTTTTTTTTTTTTTTTTACATTTTCCTTATTCATTCATCAGTGAGCATTTATTTCCTTTGCTTTCATGTTTTTGGCTGCTGTAGGAGGGCTTTGTACATACTGTCTTCCTGTCTTCTGGGGTTGAGTATGACTGTGTAGGAATACGAGGTTAATGAGGCTGTTTCCCCTTTCTGTCTTCTGCTTTCGGGCTTGATCTTTTCGCCTTGCTAGCATGTAAAATGAACGCAGTTGTCCAGTTTGAGCATTCTTTGGCGTTGCCCTTCTTTGGGACTGGAATGAAAACTGACCTTTTCCAGTCCTCTGGCCACTGTTGAGTTTTCCCAATTTGCTGGCATATTGAGTGCAGCACTTTAATGGCACCATCTTTTAGGATTTCAAATAGCTCACCTGGAATTCCATCATCCCCACTAGCTCTGTTCATAGTAGTACTTCCTGAGGCCAGTCAATGCACCAAGCCTAACAGTACACTAGCTCTTGTCAAATTTGATACCGACTTGCCTTATTTAAATGGAAACATGCTAGTGCCAATTGCCGTGAAGTTCAAAATCTTTTAATATACAGGTCTTCTTTTTTCCCTTGCTGCATTGGAGTTTGGCTCCTGGAGTTTGACCATCACTTCTTCCTTCAATGTTCATTGACACTTATCACAGTGACACTCAACTGTATCAGGATCACAGCTCCTGGTTGTTAAAAACTGTGTCACAGCCGATATTCTTTCAGGCAGCACAATATATACACATTATATACACAATATTGTGTATATATACACAATATATACACATCTGTCTGGTAGCTTAGTCACCACCTACCATTTGTTTTCCCACCCTAGAAAAGCATATACTGTTAGAAATGTTCAGAAATCCTCTGGAATTGTCTAATTCTATCTTGGCATGGACATTCTTTGTAGTACACTTGTCCACACTGATGTTGAGTTAGACTACTGGTTATGTACTCTTCCTGCATTTAAGAATAACAGCAGATGTCTTCTTTAAATTTATTTTTAATTGAAGGATAATTGCTTTACAATATTGGTTTGATTTCTGCCGTACATCAACATGAGTCAGCCATAGGTATACATATGTTCCCTCCCTCTGGAACCTTCCAACCATCTCCCACCCCTCTAGGTTGTTACAGAGCCCCAGCTTGGGTTCCCCGAGTCATACCACAAATTCCCATTGACTGTCTATTTTATATATGGTGGTGTATATGCTACCATGCTGCTCTCTCCATTTATCTCACCCTCTCCTTCCTCCCATTGGCCCTTGTCTGAAAGTCTTTCTCTGTCTGCATCTCCATTGCTGCCCTGCAAATAGGTTTATCAGTACCATCTTTCTAGATTCCATATGTATGCATTAATGTATGATACTTGTTTTTCCCTTTCTGACTTACTTCACTCTGCATAATAGGCTCTAGGTTCATCCACCTCATCAGAACTGACTCAAGTGCATTCCTTTTTATGGTTGAGTAGTATATTCCATTGTATATATATATGTCCCACAGCTTCTTTATCCATTCATCCAGCAGATGTCTTTGAAACTTATAGTCATATCTTGTTCTAAAACCAAGGAAGAGAAATAAATGCTTATAGAACCATGTGACAAGTACTATGCGTTACATATTTGTTATATAGTCCCGGCAGCAACTCTGCAAGAGAGGTGAAGAAAGAGTCTATGACACAGATGCCCCTCAGAAGTCAAGAGGTATGTCCAAGTTTAATCTCATAGGCCAGTGCTGGTGTTGGAATCTTAAACTGTGTCTCCATTTTTCTTAATCTATTGCATCATATTTTCTTTGACTATATATTTTGGATTTTATTATGTCTTGGCTTTTAAATTTTAAGCTTTCTCATGCCTGCTGTTTCTTTTGCTGTGGACATTTTAGTTTTATTTTGCCTTTATTATATTGCTATATAATATATTACAGCCAAGTTCACATATTGTCAGTGTGCAGCTTGATGCATTTTTCCTTAAATGAACATACCCAGGTGTCCAGCACTCACATTGAGAGATAGCAAATTTCCAGCATATAAGAAATCCCCTTTATTTTCCCTTTCAGTCACTCCATCCACTTCTAACAGCAAAATGAGTTTTATCAATTATTAAATTTTATGTTGGTAGAATTATGCAGTATGTAGTATTTTGCTGGCAACTTTTATTCAACATCTTTTTTGTGAGATTCATCCTTGTTGCATGTAGCTCTTGATTGATTTATGCCAGTCATTGTGTGACTTACTCATCCTGTTGTTACTAGGGTTTTGGTTAGTATCTAGTTTGGGGCTACTATGAATTATTATTTGGCTAGTCAATGCCTTTTTGGTAAATAAGTGTTTTCTGTTGAACATGTGTTTAGGGGCAGAATTGCTGAGAATTTTTTGGTATATAAATGCTCACTAAACATTTACTAAAACGTTTTGGGAAATGTACAAAAAATTTAATATTCTATCAACTGAGATATTGGTATAAAAAAGATTTTCATACCCATACATGAAAAAAAATTCACATGATCTTGCTTCCACTTTTTTTAAAAATTTTTTTTAATTTTATTTATTTATTTATTTATTTTTTTGTCATACATTGATATGAATCAGCCATAGATTTACACGTATTCCCCATCCCGATCCCCCCTCCCACCTCCCTCTCCACCTGATTCCTCTGGGTCTTCCCAGTGCACCAGGCCCGAGCACTTGTCTCATGCATCCCACCTGGGCTGGTGATCTGTTTCACCATAAATAGTATACATGCTGTTCTTTTGAAATATCCCACCCTCACATTCTCCCACAGAGTTCAAAAGTCTGTTCTGAATTTCTGTGTCTCTTTTTCTGTTTTGCATATAGGGTTATCGTTACCATCTTTCTAAATTCCATATATATGTGTTAGTATGCTGTAATGTTCTTTATCTTTCTGGCTTACTTCACTCTGTATAAGGGGCTCCAGTTTCATCCATCTCATTAGGACTGATTCAAATGAATTTTTTTTAACGGCTGAGTAATATTCCATGGTGTATATGTACCACAGCTTCCTTATCCATTCATCTGCTGATGGGCATCTAGGTTGCTTCCATGTCCTGGCTATTATAAACAGTGCTGCGATGAACATTGGGGTGCACGTGTCTCTTTCAGATCTGGTTTCCTCAGTGTGTATGCCCAGAAGTGGGATTGCTGGGTCATATGGCAGTTCTATTTCCAGTTTTTTAAGAAATCTCCACACTGTTTTCCATAGCGTTGCCTCCACTTTAAATGAACAACAAACACACTATTTTCATGAGCAAAAGTCATCAAAATAAAAATTTTCGTCAAAATACAAAGAACAAAAAAAGATGTAAGTTCTAGTTTCAGTTCCTTTCTTTGTAGTTCAAATACCAATAAAATCAGTACTATAGTGTGTAGGTGGAGAGGACCCTGAGTTATTTTTTTAAAGGAACAATTTTAGTAGGGATTCTCAGTCACTGGTATGTTCAACAAATATCTATGGAGATTTTTCAAAATGCTTATACCTGCATACTACCTTAGGAATTTAGATTCAGGTCATCTGGAATGAGGCCAAATTTTCTTCATTAAAAAAGAACCAAAAACTCCATAGAAATACTTGTGCAGCAGAAGCTGAGAATCATTGACATTTTCTAATGTTAGAACAATGGTAAATACTCCCTAGATACCTTTTCTATATTTTATACAAGGGTATCTGTGCATTCATTATAACCTAATGGTACTATATACATATTATACAGTCACAATACTTATACTTTGCTAATTGTTCTCTGGTTTTAGCTTTCATTGTTTTGAAAGAAGAATAAATTACTTTAACCCTATTCAGCTCTATCTAGTATTTACTTCAAGCAGGCTGTGTGTTTGCTTTCAAGGGATTTGCAGTTTCCATACAATTATCTTACCAGATCAAGGAATTCAGTAGTTTCTGTTTAATTATAAAAGTAACCCTATTTTCCCAGTTAAGAAAAAAACCACAGTTAGATATAGAAAATAAGAATAAAATTTCCACTTGTTCACCCACCACCTCTCCTGCTCACCCACCACCTCAACCACCATCTTTTTCCTCCCTTTTTCTAAGCATTCAGGAGGTGTTTGACTTTTCTTGGCAGCAGTGTTGTATTCTGGCTTGTGACCTTAGGCTGGTTCATCTTTCTGAGCCTCCATTTCCTCTTCTACCCCATAGGATTATTGTGAGGATTATGTGTGATGGCAGCTGTGGAGTACCAAATAGAATACATGGTGTGTGGTGGGCCTTCAATAAATGAAACCGAGAGGATTAGAATTATGATAGCTGTTAATCTGCTTCCATAACAAAGCACTTTTATGAGGTAAGAAAGGAAGGCGCTGTGTATGATACACTCAGATAGCATTGCTCATCTTATTAAAATGTCTGTTCATTTGAATCCTTACTTGCACAGGAGCAGAAGCAAGTTGGAAACTTGTCCCACTCACAGAAAATGTCAGGGATAATGGTTTTATAATTTGCTGAGTTAAAATGTCACACTGCCTGAAGGTAACATTTCTGGGGTCCAGACTTCTCTTAAGATTAGAGTATATGATGAAGTTCCATCCTGGTATTCATAGTGTGTGTGACCATAATGCAATTTTGGTTCATATCTCCCTATTTAAAAAGCACTTTTAGTGTCATGGGGCTTCCCTGGTGGCTTAGGTGATAAAGAGTCTGCCTGCAGTGTGGAAGACCCGGGTTCAACCCGTGGGTTGGGAAGATCCTCTGGAGAAAGAGATGGTAACCCACTCCAGTATTCTTGTCTGGAAAATCCCATGGACAGAGGAGCCTGGCAGACTACAGTCCACCGAATCGCAGAGTTGGACATGACTGAGCGACTTCACTTTCACTTTCTTTTAGTGTCATAGTACAAGGTCTCTAATTTCTAAAATATTGTATTGCTTTTTGGTTTGAATTTTTGATTCTCAATAGGACTAGTTCATGATAGGACACAGGCCCCTGCTTACTTTTTGCTTTCATAAAACAAGCTATGAGATGGGTCAATGTGGTTAGATTTATACACAAAGTCATCAATACAACCTCAGCAGTCTCACTTTGAATAGAGTAATTTTTGCTGCTTACCTTTGCATATCCCAGAATGCTTACTCATGGACAGTCAGTTCACTGACCCACTGCAGATGTGGTCCCCTTATTGTCTGTGAGAGTCTTAAAAACTGGTTATATTTAGTAGATCAAGCTTAATGTGTAAGAGTGTGAGGAACAGAACTGTGTTAAATAAGTGTATACCTGGGTGGGTGAGCCCCTTGCAGTGTATAGCTAACATGTTCTGAAACAGTTATGGCAGCTAGTTTTTGTCAATCTGGATTTCATGAGAGAGAGGGATAATTGCTATTTTAAATAAACCTGAGAAAAATGCTTCTGAGAGGATTATGTCTTACATTGAATCATTTCTCTCTCTCTCTTTTTTATTTTTAAGACAGGATTAGAATCATCTTTTGCATTTATTTGTGGGCACATTGAGAACATAAGAATGATCATAAGCCTAAGCGCATAACAATTAGGCTTAGGCTAATTGGACAATTCCATATAGCCCAGTAGTATAAATTGTTGGCCACTCATGCTATTCAGCCTGGAGAAGGGCATGGCAACCCACTCCAGTGTTCTTGCTTGGAGAATCCCATGGACAGAGGAGCCTGGCAGACTACAGTCCACAGGGTCTAAAAGAGTTGGACACGACTGAGCGGCTTCCACTTCATGCTATCCAGCTTGAAAAAATATGTCCTCCAAACAATCATGTTTCCCTTAAATATTCTTCTCTCATTTTTATAATTATTGAAGATGAGCTAATGATAAATAGTGAGGTAGAATCAAAACAGCTTGGTTCAACTACTGGAAAAATAATAGATTTTCCCATTGAAATTGAACATCTCAGTGCCATTAGATACTTATATCATAGGTTAATTGTTCAGTTGCTAAGTTGTGTCCGACTCTTTGGGACCCCATGGACTGTAGCACACCAGACTTCCCAGTCCTTCACCATCTCCCAGAATTTGCTCAAACTCATGTCCATTGAGTTGGTGATGCCATCCAACCATCTCATTCTATATCATAGGTTAATTACTCTGGGCAAGTGCATGGTTACAATTATAATCAATAATGCTAAGTAGCTGATTGTGTTAGTTGGGTACCAAGGCCAGCTTGTTTGGACTTAGAAAAATGTGCTAGGAGCAGAACTTGTTTGTATGTAGGGGATTTACTGTCATAAGAGTATTTCCCATGTCCTTCTAGTTCAAGATCCTTGGGGGATGTGTGCGTGCTCAAGTTGTGTTTGACTCTTTGTGACTCTGTAGCCTGCCAGGCTCCTCTGTCCATGGGATTCTCCAGGCAAGAATACTGGAGTAGGTTGCCATTTCCTACTTCAAGGGATATATCTGACCCATGGATCGAACCTGAATCTATCTCCTATATCTCTTGCGTTGGCAGGCAGATTCTTTACCACTGCAACACCTATTTCTAAAGATGACAGTTATGTTTACCAAATGGGGACCACAGTTTACTTTTTGGTGTGCAAAGTAGAGTGGTTATTATTTAAAGCTTTTCTGTCTTCCTAGGCTATTGCTTTCCTGATCCTTTGGCTCGAGAGAGGCTCTGGTTGAGGCATTTTTTTTGTTTGTTTGTTTATTACTGTTGGTGTTTCCAGGTTGCTTGCTGTTCTCTCCAGCACTGGTTTGGGTTACATGAGAGCAAAAGAAAACCCAGAAACTCAACCACCTGTGTGTTCCACTGTTAGGTCTCATGGGCCCTCGGCATTCTGCCACCCACTTTCTACCTTTCAGAGTATTATGTTCATTTTAAATATGACATCTAGGGGTTTTACCTATGCTTAGTGGAAGGAATAGGAAAAAATATGTCTACTCTTTGTTCTTGGAAGTGAAAATTTTCTTGCTGGAATTTTTGAAGACCATCTCAGATTTATAGGCAGAGACCATCTGAATGGTCTGTTTGGGGATCAGTTGTCCACATCTGTTCTGCTTATCTTTAGGAAGGTCAGCAGTCCTGTGGCTCATTACCTACTCAGTTGGGATAGTGAAAGCAGGCTGCTATTCTGGGAGATGATTTCTCTCTATCTATCTATGTATATATGTGTATATATATATACTCTTAAGGTTTTTAAGAACTATTACCTTATTCCTTATGTGTTCCCTTCCTGAGAAGAGATGACAGTTATTTAGTTCTGCAATATTTGGGCAGTCTGAGAACTGTGTATAAATGAACACATTCAATATGGGAGAGGCATGAGGTATTGAATATTTCTTTTTGATTATAATAGAGAAACTTTAAACTATAAATAAATCATGAATATCAATAATCTTTAATAATAAATGAGGAAGAAATACCATATAACCATCTTTGTACATCTTTGAAACTATCAAATTCCATATGCATCACTTCAACATATTAGTTCTAAAATACAATCTATTAATCATCGCCTCCTCCGGCAGAAGATGTTCATTACATATTCCTGACAAATTTCAACTGTCATCTTCCTGTCAGGAGTTTGACATTCTCTACAGTGTTTGCTGTGTCTTTTGAACAGTATTGAAAAATCAGTTAGATTCCTGCAAATGTAATTAGATTTTATCTGTCTGATAAAAATGCTCTAATTGAAAAGAAGGATGTTTTCTGTAACCTCTTTCCAGTTCCAGTTACTCTGACAGCTCTTCATTCTCTCCTCCCCTCCCACCTCCCAGTTTCTCTTAAACAGCCTCCGGCATTTTCCTCATTTGTTAACTATTTATTAATGGCCTCCCACTAGCCAGACAGTGCTCTTGGTGCTGGGTATACTTGTGTGAATTGTTGTTGTTTAGTCACTAATTCATGTTCACCTCTTTTGTGACCCTCTGGACTATAGCCTGCCAAGGCTCCTCTGTCCATGGGACTCTCCAGGCAAGAATGCTGGAGTAGGTTGCCGTTTCCTTCTCCAGGGGATCTTCCTGACCCAGGGATGGAACCTGTTTGTCCTGCATTGGCAGGTGGATTCTTTCCTGCTGAGCCATACTTATGTGAACAGGATTCAGTTATGGTTCTCCCTTATAGAGCTTCCATTCTATCTGGGAAGGCAGATCACCATAGACACACTAATATGTAAATGTTGGGCCAGGTGATGGTGACTGCCCAGGAGAACAGTGGAATAGTGTTAGAGGATAGACAGCAGTGGGGAGTATTTTAGATGGTATTCTTTGGAAAGATCTTTCTGAGGAGGTTATGTTAGAGCTAAGAGCTGAATAACCAGGAGAATCCTGGGAAACTGGGAAAAGAGCTTTCCAGAAAGAAAGTATTAATGGCTCAGTGGTGTCCGACTCTTTGTGACCCCATGGACTGCATCCTGCCAGGCTTCTCTGTCCATGGAATTCTCTAGGCAAGAATTCTAGAGTGGGTAGCGATTTCCTTCTCCAGGGGATCTTCTCAACCTAGGGATCGAACCTGGGTCTCCTGCATTGCAAGCAGTCTTTACCATCTGAGCTAACAGGGGAGAGGGACAAGCAATTGTGAAGATCCTAGATGTATGATTGACTAGGGATACTTGGGGAACAACAGACAGTCCAGTGGAGCTAGAGTGAAGGGAGTGAGGGGAAAACTGGTGGGATATGAAGGTGAAGAAACAGGCAACTATCAGATTATGTAGGGCTCTGCAAGTCCTGGTAAGAAGTGTGGAGCCTAAGAACACAAGAATGCTTTGAGCTGGATAGAAAATTGACTGAAGGAAGCAAGAGTAGAAGAAGAAAGTCTAGGTGGAGATTGCTGCAATAATCTAGGCTTGAGCCAACTGGTGTTGGTGAATGTGATAAAGTGTCACTGGATTTGGGATATATTATGAAGGTAGACCCAGTGGGACTTGCCGATGGTGTGAAAGTGAGGTATGAGAGAAAAATAGGAGTCAAGGATAACTCTGAAGTTTTTGACCCATGTAACTAAGATGGAGTTGCCATCTGCTGATATGTGAAAAATTATGGGAGAAACATATATTGATATGGAGAGCAAATGTTAAATTTGTTAAATCAAGGTTCTTCTTAGACACTCAAATAGAAATATTAAGTAGTTGAATATATGAGCCTGGAATTGGAGTATAAATTTGAGATTCCTCATTATTTACATGATCTTTGAAGTCATAGGATTGGGAGAAAAATGCCTAAGGAGTAAATTGAGATGAAGAGAAAGAAAATGCCTGAGCTCCAAGGTGCTCCAGAGAGAAGTCAGTAAGAGAAGTGGGGGGCAGCGGGCTAGCTGGCAAAGGAAACTGGGGGAGGAGCAGCCACTGAGATGGAGGGAAACCCAGGACAGAAAAGTGCTGTGAAGTCCACGAGAGGAAGGTCTTCCAAGATGACCAGGGAGCACCAAATGCTGCGGAGGCATGACCAAAGAGAGGATTGGGAATTGAGAATCTCAAAATTAGTGCTATTTTATGACCTTGTTGGTAAGAGGTTGGTCTGGGATGTGAGTGGGATGGAAGTCTGACATAGATAGAAAAGAGAGTAAGAGGTGAGGGGAGGAAACATGAGGTTGGTCAGATCATATGGGGCTCTGCAGGTCCTGGCGAGGAGCTTGGGACTATAAAGAAGAGTCGAGAAACTTGTGAGTAGTTGGCAGAGCAGGGGGGGGTTGGCGGGGGGTGGGGGAGGCTGTCTCTCTCCCTCTTTTTTTTTGAGATTGTTAGGAAATTTCTTTATTCAAAAAGTAAATCAAGATAACTGAGGGAAGAAGAAGCAAAAGTCCTCATCACAAGTGTGTCTCAGCAAGTCAACTGGGGTCAGCCAGCCCTGGGGTCTGTGGTCGGCAGAATAATAGCCCTTAGACATGTCTATGTCCCAAAGTCTAGAATCTGGGAATATATTAAATGGTGAAGGGGAAGTAAACTACAGATGAAACTAAGGTCTTTAACCAGGTGACCTTGAGACAGGGAGGTTATCTGGATTATCTGGGTGGATCCAGATAATTTCAGGGTACTTAAATTGTAGGTGGGCCCACTTTTGATGGAAACTTGGCAGTGTGCTTGTAGGATAGGAATGATTCCATAGCAAGGGCACTGAAAGTGTTATGAAAGAAGAGATAGTTGTAGCTATATTAAATCCATTCTATGTAAAGTAGGATAACATGGGGATTAAGATAGGATAGAATAGAATGGAAGTACAACAAAATAAAAGCAGATTAGAGTGGCATAGAAAAGAATAAATGAATAAAATCTTTTATTTGCATTGTAAACTTAGATTTTTTTTTAACTTTTTTGTCCCCCCATCTCTTAACACATGCTTTCTAGTTTAACCAAACACAGGATTGATCATGTGATGGGAACATGTGTTTTTGACTGCCCAGTGCCCATCTTTCAGTGAGGACACTGTTCTTTCTTAAGCCCAGGATTCTGATGGACCTTGTACACTGCCTGCTGACCTTGGGGTGATCACAGGACCCAGCCAGGCTGATCATGGGACCCCTGTGTCTCTCATTACTGGATGAGAGGATATCGGATACAAGAGGACTAAAGTGGAATCTTGTGAGGTTTTAAATATTGATCCTAGGAGACAGAATGTCTCTTGCTTTTGAGGAATACCTGTAAGCATCTAATAGGAAAGAATGAGATGAATATATAAAAAGAAATGGAGACAAGCAGAGCTCAGAGGTGAAGTAAGAGTGTGAACAACATCACTCAAGCCTCCAGATCTATCTGGGTTTAAGAGCATCCTCCCTTAAAGTTGTTGGTTTCCTGAGCCAATAATTCCCTCTTTAGGCTTAAAGTCATTTGATTTTGAGTTTCTGCCAGTTGCATCTGCTAGACTCCTAACACTGTTTCATATTATATCACATAGTTAACAAATGACATATTTTTAAAAACGCCAAGGGTATCAGATGATCAGAATGGTAATAAAAAACAATGTACTGGTTCTCATATAGGAGTTCCATTTCTGCTTGGAATAGGGGTGGATATGCTAAGAGAGGAAACCAGCTGAGAAATATGTCTGTTATGTATTTTTCCTTGCGTTTCTTCCCTCAGATTATTATTTTCACTCACCTCTAAAAGAAATGATACTGTCAATGCTGGCTGCCATGTGCATGGGTTTTGGTACAGTGCTAAGATGCCTGTAAAGTAATTGAGTCTGCAGGACTATGAGAGCAGACTGTGTCTGCTTAGTGAATGAACTCACTTTCATCCTGGGAACCTATCGTGTTACATTCTCATGAATATAAAGGAAAATCTCCCAATTGTAACAAGAAACTCTACCTCTACATTTTACTGCAGCGTTTTAAGAACATTTTACTGAGGCGTTTGAATAGACAGACTGGCAATAATGCTGAAATGAGGAAGAGATCCATTGTTTGTTGATCAGTCACTAAATATTGTTGATCAGTCACTAAGTCGTGCTTGACACTTTGACCCCATGAACTACAGCATACCAGGCTTCCCTGTCCTTCACTATCTCCAGGAGTTTTTCTCAAATTCATGTCCACTGAGTCAGTGATGCTATTTAGCCATCTCATCCTCTGCCACCCTCGTCTCCTTTTCTCCATTTTTCACTAGGAATTGCTTATTTCCATTCATGCAGTGTGTACTTCCTTGCTTCCCTGGTGGCTCAGATGTTAAAGAGTCTGCCTACAATGCAGGAGACCTGAGTTTGATTCCTGGGTGAGGAAGATCCCCTGGAAGGGAGAGGGCATGGCCACCACTCCAGTATTCTTGCCTGGAGAATACCGTGGACAGAGAAACCTTGTGGGCTTGTTGGGGTCCATGGGGTCACACAGAGTCAGACATGACCGAATGACTGACATTTTCTTTCACAATGTGTACAAGCCCACTCGAGGGGGGCAAACTTTGCTTCTGTGTTCTCAGTAGACATTCAAGGTAACTGGCTTCTAAGCAATGGCCCCGTGTTTCCTCAACAGAAAAGGGAGATCATGAGAGTGTCAATAGAAGTGCATTCTCTGACCCACTCTACACCCATAAAATCAGCCCCTCCTCCCTGAGGTCTGGGGTTGCGGACACCTTACCTGTGTGAGGTAACTGGGTGGCCATGTGGGGTGACCGTACCCTGCCTACCTTAGGCTGTGGTGCAGAAGGGAGGCTGAGGGTCCAAGTGGCTCCTGGTCTCTTCCATGTCTGACATTGACAAGACACTTCTCCTCAACCCAGGCTGTGTTTTCTCTTGAAGAAGAGCTGTTGGTCTCCTCAATTTTCTACAAACACCCTGAGGACTTTCTTTCATGCTCATTCTGTTCTGTAGCTCCCCTCCATAAAAATTGGTGTATACGGCTGGGTGATCGGGTAGTCTGAATAGCGCACTCTATAAATGTGCAGAGTATCTTCTTGGAAAACACCTAATTGTCCTTGGACCAAACTTGTTTTTTTGGTAGCAGAGGAAGGATGGCTTCACTGGGAGGTGGGCCTACTTTCCTTGAATCTGGGCTGGCCTGTGCTGTCTCAACCAATAGAGTTTGGGGAAGTGACCCCATACCAGCTCTGGGTCTGGCCATCGTTTCTACTTGTCTCTTAAAATGCTCATTTTTAGGCCCCTGGGCCACATGTATTGGGTTGGCCAAATGTTCATTCAAGCTTATTCAATCATATGGAAAAACCCAAATGAACTTTTTGGCCAATCCAACACATAGTCAGACTGCCCTGCCGAAGGGACCTCAGAGAGGCTCTGAGGATGCATGAAGGTGAGGACACCTCACCTAGCCGATTACCAATGAATGATCCACAGTAATGCCATCACAGTGCAGAAGAGATGCTCAGATAGGCTTTCTCCAAATTCCTGACCCACAAAACTGTGAGGTTGATACAAAAAGTTTGTTTAAGCCCCCGAGTTTGGGTTACAGTGTTAGGCAGTGCTAGGTAGAAAAGCAGAATGGCTTCTTTTTTATTTTGGTATTTTTAAAATTTTTATTGGAGTATAGCTGCTTTACAACTTTGTGTTAATTTTTACTGGACAGCAAAGTGAATCAGCTATATGTATACATATATCCCTTCTTTTTGAATTTCCTTTCCATTTAGTTAACCTGAGGGCACTCAGCCCCATGTGCTATACAGTAGGTCCTTATTATTTACCTGGTTTATACATAGCATCAATAGTGTATATCTGTCAATCCCAGTCTCCTGATTTATCCCCCCTCTCCCCACTCCCTTCCTTGGTATTCATACATTTTTTCTCTACATCTGTGTCTCTGTTTCTGCTTTGCAAATAAGTTAACCTGTACCATATTTCTAGACTCCACATATAAGCAATATTATTCAATACTTGTTTTTCTCTCGCTGACTTACTTCACTCTGTATCAAAGTCTCTTGTTGATCTTTGTCTTTTTTGTTTGTTTTTTAGCATTATATCCAAAAAAATCATTGCCAAGACCAATATTAAGGAGATTTTCCTCCTGTGTTTTCTTGTAGGAATTTTATAGTTTCAAGTCTTTAAGTTTTCAATCTATTTCAGTTAATTTTTGTGGGTGACGTAAGATAGGAACCCAATTTTGTTTATCTGCATGATACTTCTCTCATGTTATTTTGAATAATACTTTTGACATTTTTACCACCTAATCCTTTAAATGCCACTTGATATCTTGCCAGAGGAATGGAGGCTTTTGTGGATCTGAGAGCACGTGTGGCTTCCCATGTCCTGCGTGTGTGGCATGCTCAGTTGCTTCAGCCGTGTCTGACTGACTAACTGCGACCCCACGGACTATAGCCCGCCAGACTCCTCTGTCCATGGGATTTTCCAGGCAAGAATACTGGAGTGGGTCGCCATGCCCTCCTCCAGGGGATCTTCCTGACCCAGGGATCAAATCGGTGTCTCCTGTGTTGCCTGCATTGCAGGCAGATTCTTTACCACTGAGCCGCCAGTAAGCCCCTTCTAATGCCCTAATGCCACAAAACATTATGTGATTTCCAAAAATTCGTGCTACCTTGAAGATTAAATACTCCATAACTATTCAGTGGTAGACACATAACTCAGGTCTTATTTATTCATGCCTATGTTCTTCCTGAGAAGGTTTTTAATGGTACCTGGTCTTGCCAGTGGATCCTTTGTCTGCTTGCTAATTGGCCCCAGCAATAGTTGTTTTCAAGCAATCCTGTCTCAGCAGGTGGAAGAGGGTGGGGATCTTGAATTAGCCAAGACATATCTGCCTTGTCTCTCTCCTTCCCTAAACTCTCCATTTCTTAGGGATCTGTGCTCCTGTAGAGGTTGGGTTACACACAATGTCCTACCTGTAAACTGATCCAAGACTAAGCTGGTATGGTAACGGGTACTGTGATGCATGTGTCTGACGGACCATCTGGAACACTCAATAACTTATAGCACATTTCCTCAATTGTTGTGATGATGGTGCTACAACCGCTCAGCAATTTCTATTCAACTTGTAAGTGGTGCCCAGGGATCATGATGACTTGATTCAAGCTAATTTCTGGGTATTCTGCATTTATCTGCTTGAGAGTCACAGTGGTGATGTATTTTTGGTTCATGGACTTCTAAGAAAGAGGCATAGCTTAGGAATTATATCTTAGCCACCTACCCCCAGGTCCCTGATGGACACAATTTTTAGGAATGGGGCCTGACAATTCAACAGAGAGATTCTTAAAGCCAGTCTGGTACCCTTTCAGTGGAAAAATTTTACAGGCGATTTATGATAAAGAAGAACAATAATCTTGAAGCAGGAAAGTACAATTCCAGCAATAGGGAAGACTGGGAATAGGAAATGTTAAAATGCTATTATGTCCATAGTCAAGAGCACAGATAGGCTGAGAAGACTGAAAAAAAACAGCTAAAAATTAGAGCTTTGAATATAAATGTAAGGTGGAAATTAAACTGTGTCACTTAGATTAAATTTTCTAAGCTACAAATTACTCATCTGTGAAATAGAGTAATGGTACTGGCTACCTTACAGAGGTGTTGAGAGAATTAAGAGAGATGATGCCTGTAAAGTGTTTTGATTTGTGCTTGGCACATAATAAATATAAATGTTAAGATTTATTCCTGTTATAATTATATCAAAGCTGATTTGCTAGACACAATCTAATTATATGGGGGCTTGGTTGTAGTGGAATATTAGCATCTGTGAATATAAAGACAAATTCAGGTTTTGGAGTATTTAGGAGACATTGGTAATCATTTACTAAAATTGATGGGTTTAAGTATGAGAAGGGTCTTTTGAAATGAAAGAAGGTGAAAGGTCATGAAATTTGGAAACATGGTTGAAGTTTGTGCCGTTTACTAGTTACACACACGGGCATGTTACTTAGCCTCTGAGCTATAATTTATTCCTTTATAAAATAGAAATTTTAATAATATCCATACACAGAAAATAAAATTTATTAAGCATTGATAAATATAATTTTATAAGTTAAAAGATAATATTATGGACAGGTACAAAATTAAATAAATAAATACACAATAAATAAACTTAGGAAGACTATCCTCAAGCAAAGAATCTGTTTTGTATGCTAAAACTTAGCTTCCCTTTGAAACTCTTATAGAGAGGAAGCCAGTGGAATATATGAGCAGTTATTATATGGAAGTTAAAAGGAAGACCTTGAGCTAGATGGCCAAATGAATGCTTCCATACTTAACTGAAACACTATATATAACTTGATGTAAACTTCTGACTTATTTGCAGTACATGTGGAATTTATTCTTTCAACACTTATTGTGTTTCTACTATATACACTACACTAATGGTAGGAAAAATTTCATAGAAAAAAATAATACTTAAAGGCAAGATGATTTTCACCAGATTAAGACTTAAGTACTTGCTATATGCCAGATATTATGCTGTTTGCCCAGCATTTAATTGTCCCAACAATGTTTTATGTTAAGTACTATGGAAACAGAACATAGAGGTTGAAATAATGTGCCCAAGGTCACACAACTAATGGAGCGCAGAGTCAGAAGTGACTCCACAGTCCATGCTTTTAACCTTGTCACTGTTTGATGACACCTCAGACTAGAAGCCCCCTTGGTCCACTTGAATTTTATCCTACATTTTTCCTTCATAGCATTTGTCAATTTGGGTCATCTTTACATGAAGAATTAAACTATCCTCAGTGCCTAGTAAGGTCCAGCACATAGTAAATATTAAAAAATGAAAGTGAAGTCACTCAGTCGTGTCCAACTCTTTGCGACCCCATGGACTGTAGCCCACCAGGCTCCTCCATTCATGGGATTTTACAGGCAATAGTACTGGAGTGGGTTGCCATTTCCTTCTCCAGGGGATCTTCCCAACCCAGGGATCGAACCTGGGTCTCCCGCATTGTAGACAGATGCTTTACCGTCTGAGCCACCAGGGAAGTTAATATATTTATATATATTAGTTGAATGAACCAGGTTAACAAAAGGGAAAGGCATTCCAGGTAGAGGAAATAGTGTGGCAAAATCCTGGAGGCATGAAATGACATGGGTATTCTGGAAATAATAATAAATATCCATCGTTGATCACAAATCATATGGTAAGCAAATTGTTAGTGTATCACATATATGGATTCTCCCAAAAGCCCTTCAAAATAGGTATTATTATTATTATTCCCATTTTATACATGAAACCAAAGTTTGAATAGAGGACATAACTCTTTCAGGATCACTAATTCAATTTTCAATAGTAAGTGGTGAATTTGGGTTCGGTTCAAATGAAGGTCCGTGTTAATCTCAAGCACAGTTCATTATATGGTGGTATCTCCCTGGTGGTAGTTCAGAATGGCATCAGTAAGAGACAGATTTATTCTTTAGAATCTAAAGCTCTCAGAAAACTTGGAAATTTATAAAGTATTTAATTCCCATAGGCTCTATTATCAGTTAAAATATAGACCACAGAGTAGCTTACACATATGTATAGTATATGTATATCTTTAATTACTTCTCTTTTTCTGGACACTGAAATATTTATTTGCATTATTTTTGGTATATATAGGTAACGTGAACTGTTTTATCTAATATTTTAAGTTAGTGTCTCATGTTCAAATGTTGAAGTTACTGTGTTGGGGCAGATTCTGATACAATTTCTATTGAAGTCTTTTGGATAAGTTCTCCTCCCTGTGAGTAAGAAGTGGGGCCTCTCAAAATCAGGTTGATACCCCTGACATCGTACATCTGTGGAAGGCAAATCATCAGAACTTGAAAGACACATACAAAAAGGTAGAAGAGAGAATGACCATCTTCACTGTTATTTCCTTGGACTTTTCAGCATCAAGGTGTGCTTGTGGGGATTCCTGGCATGTAGGGGAAAAATGACCCATGATGTGTGAAAGCAGACAGTGAGATGACTTAGAATACCCCTTGTTGAAACTGATGTACCTTGGATTTAAACTATATCAATCATTGGTTCTCAACTCAGGCTGTCCTTAGCATCATCTTGGAGCTCTTTAAAAAAATACTGATGTCTGGGTCATGCCATATTCTAGACCAATGGTTCTCAAGTTGGGCTGTGCATTGGAATTCTCTGGGGAGTTTTAAAAGCTACCGATGCCTGGAATATACCCCAGGGTTCTGATTTAATTGGTTTGTTGTAAGGCCTGGGTGTTAGGAGTTCTAAAATCTCCCCAGGTGGTTCTAATGTGCTGCCAAGTTTGAGGGTGATTATCATAAACTGAATGATATAAACTGAATGATTCAGTTTTGATTATCAAAACTGAATCAGAATCTCTAGAGGTTATCAAGTTCAGTGATTCTTGTACTTATAAAAGAATTATATCAATAATTCTCAAAATAAGGATTCCTGGGCTCTACCCCCAGATATTCTGACTCAGTATGTCTGGGGTGGGAGTCCATGAATTTGCATTCATAGAAGACTCCCAAGTGATGCTGCTGGTTCAATGGCCACCCTGTGAGCATTCCTGATCTAGTTTTATGGTACTCCTGGTGTCATTTTATTCCCAATTTTTAACTAAAATCTTGTGTAAATGTTTCAGCATTGATTCAGTTTTACTTAAGGGTGTAAGAAAAGGGTCCTATGTTAGGACATTGTTGTTTTTCAATAGTTGCTATGTTGTGTCTGATTCTTTTGCCATCCCGTGGACTGTAGCCCACCTGGCTTCTCTGTCCGTGGGGTTTTTCTTGCAAGAATACTGGTGTGGGTTGCCATTTCCTCCTCCAGGGGATCTTCCTGACCCAGGAATCAAACCTACATCGCCTGTATTTGCAGGTGTGTTCTTTACCACTGAACCACCCAGGAAGCCCATGTTGTGACCTAGGTAGGAATATCAAATAGGAGTGGCAGGCCCCCTTGGAGCAGCTATAAGTAATAAGAAGGTAAATCTCTGGGTGAGCGGAATAGTCATGCGGTTCAGATAATCAGTGTTCTCTCTTCCACCTCATATTCTTTCCCATTATCAATGGAGGATCTGGGCTTTGATATTTTTAAAAAGGTGTGATGATTTTACCTATGGTAAACAATAAGACATGTTAAGATTACAGATAAAAATGACTGCAGTTTAAAGAAAATACATTAGAACGTAGAGCTCAAGAGTCTTTTGCTCCTTTAAAATATGCACCTTGGGAGAACAACCACATGTTTGAATGAGGGTGCAAATGCACCCAATTGTTTGTTATTTCAGAGATGCTTTCAGAACTTAGTTGACAGATTTTGGAGTCTCTTTAAGATTTGATCAGTAGCAATTTTTACCGAAAGTATTTTTAAGAAAAAAATTTAAACGTGCAGAAAAGTAGACTGACTAGTATGAGTTTCCATATATTCAACATCAAGGTATGTTATCATAACTTTTTCCATATTGCTTTATCTATAGCTTTTTCTTTTTTCTATTTCTGAAGTGTTAGAAGTCAAATGTAAGACATCATGTCATTTTATACCTTCATGCTTCAGTATACATCTCTAAAAAGGACATATTTAAATATAACTACAGTGCCATTGTCTTAATAAAATGTTAATTCCTTAAGATTATGCCATACCATCATTTCAAAGGTGCAAAGAAGCCTCTGTGCAATTTTCCTTCAAGTCAGAATCCAAGAAAGATCTATTCATTGGCTGTTATGTATCCTAAGACTCTTTTCCTTTATATTGACCCCATCCTTATTTTTCATTTTCATGACATTTTGATTAGTTGCAACACCTGGTCAATGACTTGTCAACAGAAACCTCTAGAAGTTCCTAATTTTAGAATAGTTTTGTTTGCTTCATTGTGGTGTCATGTAATGTGTTTGTCTAGCTCCTGTTTTTTGTGTTTGCTTTTTAAATATTTTATTTTTAATTAGAAAATAAGTGCTTTACAGTGTTTGTACTTACATAAAATCGTGTTGTGTGTGGTTGTGTTCTGCCATACAACAACGTGAGTCAGCCATAAGCATGCACCTATCTTCCCTCTTGAGCCTCCCTCCCGCTGCACCTCTATCCCACCCCACCCCTCCAGGTCATCACAGAGCCCTGAGCTGAGCTCCCCGTGCTATGCAGCAGCTTCCTACTTGCTGTCTTTTTGATACATGGTAATATGTGTATTTTAACGCTACTCCCTGTATTCGTTTTTTTTTTTTTTTTTGCTGTGTTTGTTTTGTTTTGCTTTGCTTTGATAAATTAGCATTAGCTTTAGACACTTGATTTGGTTCTGGCTTCACATCTTTGGCAAGAATACTTCACAGGAAGGACGCTATGTGCTCCTGTTCCATCACATAAGACAGCGATGTCTGGTTGTTTTAACCCTGCAGTCCTGACCCCTCCATTGTGAAGCTCCCCACCAACTCTCCATCTAATGGTTTCTTTCCATTGATGGTTTGCTTGGCTCAGTTATTTTACTTAGGGACTATAAAAGTGTGATTTTCTAAATCTGTTTTTCCTTCCTACATGATTTAGCTAGAGTATTTTGATTAAAGAAACAGCTTTCCATCATCAATTAAGACTACTTAGTTATCCTGTTCACTTAAGTTAAGGTAGAATGACTAATTCTTTCCTCTTATTTTCTAATTGTTAACTTTCAGAATAAGAAATTATTGACCCAGTTACTTCCAAAATTGTTAAATGAAGTTTTTTGGTCTTTCCCTTTACCTATCTTAACATTAATGTTATCAGTTCATGAATTTTAAAAAGTCCATTGTTTTCCAATCAATTGCACTCATTTCTTTATGGAAACTTTCTAATTAGCTCCTTACCTTCTTGACATAACCCAGGTGTCTTTGATACATTCTAACTGGCACAAAATGTCCCAATAAATGTGGTAAATATCTGACACATATTTGCCAGTAAACTTTGTTGCATATAATGAAAAACAGATCTTGGTGATACCAGTTTTGTTTAAAGTAAGCAAGCAAACAAGAAAATCTAATATATAACCATAAAGTAAAAATAACGAAGTTTTTTCATGGTTAGTAAATTTATTTTAGAGGTTTTTCAAAAGGCAGAAACGGATCTTTAGAAAAATTTTATAGAATTTAAGACCCAGACCTTTTAATTATATATACTGTTTTGGTGAAGGGATGTCTGTATGGGTTGTAAGGGGAAAAAAAAAAGTATCCTAGTGACTCTGGTAGGAGAGTTTTAACTATTAGTCCTTTCCATTAAATTTCTTTTATTGTGTTTTTAAGTTCTAGAATTTCAGATTTTCTTTATCTGCTTATTTGCAGACTTTCTATTTTTTTCATTTGTTTCAGGAGTATTTAGACTTGCTTGCTGGAGCATTTGTATAACAGCTCCTCAAAGTCTGTCAGATAGATCTAATATCCATCTCATCTTGATGTTGATGTCCGTAGGTTTTCTTTCCCATGTGAAGTGGAGATGGGACTTTTTTGGTCCTTCATATGCTCAATAATTCGGGATTAAATCTGACACATTTTGAATATTAGGTTGTGAGATTATGGATCTTGTTAAATCCTACAGTGGATGTTGAAAAAAAAATTTTTTTTGGATGCCTAATCAGGTGTAATTTGAAAGTTTAAAACTGCCTTCATTGCACGGTAGTTCTAACGTCAACTCAGCTTTCAAAGCCTTTGCAGTGTTATTTGAATGTATGCCATGAGTGAATCAGCCAGTGACAAGCCTGGGGCCAGTTCTCAAAACATTTTATTTTCTGATTATATGTACACAGGTCAGAGGTGTTCCTAGGAATTAATAAACTTCGTGAAGTCACTGTCATATGCTTCACCACTACAATCTCTTCACTACTTTTTAGCTTTCTGGGGCTCTCCTTTTCAGACTTTTGGCCAGAAACCTGTGGCTTTAGTTATCCTGGTTGGAATGGATGTCCACTGCTGCATCCACATAGGGGAACACATGATGGGGTTTGCAAATACAGGGGAGACAATGGCAAACTCACCACTGGTTTGGTGGTACTCTGAGTTGTAGTCTTTTTCACCAACCCACTTGCCACTACTTTTTAGTCTCCTGATCATTTCCTTGTATATTCTGTCCAGGTTTTAAAACTGATTTCAATGGAAGAGACAGCGAAGAGTTTGTTCACTCCATCTTACCCAGAGCCAGAAACTTTTGCTTAGAATTTAAAGATTGACTGTTTTTTCCCCTAAAGGACCAGATAGTAAATATTTTAGGCTTGTTGGTCACACAATTCCTGTTGCCCTATCAACTCTTCTGTTACAAAAGCAACCGTAAACAATACACAAATGAATGGTATGACTGTGTCCCAGTAAGACTCTATTTTAAAATAGGTGTCTGGCCTGCGGACCATGGTTTGCCAGTCTCTGTTTTAGATGATGAATTCAGGGCTTACTGAGTGGAGGATGTTTATCCAGTAGGGATGTGGAACAGCCATAGGAAATATAAAACGTTTTCTTTTATCATTTCGATGTTGAAATCTAGCGTGGATGGTAAGTCTCAAGAGTTACTAGCTATTTTATTTTGATTCACTTGAAAACTGTGATGTTCCCATCTATGTATCATACCCCACTAGGCATTTAAATGCTTAAGAATTACTACCTGAGTTATAGGCTAAGTTGCAGTCTTACACTCTTCTTGCCAATGTCTATGTCTTTGTTCAATGTCGATTTCATAGTACAAGACTGACATTTCTACTAACTCATGTAGACATAGCAGCACAGTATTTTTGCTATTTACCATAGCAAAGCTTGTTGATCTTAGTCTGGGTTAATCAGAAACATTCTCTTTCACAATTGTTCCCAGGCCAACACAACTCAATTAGAAGTACATTTTGACCAAAGAAACTCAACTAGTGATCAAGTGTGGAAGCAAATGTGTATGAGGGTCTACTTGGGTTGCCTCTCAGGCCTGAATATTATCCCACTTACTATCACCAAGAGAACTTCTGAGATCCCAAGAACCAAGGAGAATTGGCAGAGATGTATTGTCTTGATTTCAAGAGGAGATCTGTCAGGATAAATGCAGTTTTCAATTTTATATCTCAGACTAAAGTCTGGTCAATCTTGTGCCAGGCAGGCATCTGTAGAGATTCTGAGACTTCCACTTGCCTAAGAATTTCACATCTAGTGGAAGCTGATAGGAGGCTGTGGTCTGGGGTTTTCATTGATTTGTCTAATAGACCTCTCTTCTAACCCTACTTTCAGCAACTCTTATTTGAGGAGCTTTGCCTTACTCTCTTCTTTGAGGAGCTGATAATAAGAACAGAAAGGATAGAAAGAAGAAATGAAGGAAGGAAAGAAGAATAGGAGAAACCAGCATTTATTGTAAAAAGAATAGTTTAATACTTTCATATAAAAGCATATCATTTAATCTCCACACCCACTCAGTAGAAGGTGTGGGCTGAGATGACTCATGAAGGGACTTGGTGATGCTCCTCAGAGCCCTTGACCCTGGAGAGGGCCCCAGCAGTTCCTTGATCTTCTGGCAGAAGCTGTAGGGTTAGTAAATGGATTTTTCTTTTGCTATAGTCTAGGTGCCCTTTAAACTGCTGCGAGTTTTTTTTTTGTTTGTTTGTTTGCTTGTTTTGCTATGTTGCAGCTGCTCAGGCCCCTCATCTATATCCCCCCCTACCGCAGGTTGGAGTAGGTTTCCCACGGATACCATGTCTGTCTTCTCTACACGTGGTCCTTCGATGTGCGGTAGCTGTTCAGCCCTCAGATCTTCTTCAGGACGAGTTGTTCTATGTGTGGGTATAGATTCAATCTGCGTATGGGAGGAGGTAAGCTCAGGGGCTTCCTATGATGCCATCTTGCCCTGTCCCCTTTTTAAATTTGTTATACTAGAAGCTCTCATAGATATTTAGGAGGGAGATTCAATTCTATAATGAAAGAAATTTCTGCTGTGGAATCATCTTCTTACCCTGTACTTTGTAATACTCTGTCCTTCGTGAAAACGTAACATCCTTCACTAGTATTACTCATAGAAAGGAGATGGAAGAGAGGCAGGATTTAAAATACTTAGAGATACCTTATACACTGAGAGAGGTCATAATTCAACACCCCCTAGCGGTACATTGTGGAAGAGAAGCCCCTGCTGCAGGTGTTCCAGCATTACTGTTAGAAAGCTCTTCCTCCTCAATAGAATGAGATGAGCGGTATTAATATGCAATGGTCCCAAACACATGAAGGTTAGCTACCTACCCAAAAAGTATCTTGCTGCTAAGTCACTTCAGTCGTGTCCGACTCTGTGCAACCCCATAGACGGCAGCCTACCAGGCTCCCTCGTCCCTGGGATTCTCCAGGCAAGAACAGTGGAGTGGTTTGTCATTTCCTTTTCCAATGCAGGAAAGTGAAAAGTGAAAGTGAAGTTGCTCAGTCGTGTCCGACTGTTAGCGACCCCATGGACCACAGCCTACCAGGCTTCTCCGTCCACGGGATTTTCCAGGCAAGAGTACTGGAGTGGGGTGCCGTTGTCTTCTGCGAAAAGTATCTTAGGAGAGGCAATTAAGACAAAGAAGGAAGAGCATATGGGTCTTTTGAAGATGGTATAAAGAGGCAGAGCTTGTATAAGAACTTAAATTTGAGACTTGAAATTTTGGTTAGGATGAATTCTGGGTACTTTTATTTTTAAGGTCATATTTTTTTTAAGGTCATATTTTTAAGGTCACATTCCGAGATGGTACCAAAGAAAAAAAAAGTGGACTTTGACTATCCCAATTTAGGTGTCACTCCTACAAAGAGTCATATTTTCAGGGACTCCAATGGCCTGCTTTGACTTTTAAGACTGAATTTTCTTAAGGTTCTAAGGTCCTTCTTGACTGGTACTGAGGCATAGCAGAGAGAGACAATAGCTAACAGCAACATCAACTTTGGGGCATTTTCATTGGGTCTAAATCTTCCTTCCTCATCCTAGGATATTACTTACTGTAAGACCACTTTGACTTTAGTAATAGCTTTTTAAAGTAAAAATGAAGCATTAAATATGTGGACAGATTTTTAGAATTAAAACAGTTACAAATATGGTTTTTAAAAGTGAAATATGATATTTGATGACATTTCATGGCTGTGTGGCTTAGTTACATACAAATGAAAGGATGTTCAGAGATATTCAGTATCTTTCTCAAGATTGTCTAACTAGTTAGGCAATATTTGCTTGAACCTATCTATGTTTACTCTCTCCACTGACTCATCCGAAATGGCAGTGCATCTCACAATCATTTGGGGGAGTTGTTAAAATGTGTATATTCCTGACTCTAGTAAATCTCCAGTAAATCTGAGTGCCTGGGTGTGTGTTTCAGCACATGTACTTTTTAAAATTTATTTTTAATTGGAGGAAAGTTGCTTTACAATGTTGTGTTGCTTTCTGCCGTACAGCAGCGTGGATCAGCCATAAGTGTGTGTGTGTATATATATACATATATATATATATATATATATCCCCTCCCTCCTAAGCCTCCCTCCCACCCCTTCATCCCACCCCTCTATGTTGTCACAGAGCAACAAGCTGATCTCTCTGTGTTATATGGTGGCTTCTCACTAGCTAGCTATTTTACACATGGTAGTGTATTTATGTCAATTCTACTTTCTCAATTTGTCCCACCCTCCCCTTCCATCCGTGCCCATGAGTCTGTTCTCTATGTCTGCATCTCTATTCCTGCCCTGCAAATAGGTTCATCAGTACCATTTTTCTAGATTCCATCTATATGCTTTAATATACAATATTTGTTTTTCTCTTTTTGACTTATTTTCAGTTTGTGTAACAGTCTGTAGGTTCATCTACCTCACTACAACTGACTCAGCTTCCTTCCTTTTTATGGTTGTGTTATATTCCATTGTTTAGGTACTGCAACTTCTTTATCCATTCATCTCTCAGTTGACATATTGATTGGTTCCATGTCCTGGCTATGTGAAGCTGCAATGAACATTGGGGTACATCACATGTACTTTTGTATGTGTGTGTGTGTGTGTGTGTGTGTGTAAAATCTTACCAGATGATTCTGAGTAAGAACTCTGGTAAGAACTATGCTAATCCAAGCTGACTGTTAGGTGGAGAATCTTAAATGAATGACTTATTTATAGTTACTCAAAGGATAGATTTTGAGAACAAATGCATTTTGCTTTTAACAAGCAAACTTCTACGTATTTTGTGAACCTACTAGTTACAGTTTGATTTTTATGTAGAAGAATTCTGCTTGAAACATACTTGGACATCTACTTAAAAATTTATTAGGATCCTATTAGGATAGAGTGTTTGTTTTGATCTGAAAAAAAGTCTTTTCTGAAAAAGCATTGTCTGTTTGAGAATGATAGCTTACGGTGAATGGTGTAGGATTTATGATCTCAGAAGAAGATTTAACTTCGGGACCAGGGACCAGGCTTGAACACTCAAGAGCTTTTGTATAGCAGAGTTTTATTAAAGTATAAAAAGGGACAGAACTTTTCTGACATAGACATCAGAAGGGGGACAGAGAGTGCCCCCCCTGCTAGTCTTTAGCAAGGGAGCTATAGACTTTTTAAGTTAGTTATTACAATAAGTCAAAAGAATGTCTCAAGGTTGTAGAAATTTTACTGGACCCACTCCCATAATTTACATTTTAAGATAACAGGATTAGCCAGAAGGTTTTCAGGAAGGAGAAACTGTCCTCAGGCAGGATATATTGTTGTTATATAATCCTTAGTACAGAGTTTAAACTGAATTGTTTGTTGGTCAATCATCGGTTCTGGGCTTAAAGAAGAAAACATTCTATGTGACTAAGACTAAGGAATGTAGAGAGAAAAAAAAATGTTTGTCTTTTCCTCCTCCTTGAGAATTCTAGACCCCTATCTCTGCTTCAAGAGCCCCAGACCCCTTTCTCCTCCTTGGGAACCCCAGACTTCTTACCCACCTGCCTAGGAATTGGCTCTCTCAAGAAGCTGGCCCTTCTTCAGGATCCACCCCCAGATTTCAACCATTCCTAAATTTCATGCAAGGATTATTTACTTTTACTTACTTTATTTTCATAATTCCTACAAATTCATGTTTTCAACAAGCAAGTATTTACTCCATTATTATACTTCAAATTTGATTAACAATGAAAATAAAAAATCACACAGCAGAATCCAGAAGGTAGGTACGGACTATTGACTATAATGACCTTGGATTTCTGCTGTATTTTAAATATCTACCATCTATCTCCCTTGGAGAATATGACTCCTGATTAGAAAAGAGTGGCTCATTAATCATGCAGGCAGATTTGATAGTAAATCTTGAAATCTTTACAATAACAACAAAAACCTTGTTATACACCTTTGTGGAGACATTTCTAAAGAATGAAGCCCCTGTTTCAACATATGCTTTTTTGAGAGCCTCAAAGGGTCAGGACTGATGCTGACCTTGGTTTGGCATTGAATATGTGTAGGTAAGGCTCTTTTATGAGAGCCTATTGAAGGATCTCCATAGTGAAACTGGTCCCTCTTTTCCTTGAATGCAGTTTTTAAACTGCTAAATTCTGTGCCTGTAGCAATTTCTGGCTGGTTTTCAAGAAAAACCCAGGGAATCACAAATTACAAAGTAACCAGTCTTGTACAAGAGTTTAACAACTTGGCCTCATGTAGTCTTTGTATTAAATATATTAGAAATTAAAATAAACAAATTAGGTAGCAGATATTAAAATTTCATTGCTCTCAGCATGTATGGAGGTAGAGGTTGTGGAGTCACTTGCTTAGTGTTTTCAGTCTAGATTAAGCTGGCTTTTTCAGTTACTTCATACAGCTTTTTAGAATCCTAATATTAAGTGTCAGGAATAATGAGGTTCTAGTTTTTTTAAAGAAAATTATGTTTATCCCTATTAAATCTAATAATGAGATCTTTGCAAATAATTCAGACAGCAGAGCTGTCAATCATCAGAGCTTCTAATAGGAAAAATACTTGTCCTGTGCAGTGGTGTGGTGAGCTTGCGGGGGAAGTGGGACATTTACATAATCTTGAGCCTAATGTCTCATGTCTGCTGAGACAAAGTGGCTTCTAACCTCTCCGAATACTTGTACTCTCAAATCACAGTAGTTTTTTTCATTTCTATTGATCATTAGTAAGTGAATGCATTGTTTTTGTTGTGGTTTAGTTTTGAAGTCATGTCCAATTCTTTTGCAACCATATGAACTGTAGCCCGCCAGACTCCTCTGAGATTTTCCAGGCAAGAATACCAGGTTGGGTGGCCATTTCCTTCTCTAGGGGATCTTCCCCAACCCAGGGATCAAACCCACATCTCTTGCATTGGCAAGCAGGTTCTTTACCACTGAGCCACCAGGGAAGCCCAGATAAATGCATAAAGAATAATAAAGTTAGAAAATCACTGTCTTGGTACTTCCAGCAGAAGTATATCATTAGTTGTTTAAGCTGACGGTCAAAGGTTGGGATCAGGAAATTCACATGGTCTTGAAATATCCCTTAGATAACTTGCTTTTGTTTTTTGACCTTTAAAAATACTGAGATGTAATTGACATACAGCATTGTGTAATTTTAAGGTATACAATGTATCTATTTGATATATTTACCAGGGCTTCCCCAGTGGCTCAGCAGTAAAGAATCTGCCTGCAATGCAGGAGATGCAGGTCAACCCCTGGGTCGGGAGGGCATGGCAACCCACTCCAGTATTCTTGTCGGGGAAATCCCATGGAGGAGCCTGGCAGGCTACAGTCCGTGTGGTCTCAAAGAGCTGGACAGGACTGGAGCACTAAGCACAAGCACCCACGATATATTTATATATATATAAATATAAAGCTTGTATTCCTGGATCTAAAGTTTGTATTACAGCTCTAAGGTCTGTAATACTAGATTGTTACTACCTGTATTATGATATCGTGTATTAGATCTTCAGAACTTACTGCTGGTTTCAAGTTTGTACCTTTAAACATTTCTTACATTTCCCCAGACCTCCAGTCCCTGATAACCACAATTCTACTCTGTATGAGTTCACCTTTTTTAGATTCCTTACATAAGTGAGATCATACAGTACTTGTCTTTCTTTGCCTGACTTTTGTCACTTAGTATAATGCCTTCAACATCCATTCTCATGGTCACACTGTCAGAATTTCCTTCTTTCTCAGGGCTGAATAATACTCCATTATGTATGTAAGTATACATTACATCTTAATCCATTCATCTGTGGATGGACACGTAGGCTCTTGTGTTTGTACCTTGGCTATTGAGAATAACACTGCAATGAATATGGGAGTGCTGGTATCGCTTTCAGCTACTGGTTTCAATTCTTTAGAATGTATATTCCAGGCATGGGATCACCAGATCATATGACAGTTGAATTTTTAATTTTTTGAGGCAACCTGATACTGTTTTACACTGTCACTTAACCAATTTCCATTCTCATCAACAGTTTACAAGGGCTCTCTATTTTCTACATTCTTACCAGGAATTTTTTTACCTCCTATCTTCTTGATAAAAGCCATCTTACCAGGTATGAGGAGATATCTCATTGTTTTTGATGACTAGTGATGCTGAGCATCTTTGCATATTGGACATTTATATGTAATCTTTGGAAACATGTCTTCAGGTTTTTTGCCTTTTTTGTAATCAGATTACTTGCTTTTTGTGTTACTGAGTTATGAGTTATTAATATTTCTTTATTTTAATATTAAGCCCTTATCACATGTATAGTTTGTAAATATTTTCTCCCATTCTGTAGGTTGCCTTTTCAATTCATTGTTTTCTTTGCTACACAGAAGCTCTTCAATTTAGTCCCACTTATTGCAGTCTTTGTTGCTTGTGATTGCGGTGTCTTATCCAAGAAATCCTTGCTAAAGCCAGTGTCAAGAATCTTTTTCCCTGTGTTTTCCAGCAGTTATACAATTTTATGTTTTATGTTTAGATGGTATGTTTTGAATTTTTGTTAGTGGTGTAAAATAGAGGACCAGTATTATTCTTTTGTATCTGGAATGTGAAGTCAAGTGGGCCTTAGAAAGCATCACTACGAACAAAGCTAGTGGATGTGATGCAATTCCAGTTGAGCTATTTCAAATCCTGAAAGATGATGCTGTGAATGTGCTGCACTCAATATGCCAGCAAATTTGGAAAACTCAGCAGTGGCCAAAGGACTGGAAAAGGTCAGTTTTCATCCCAATCCCTAAGAAAGGCAATCCCAAAGAATGCTCAAACTACCGCACAGTTGCACTCATCTCACACGCTAGTAAAGTAATGCTCAAAATTCTCCAAGCCAGGCTTCAGCAATATGTGAACTGAGAACTTCCAGATGTTCAACCTGGTTTTAGAAAAGGCAGAGGAACCAGAGATCAAATTGCCAATATCCGCTGGACCATTGAAAAAGCAAGAGAGTTCCAGAAAAACATCTATTTCTGCTTTATTGACTACGCCAAAGCCTTTGACTGTGTGGATCACAATAAACTGTGGAAAATTCTGAAAGAGATGGGAATACCAGACCACCTGACCTGCCTCTTGAGAAACCTGTATGCAGGTCAGGAAGCAACAGTTAGAACTGGACATGGAACAACAGACTGGTTCCAAATAGGGAAAGGAGTACATCAAGGCTGCATATTGTCACCCTGCTTATTTAACTTATATGCAGAGTATATCATGAGAAACGCCGGGCTGGAAGAAGCACAAGCTGGAATCAAGATTGCTGGGAGAAATATCAATAACCTCAGATATGCAGATGACACCACCCTTATGGCAGAGAGTGAAGAGGAACTAAAGAGCCTCTTGATGAAAGTGAAAGAGGAGAGTGAAAAAGTTGGCTTAAAGCTTAACATTCAGAAAACTAAGATCATGGCATCTGGTCCCATCACTTCATGGAAATAGATGGGGAACAGTGGAAACAGTGTCAGACTTCATTTTTTTGGGCTCCAAAATCACTGTGGATGGTGACTGCAGCCATGAAATTAAGAGACACTTACTCCTTGGAAGGAAAGTTATGACCAAACTAGATAGCATATTAAAAAGCAGAGACATTACTTTGCCAACAAAGGTCCGTCTGGTCAAGGCTATGGTTTTTCCAGTGGTCATGTATGGATGTGAGAGTTGGACTGTGAAGAAAGCTGAGCACCGAAGAACTGATGCTTTTGAACTGTGGTGTTGGAGAAGACTCTTGAGAGTCCCTTGGACAGCGAGGAGATTGAACCAGTCCATCCTAAAGGAGATCAGTCCTGGGTGTTCATTGGAAGGACTGATGCTGAAGCTGAAACTCCAGTACTTTGGCCACCTCATGTGAAGAGCTGACTCATTGGAAAAGACCCTGATGCTGGGGGGGGTTGGGGGCAGGAGGAGAAGGGGGCGACAGAGGATGAGATGGCTGGATGGCATCACCGACTCTATGGGCGTGAGTTTGGATAAACTCCAGGAGTTTGTGATGGACAGGGAGGCCTGGCATGCTGCGATTCATGGGGTCGCAAAGAGTCGGACATGACTGAGCAACTGAACTGAATTGAACTGATCCCATTTTCCCAGGATTATTTATTGAAGAAACTGTCCTTTTCCTTCATTGTGTGGTCTTGGAACCCTTGTTAAAAATTAGTTATTCAGTTCCTTATTCAGTTCCAATTCAGAACCTTATTCTGTTCCGTTTAGTCACTCAGTCGTGTCCAACTCTTTGTGACCCCATGGACTGCAGCACGCCAGGCCTCCCTGTCCATCACCAGGTCCCGGAGTTTACTCAAACTCATGTCCATTGAGTCAGTGATGCCATCCAACCATCTCATCCTCTGTTGTACCCTTCTCCTCCTGCCTTCAATCTTTCCCAGCATCAGAGTCTTTTCAAATGAGTCAGTTCTTGCATCAGGTGGCCAAAATATTCGAGCTTCAGCTTCAGCATCAGTCCTTCCAATGAATATTCAGGACTGATTTCCTTTAGGGTGGACTGGTTAGATCTCCTTGCATCCTGGAATTCAAAGTCAAGTGGGCCTTAGGAAACATCACTACTAACAAAGCTAGTAGAGGTGATGGAATTCCAGTTGAGCTATTTCAAATCCTAAAAGATGATGCTGTGAAAGTGTTGCACTCAATATGCCAGTAAATTTGGAAAACTCAGCAGTGGCCACAGAACTGGAAGAGGTCAGTTTTCATTTCAATCCCAAAGAAAGGCAATGCCAAAGAATGCTCATACTACCGCACAATTGCACTCATCTCCCACGCTAGTAAAGTGATGCTCAAAATTCTCCAAGCCAGCCTTCAGCAGTACAGGAACTATGAACTTCCAGATGTTCAAGCTGGTTTTAGAAAAGGCAGAGGAACCGGAGATTAAAATGCCAACATCCATTGGATCATTGAAAAAGCAAGAGAGTTCTAGAAAAACATCTACTTCTTAGTGACTATGTCAAAGCCTTTGACTGTGTGGATCACAACAAACTGTGGGAAATTCTTAAAGAGAAGGGAATACCAGACCACCTGCCTGCCTCCTGAGAAGTCTGTGTGAAGCAGCAATTAGAACTGGACATGGAACAACAGACTGGTTCCAAATTGGGAAAGGAGTATGTCAAGGCTGTATATTGTCACCCTGCTTATTCAACTTACATGCAGAGTACATCATGAGAAATGCTGGACTGGATGAAGCACAAGCTGGAATCAAGATTGCCGGGAGTTCACCATATATTTATTGTTTATGTCTAGGCTCTCTATTCTATTCCCCTGCCTTCTGTGCCTACTTATATACCAGTACCATACTGTTTTGATCACTTTGTAATAAGGCTTAAAATCTAGAAATGTGATGGGCTCAGCTTTGTGCTTTTTCAGGATTGGTTTGAATATATTAATACAAGGTCTTCTGTGATTTTAAACTTTAGAGTAATCTTTTTCTATTTCTGTAAGGAATGCTGTGGGGATTTTGAGTAGGATTGCATTAAATATGTAGTTCACTTTGGGTAGTATACATGTTTGCAACATCAATTCTTCCAATCCAAGAACATGGGATCTATTTCCATTTATTTGTATCTTCTTCAATCTTTCCATCAATGTCTTACAGTTTTTGTTGTACACATGTTTCACCTCCTTGGTTAAACATATTTCCAAGTGTTTCATTGATTTTTAATGCTGTTATAACTGGGATTGCTTCCTTAATTTCTCATTCAGGTAGTTTACTCTTACTGTATAGAAATGCAACTGATTTTTGTATGTTGATTTTGTACCCTGCAACTTTGCTGAATTGATTTATTCTAACAGTTTTTTTTTTTAAATGAAGTCTTTAGAGTTTTCTCTATATAAAATCATATCAGCTACAAACAGGCAATTTTACTTTTTCCTTTTGATATGAATGCCTTTTATTTCTCTTGTCTAATTACTTTGGGTAGGATTTCCAGTACTCTATTGAATAGAAATGGCAAAAAGTGGTATTCTATGCCTTGTACCTGATCTTAGAGGAAAGGATTTTAACTTTTCACCACTGAGCACAATGTTAACTGTGGCATTGTTGTATATGGCCTTGATTATGCTAAGTAATTTTCCTTCTATGCTCGACTTCCTTCTTACCCAACTTATTGTTTTTTGTCATGAAAGGATGTTCAATTTTGCCAAATATTTTTTTTGTGTCAGTTGAGATGATCATATGATTCTTACCTTTGGTCTGTTAATGTGGTGTATTACATGTATTGATTTGTGTATGTTGAGCTATCTTGAGATAAATCATGCTTGATAATAATGAATGATTCTTTTTAATGTGCTGTTGCATTCAGTTTGCTAATACCTAGTTGAGAATTAGATAACATGATTTACAGAGGCAGAAGTGAATCTTTCTTTGCGTTGGAGAACATATGCCTGTGATTCACTTAACCAAATGATCAAATTAATGTTCCTTATTGTGAGACAATGATTATTATGTGTCCTGATTTAGTGAAATAAGTATATGATAGCACCCCTGTAACTTTTTTTTGCAAATATATATATATATATATATATATATATATATATATTAGCTGAATCTTTTAGTCAGTGGATTCATCAATCAGACAAGTTAATTACATGACATATTCTATTACAAGACCATTGACCTGGCCTCTGGCAAAAGCTCAATGCCATAAGAAAAAGGGTACACTTCTGTATTAAAAGATACTGAAAGAAAAACAACCATTCATTTTCTGAATCTTGTTTAGATCCCGGGTCAGAGGAAAAGCCCTAACTTTTAAAATATTTTTAGGAATTGGTAAAATTTAAATTCATTGTCTCTCTTCACCTCCCTTCCTGCCCCCTTCTCTTCAATAGATATGAGAATCATATTGTGGTTGTAGAATTGATACCTCCTTAATTTTAATCTTAAGAGACATTAGAGTATTTAGAGGTGAAGAAGTGAAATCTGAAATTCACTTACAAATACATCAGGAAAATGAAAAAAAAAGTCATAGATGAGCACCCGAGAGAGTGAGAGAGAATGGGACTGTATTGCCAGTAATGTTACAAATGGGTGAATCTACATGAAGGGCAGATGGCTGTTCATGTGCTATGCTTCCAACTGCTGTGTAGCTTTGAAATTGTTCAAAATAAAAAGTAGGGGAAAATCTGCTTATTTATTTGAACATACATGAAAGTCTCATAAATGTTAGAGAAAGCCGAGTTCAATAATTTTTGAAATAATTTGAATTTTATTAAATATAAAATCAACTACTTGTATTTGAACAGTCAGAACATTTTGTGTAGATGACATCTTCTTTCAGCCTATAAGCATTTGCTTGCTAACATGTAAGATACACAGATCTCTTAAAATAACTATAAACTTGCTCAAGTTCAACTCTCATAGGTACCTGTCTCCTTGGAAAGAAATCTGTTAGAGATTTCTCTAAGGAAACCTCTATAGAGGTTGTGTGTGTTTGGTCACTCAGTTGTGTCCAGCTATTTGTGACCCCATGAACTGTAGCTCACCAGGCTCCTCTGTCCATTGGATTTCCCAGGCAAGAATACTGGAATAGGTTGCCATTTCCTTCTCCAGGAGACCTTTCTGACCAAAGGATCAAACTTGCGTCTCCTGCATTGGCAGGTGGATTCTTTACCACTGAGCCACCTGGGAAGCCCATCTATAGAGGTTAGCTTCCTTGTAATCAAAGTTAATCTGATCTCTGTGCCAAGCATAAAGCTATCTTCATTTCATAAATAAAAATTATACCATGTGCAGCTGCTTTGAAAGATTCTGTTCATTCTTGGGCTGATTGAGGGATATTGTTCATTCATGGGCTGATTGTATCTGCGTTGCTTGGACCGGCTGCTCTGCTTCTGATGTCTGTCCTGTGGACTTTTCCACTTCTCTGGAGAAAAACACCATAAACCCTTTAGATCTGTGTAAAATCAAAGTTGGTTTGATATATTTATCTTTCCATAGGTATCCTGTTTGCTTTCCAACATCGGATCTCTTACTGTAACAGGGGCACATTTTACTTTTTTTTCCCCTTATATTAACTTAATATGTGTATTAATTAACTTGCTATGAGATTGACCTCTCCTTCTCTGTTGCTTATTTTTATATACGATCAGTTTTGTTAAACTTTTAGAAAGCCATTCGTTCAAGATAACTTCTCTAACTTTATGCTCCACAGCTAACCCATCTAACTCTTTAATGTAGGGTTACAAAGTCCCAGGTGGTACTAGTGGTAGAGAATCCACCTGCCAAGGCAAGAGATATGGGTTTGATCCCTGGGTCAGAAAGATCCTCTGGAGAATGTAATAGTCTTTCCTGGAGAACACCATGGACAAAGGAGCCTGGTGGGCTATAGTCCCTGAGGTTACAAAGAGTTGGACATGACTGACTGCACCCACACAAAGTATCGTGGGTCTTCTTGATCTCCTGGTTCTGTTCTCATGTCCAGCTTCTATGTGAGCACCTCCTTCGTTTTTCTCCATTGACCTTGTGTCTTTCAATTGGATTTTGTTCCTAGCACTTCATGCTCAGTGTTGGACTTTGTCCTGTAAGGGAGTTTAGGCAGTTGACTTTGAGTCCAAGGGATACAGACTGCTCCAGTCTCTTCAAAACTTTCCACAGGGCCCACACCCTCACCCACCACTAGACTATGCAAAATTCACCCAGTGCCGGCTGCTGTTCTCACATTGGCCTTCTGGAATTTCCAGTGGGTTTCTGCTGGCTATTTTAGGACTGTAGTCTTAGACTGTGGAGGATATCCAGTTCTTTCTTATGCTTTCTATGATGCAGATGCTCTATGTATCTTATAGCTACTAAAAGTTTGTTTATACCAGCCCATACTATGGGGTGTATGAAGACACTTTGTCACCTAAGTTTGTTGGAGATGTTGATCATCTCTTTGTTTTCTGGCTACTTGCCTGCTTTTATATAGTAGAATTTAGTTAGTTCAGTTGCTCAGCTGTGTCTGACTCTTAGCAACCCTGTGGACTGCAGCACACTAGATTTCCCTGTCCATCACCAACTCCTGGAGCTTACTCAAACTCATGTCCATCGAGTTGGTGATGCCATCCAACCATTTCATCCTCTGTCGTCCCCTTCTCCTGCCCTCAATCTTCCTCAGCAGCAGAGTCTTTTCCAGTGAGTCAATTCTTTGCATCAGGTGGCCAAAGCATTGGAGTTTCAGCTTCAGCATCAGTCCCTCCAGTGAATATTCAGGACTGATTTCCTTTAGGATGGACTCTCCTTTAGGTTTGATCTCCTTATAGTCCAAGGGACCGTCAAGAGTCCTCTCCAATGCCACAGTTCGAAAGCATCAACTCTTTGGCACTCAGCCCTCTTCATAGTCCAACTCTCACATCCATGCATGACCACTGGAGAAACCACAGCCTTAACTAGACAGACCCGTGTTGGCAAAGCAATGTCTCTGCTCTTTAATATGTTATCTAGATTGTCTAGATTGCCTTTTTTCCAAGGATTAAGTTTTTAAGTTTATGGCTGCAGTCATCATCTGCAGTGATTTTGGAGCCCCCAAATATAAAGTCTCTCACTGTTTCCATTGTTTCCCCATCTATCCACCATGAAGTTGTGGGACCATATGCCATGATCTCAGTCTTCTAAATGGTAGAATTATTCTTCTTAAGAAGAATTTAAGAAAAACTAATCTGCCACTGCCACCATCTTCCCTGAATCAAATTTTATTACATTCATGAATACAAAATGAAGCAGTACATCATCATCCATGGCATTACTTTCAACAAATAGATGATTTTGAAATAAATATTTTTGTGATAGAAGTCCATAAAATTTTCCTTTGAGTGGGAATGATTTATCTACCATCATTATCCATGGACTCATGAAATTGACTTGAGTTATTTTGTGAACATGTTTCATGTTTTTCTCTTTTCCTCCAACCTCTACTGCTCTACATTTTTTCAAAGAAGAAAGATTAAGAATGATAATTCTTGGTCTAGAGCCACAGACATGGATTTCCCACTATTATATTATAATCCTGCTTTACAGAATCATGAACCATACTCTATTTCCTAATTCTCTTTACTTCTGAGTTATACTTTGTTTAAAAAATTACTCATATGACTCTACTTTTGGTTTGTTATATGTAAATATTCTCTGGATGTATAAGCAATGGAGAGTCTTAAACTTTTATCCTAAGGTGTTTTTTTTTTTTTTTAACGAGATCTTAAGTCAGTGTAGAAACAAATCCTAGTGGTTGATGAAATAGCATATTATAAGGAAAGGTGGCAATGAAAATACAATACATTAAATTGGAAAAATTAACTTGAAGTCATACTTTTAAGATAAATACATGTTCCTGCTCAGACACTTCAAAAAAAAAAGCCCAATAGTGTTTGTCTTTTGCCCGTCATCATTTTTATACTGTAACCCTAGTGTCCAGATTTTGTTTGATGTCCAATTTTGTCCTCTGCATAGAAGGGACCAGATCTCATGGAGGTGTTTGATTTCCTCCTCAAGCCAGGAAAGAAATCAATCTATGTGTGGAATATTCTGCTGTCAGAAAGCAAAAATGCTTTAGGAGATGTAAGGGTCAGTAAAAGAGTGAGGAGATCTACTTAAGAGGACTCAGGAACAGTAACCCTTAGAAATTTGCATCAAATAATAGTAATAGTTGTAAATTCATGGCTTTTTACAGATGCTAATTTCTAACACCCTGAGTAAAAAAGGTTGATGTTAAGTGTGCAAAGAATAGTTATCATATAAAAGGAGCACAGATATATTTGGATAGTTTTAAAGTTTTTATTTTTTACAGTGGGAAATATTACTATGTGTGGTATTTTTAAATTAAATGTGTGTGTGCATGCATGTACATGTGCGCACATACACACACACACTTGTTTCTGTGTAAAGAGGAAAGGAATCCAGTCTAAAGTAGGAGCTCTACCAAGAAAAGGAAATAGTGATCAGCACTGTGGTCATATGAAATGACCAGCAAATTAATATAAAAGTTAAACAGACTTGTTGATCAAGAAGATGGAAATTTCAAACATTCATTTCTACTAAAGTAGCCTAATCTCTAATAGCCTAATCTCTTGAGTCTAACAGCTCAAGAAGTGAGATATTCATAGAGATTAAACCCTAGATGGCTCTAGTAATTAAAATTTTAAAGATTCTAGAAAAAATATGTACTTTTAATAATAATGCAAATACACTAGATTCATATATCATAGAGACAGGCCAAGGGATTAGGGACCAAGAAATCCAAAAGTTGAAGAACACATCATTTTCAGAAAAGGCACCAACTTAAAATAAATGAAACTTAAAACATTTATTACATAGAAAGACTTAGCTTATGATACTCAGTGTTGCTTCTTTGAATCCCTGTAGTCATTACAGTCAGATCAAGGTCCCAAGGCAGAGTTTCCTAGCCAACAACTAGAATCTGCAACCTTGATTTGTGTGACTATGATCTTTTTCTTTTGTGTCTGGTTAGATTAACAAAACTCTTAAGAGCATCTGAAAATAGCACTAACAATGTGTCAGAGTATGGGGCAAGAAGAAATGAAGTTAAGTATTTTTTTTCAGCATTTTGATAACTAGCTTTAATGTTAAGGTATTATAAATTTTGGAATCACTGAACTTCAGTTATTTGCTATTTTATATACTTTAATACCTTCAAAGGAATCAACCATATTAAATCTATAATTACAGTTTAAGGGAATTTAATTAATCACATTTCTAACTGATGTCCAAGTGTTCAGTAAAACAATTCTGAAAGTTTTTAAAATCATAGATGAATAAATTGGACTCACTAAATGAGGTACTATCTAAGTGGGTATTCCTCTCCTTAAATAAAAACCCCCTTGGTCATAATTATGATTGGTTCTTTATAAAGGAGGTTTTTAATTTTAAACATATCTTTTCTTGTCTATGAAACTTTAACTTGCCTTTCAAATTCTTTTCATCCTGCATTAAGAAGCTGCAGCAATGAAGCGAGACCAGTGTTATGACTCACTCCACAGTGATTGATCATGGTGTCCACCACCAGCCCTTGGCCATCTATTTCTGTCATTGCTGAAATGGAAGCAGAAGAGATCAAACACAGTGAACAAGTAGGTTGTGTGGAGGCAGAACTGACTTGCTGAGTAGTAGATCTGAAGACTGAGCTTTGTAGCAGGATCTTAAATAATAGCCTGAAGGAGAGAGAAATGAGGCACAGGATGGTACTGTTGAAGTATTTGAAGCAGGTGGTGTTATTTCGTCTTCGGCCCCTTCTTTTGGGGGAGCTCTTCCTTTTTCTCTATCCTCCCCATGTGCTTCTACAGTTAATAGCCCATTATCTCCTCCCTATAGAATTGAACACGTGTCATTTAAGACACGCTGGAGTTGTACACTCTCTTGGGCACAGAAACTCATTAAAGAAGGCAGCAGGGGTCGGGACCATGATTCAAAATTCCTTCAGAGTTTGTTTGTAATGTGGCAGAGATTCTTCGGGATCCTTTCTAATCCTCAGCCTCCACTTTGGTCTTGATTTGAGGAGGATGGTCCTGGCTGGTGATAGTGTTCATGATCTCTGACTCATGAAAGAGCCCATCCATGGTTGAAAGGTAGAATGAGGGTTTTGCTAAAGAAGAGCAAGATGGGACTAGAGAAGCAAGATGCTGATGGTTTGAGTCTCTGCTCCTAGCACCTGAGATCTGAGCAGCGGTCCTAGGCTTTGTTGTACTTATTCCAGTTGCAGGAGTGTGCTGGCTGTCAGTTACTTCTCAGCTCTAAACCTACTATTTGTTTGTCCTAATGTTTGGTAATGGATATAGGCTTTGTCAACTGCATTTGTTGTTCAGTCACTAAGTCGTGTCCAACTCTCTGTGACCCTATGGACTGCAGCACACTAGTCTTCCCTGTCCTTCACTCTCTCCCAGAGTTTGCTCAGATTCAGGTCCATTGAGTCGGTGATACCATCTAACCATCTCATCCTCTGCATCCCTCTTCTCCTTTGGCCTTCAATCTTTCCCAGCATCAGGGTCTTTTCCAGTGAGTCGCCTCTTTGCATCAAGTGGCCAAAGTATTGGCGCTCCAGCGTCAGTCCTTCCAATGAATATTCAGGGTTGATTTCCTTTAGGATGGACTGGTTTGATCACTTTGCGGTCCAAGGAACTCTCAAGAGTCTTCTCCAGTACCACAATTCAAAGGCATCAATTCTTTGGCACTCAGCCTTCTTTATGGTCCAACTGTCACACCCATACATGCAGACTGGAAAAACCATAGCTTTGGCTATACGGCTGCATTTATCCTTTACCAACTGGCTTGATGTTAAGCTCTGCCAATAGATGGTGCTGTGGAAAGGACAGCAAGACAATATGAGAAGGACCTTTTCCTTCTGTTGCCTCTTTTTCTCCTGTGACATCAAGCAGATCAGAGCTCAGTGGGTCTCTTGCCTATGGTTGTGGCGAATAAACTGGAGCCTGTTTCTTCACCTTGGTTAGTGCCTACGTGTTTCTGCAGCCACCAGTTCCTTCTCAAATGTCAGAATCTCTCTCTTGCAGGGAGAAGACCCCTCCTTTAAGTTTCTAAGTTTCACTTAGAGCTTATCAGTGGCCACAGCTTTCTGAAGTTGCTACCCTTTTATACCTTAATATTTTCTTTTACATCTTTCAGTAATTAACTACCTACTACCCAGCTTACAATTCTTGGTATTAATATTGTCCTTGTTCAAATTACTGGTATGTTTTTTTGTCTTCTAATTAGACCCCAATGAATATGGCAAGCTGTCTGAGTTTATTACTCTCTAATAAGTACTAGTTTTGCTTAAGGGAACTCAATTTGGGTTCCTTCTCTTGTTCCAGCTCTTCAGTTATTATTTGGACTCTATTCAATAAATCATCAAAAAATATGTGAGGCAGTAGGCCAAGCACTGTATCAGGGGCTTGGGATATAAAGAGGAGTATGCTAACCTACTGTCAAGACACTAGACTATCATTTACAAAATAGTTATGATATACAAGGTATTGGGTGGACAGACAGGTAAACAAATGATTAAGATACAATGTGATAAGTGTTAAAGATGTGAACAAGATGAAGAAGCATGGAGGAAGGAGTGATCAGTTTTATAGGAGGAATGGACATGTGGACACTAGATGGGAAGGGAGTAGTGGGACAAACTGGGAAAGTAGTATCAACAGATATACATGACCAGGTGTAAAATAAACAGCCAGTGGGAAGTGGCTATATAGCACAGGGAGCTCAGCTCTGCTCTGTGATGACCTGGAGGGGTGGGATGGGGAGCGGGAGGGGGGCTCACAAGGGGGGGGTATGTATACACATAGCTGATTTATTTTATTGTACAGCAGAAATGAACACATTTTGTAAAACAATTATACTCCAATAATAAAAAAAAAATAGATTGAGGAACTAAGTGGTCAAGGAAAGATTGGCAGAGGAGCCAAAGATTTTTGCAGGAACTTAAAGGAAGAATAGGAGAAGGCAATGGCACCCCACTCCAGTACTCTTGCCTGGAAAATCCCATGGATGGAGGAGCCTGGTAGGGTGTGGTCCATGGGGTCGCTAAGAGTCGGACATGACTGAGCAACTTCACTTTTCACTTTCACTCATTGGAGAAGGAAATGGCAACCCACTCCAGTATTCTTGCCTGGAGAATCCCAGGGACGGGGGAGCCTGGTGGGCTGCCATCTATGGGGTCGCACAGAGTCGGATACGACTGAAGCGATTTAGCAAAGGAAGAATAAGTATTTACTCAGGAGCGAAGTAGAAGGGGGAATAACACAAACCAAGATCTGGACTTGCTGAGCCTGTTCAGGGAATTATAGTTGATCATTGGCTATAAGCGGGTGTAAGAGAAGAAAGCTGAGGGCTGTGGTTTTCTAGGTAGCTAGGAAAGGAACATGTTGATTATATTAAGGAGTTTGGGTGTATTCTATCCATAGCTGAACATGTAAGTTTTTCCTTTATACTATGTACTTGGGGCTACCCTGGTGACACAGGTATGTACATATAGGAAAAAAACAAGTGTATATAAATATATATATATTTATATATACACACACACAGACACACATGCCATATGTGCTGTCACTTCAGTCGTGTCCAACTCTTTGAGACCCTATGGACTGTAGCCCGCCAGGCTCCTATGTCCATAGGATTCTCCCGGCAAGAACACTGGAATGGGTTGCCCGCCCTCCTCCATAAATATTCGCACTATCTGTGGTTTCAGGCATCCCCTGGGGGGTTTCTTGGAATGTATCCCCTGTGGATGGGGGGAACTATTGTATTTCAATGTACCTAGATTTACTTTTCTATACACACAATGTGCATAAGAATAGCATTCGCTCTATAAAATGTAAGAATATAACAATGCATGTGATCACTTGGCACAGGGCCTAGTACACGTGCCGTGTGTGCTTAGTCACCCAGTCGTGTCTGACTCTGCGATCCCACGGACTGTAGCCCCCCAGGCTCCTCTGTCCATGGGATTCTCCAGGCAAGAACACTGGAGTGGGCTGCCATGCCCTCCTCCAGGGGATCTTCCCGATCCAGGGATGGAACCCAGGTCTCCCGCACTGCAGGCAGATTCTCTGCTGTCTGAATCAGCAGGGTAGGTGATAAAGTTTAATTTCTGAATTAGGCACATTGAGAATAGAACAATTATAAAAATTAGTTTAAGTAGTTTTAGGGCTTCCCTGATGTTTCAGCTGGTCAAGAATCTGCCTGCAATGCAGGAGACCTGGGTTCAGTCCCTGGGTCGAGCAGATGCCCTGGAGAAGGGAATGGCAACCCACTCCAGTATTCTTGCCTGGAGAATTCCATGGACATATATGTATATATACTTGTTTATTCCTATGTGTACATATTTGTGATAAAGTTTAATTTCTAAATTAGGCACAGTAAGAGAGTAACAACAGTAATTTCAAATAGAACAATTACAATATGGTATAGTAAAGTTATGTGAATGTGGTGTTTATCTCTGTCAAAGTATCTTCTTGTACAAATTTAGTGCATTTTCCATCTTAACTAGGCACTTGTCACACACCACAGGTGTAACTTTGCAGTTTGAGGTGTGCCAGCAAAACCAGCTTGAATTTTTTTTCCCTTTTTCACAGTTTCACAGAAGATTCATTCTTAGCATAGATCTTAGCAATCTCAGCACAGGATTCTTTTCTTTCCTTTTTCAGTCTAGAACTTTCACCTCTTCACTGATAGGAAGCACTTTTATAGCTTCTCTTTGGCATGTTTGAAGTCCCAGCATCACCAATCTTGGACTTTGGGGCCGTCATTAAGTGAGATAATTGGTACTTGAACATGAAAGCTGCAGAACCTAGAGAGTCCGTCTGAGAAGCAGACGGCTGCTGAGTGACTGATGGGTGGGATAAGCGGGACGAATGGACGATTCACCCCGGCTGGGACAGAACAGGGCGGTGCAGGGTTTCATCTCGCTACTCTGAGTGGTGCACAATTTAAATCTTATGAATTATTTATTTCTGAAATTTTCCATTTAATATTTTCCCATTGTGGTTGACCCTGGGTAACTGGGAAAGTTAGAAAAAATGAAGCTGCGGCTCAGGGGGACCACTGTAACTTTATTGTGTGCATATGACCACGCAATAGTAAATGGGGAGGGTTTATCACCCAAATATATGAACATCAAAGTGTAGCTTTTTGCCACTAAGCTGTACCGTTTCCACAGACTATAAATACTTAATGAAGCTATTTTTATGACTGGAACTCACATGATGTATTGTCCATGGCCCTCTATTTCAGTGGTGTGCCAGAGATAGCTTGTACCAGTTTGCAGGCGCCAACTGTGCTCATCCTTTTCCAAATCTAATCGGTGACTTGGGTCAGCAGGTTGAAATCTGCCATGGCAGTGATATTTACACCATGGAAATAGGCAAGCACTGCAGATCAGTTTCTTTTCTGTAAAATGGGTTGTTAAATATATAGCATCACTGCTGTTCCAAACTCTTGGATTTTTTACTATACAGAAGACATGGACCTATTGTTTTCCCATCTATTTTGCTTTCTTGTAAATTGAATGATATTTGATCCAATAGTTAAAAATTGTTCTGGTTCTTAAATTGCATTAATCCACACGGTATCTTCATAGTAAGCTGATGTTTTATGAGATTAAACTCAGAACATTCACCAAGAACTCTATTTAAGCACCAATTTCATCACTATTTTTGTTGTGATTACTCTTACTTATGGATTTTTATCACTTTTTCTAAAATTTATTAGTCAACTTGGATTGCCATTGCCATTCTTTTTCTGCTTCAAGTATGTACGTGTATATACCTCATTTCAGGGACTGGGATTATACTTACTTTCCTTTATTTGTTTTCTATTTCAACTTGTCAAGGAGAAGTCTTCCTGGGCAGGCCATGGTATAGTCATTAAAATAGAAATCCAAAGTAGGAAGCCTTTTCTGGAGCATAATTCTATCTCAACTAAATTGAATGCATAATTGGAAGCATAGGGTTGAGTGTGAGCTGGCCCAGTGCTGCCATCTTTCTTCTAAGAGCATCATCTTTTCCACCCTCACTTTTTTGGGGACACTTTTCCTTAGTAGATTTCAACATGATGATTCTTCCTAAGATAGCCTCATAGCATCTCAGATTTCCATTATATATTTTCTCTGTGGATTAAATCAGGGGTACCCCAACTTCTAGGACCTAATGTCTAATGATCTGAGGTGGAGCTGATGTAATAATAATAGAAATAAAGTGCACAATAGATGTAATACACTTGAATCATCCTCAAACCATTCTCCTATCCTGGTCTGTAGGAAAAAAAACTGTCTTCCATGAAACTTGTCCCTGGTGCCAAAAAGGATGGGGACCCCTGGATTAAATCACCACTCATTCAGAACTGGGTCCACCTGTTCTATTATTATTCTAATTGAATGATGTTACATCAATACTTACCATGTTGTTTTAGGAGTGACTCTCAAAGCTAACTGCTAAAAGGAAAGGAGATGAGCTGTGGGAAATTTTCCAAAAGTGACTTGGAGTACACTAAATTTAGAGTGTATGTTGCAATAGCCACCTAGGTAGTGACTATCATACCATGCAATAATCCATGTCTGATTGATTGCTTTGGCTCAACATTTTTAGAAAAACATGTTCAGCATAAATCACTTATATGCATTTTTTTTTTTTTTTTACTAAATAAAGACAATGATTATTTTGTCAAGATCAGGTATCCTCAAATACTTGTTTCAAAGAGAGAAAAATAACTTATTGAGTTCAGAGCTGTCTGGTCCCTTACCAGCTCTGAAAATACTGCTTTTGTGATCTTTCAAAGCTCTAATGTCTTTAGGACAACACTAAAAAATGTAGACTGTATACCACCAACAAATCAAAAATATAAAAATATAGACCATACACCATTAACAAATAAAAATATTTACAGACCTCTTCCTACACAGGAGGGAGGAAAGAAAACCTGTCTGTAGAGGCCAAAATGTACTGAAGTGGAGGTGAGGAGAGGAATGGCAAAAAAAGAAATAGACTCTACTATTTTGTAATGTCTTGGGGGAGGAAGAAAGGCCCCTGTGTGGTACACGGAGAACGGGATGGGAGCTGAGAAATACCCAGGGCAACTTAATGAGGTCGTCTTAGTCCCAGAAGAGGCTAGAAGAATCAGAATGAATTGGATAAAATAGTCATTCCTCCTTGAATGTTATAGCACCAATTTATCAATAAAAGTTACAGTTCACTTGTTAAAGCTGGACTAATTTATATAAATGTTATAACTTAAAGCTTCCCAGGTGGCTCAGTGGTAAAAAATTCACCTGCAATTCAGGAGGCACAGGAGATGTGGATTCAATCCCTGGGTTGGGAAGATTCCCTGGAGGAGGAAATGGCAACCCACTCCAGTATTCTTGCCTGGGAAATCCCAAGGACAGAGGAGCCTGGCAGGCTATAGTCCTTGGGGTCCCAAAGAGTCGGACACAACTGAACACCACACCATGACGATGATGATCTTAAATACCTGTGACCCCAGAATATCACGATATTTAACAACTAATAATGCATAGCGTGTGATCCGTCAGGACCCTGGTCACAATGCTGGAGCCACCCTGTGCAGCCAGGTGTTGGCACTTTCCTTTTGGGATCATGGAGATGTCAAAATGCTTCCAAAGGAGGGGCTAATGTTGGGAAAAGTGGGAACTCAGGAGGTGCTGGGCAGCGGTTATAGCCTAACTTTACAGGGACATATTTCAGTATGACTAAATGTGAGCATCAATCAGTATGGCTTTACTAATACGTACCAGTTGGAAATTAATGGGTCCCAACTCAAAAATTCCATCTCTAGGATTTTTCTCAGAGGAAATGAGCCCAAATGTTGAAAATACTACATGCATCATGATAGCCACTGTGAGAACTCATAGATTGTAGAGCAACTGGGAATAACCTGTATATTCCATAGAGGGATATTTAAGTTTTGATGTACTTAATCAATAGAATATTATGCAGTTTATAAAATGATCATTGCGAAAGGTTTACAATAGCAAACAATTCTGTAATACAATGTTGAGCTATAACACTGTGTTTTTGTGACGCACATATGTATTTAAAACATGCATATGGGTACAGTAGCAACCATATTTTCTGTTGCTTGCTGTCTGGGGTTCTATTAAGCATGGACTCAATGGAAACTCCAAAACCTTTTTCACATACACTTGTGTTAAACCAAATCTTTTCAAACTTTTGCAATGGGTTAAAAAATAATAATTTAGGGACAGAATTTTAAGTTGATCTTTATGAAAGTTTGTCTTGCATGTTTAAGCCCACTGTTCAGACTGTCCATATTCTATTAGCATAGGTATTCTGCCACTAGAGGCCAAAGCCCAGGAGTCACTCTGGTTAGCTCTCTTGTCTTTATCCCCTGATTATGTCTTTATCAGCAGCATCTTCAAAATCTATCTTGAATCTGCCCTCTCTCCCAGCTTCCACTATACCATTCTATTCTAAACTGCTCCCACCTCCTGTCTTGATGCTTATGATAGTCTACCAGCTTCCATTCCCACCCCATCTAGAGAGCCCACAAGCTGTTTTCCACATACCAGCTAGGGTGAGCCTTCTGGCACGTCCACCAGATCTCTTATGCTCTGGCTAAAAATCGTCAAATGGCTTTCTACATCTCTTAGAATAAAATTCAGATTCCTGCCAAGGTCTGTGTCTCCTGCCTGACTTGGCCCTTGTCTGCACCTCTAAGCTCTTTTTTGCTGTTCTCCCATCACATGTGAAACCCCTTCAGCCAGTTGCTCTGGTTTCTTCCCTAAAGTACATCAAACTCATCCGACCTCTAGGCATGTGCCCAGTTTATTCTTTCTGTCTGAAAACCTTGCCTCCAGAAACTTCAGCCCCAGACTCCTCCTTATCATTCAGGTCTTAGACAAGTTAGTTGGTATTTCTACATGTGTTAAAACTTGTAGGTATGTAAGGGCTTCCCAGGTGGCGCTAGTGGTAAGGAACCTGCCTGCCAATGCAGGAGATGCAGGTTTGACCCTGCGTTGGGGAAGATTCCCTGGAGGAGGGCATGGCAACCCACACCAGTATTCTTGCCTGGAGAATCCCATGAACAGAGGAGCCTGGCAGGGTTGCAAAGGGTTGGACACGACTGAAGCAACTTAGCACACATGCATCATGTAGGTATTTAATATGCAGGACTCTTTACACTGTGCAAATGTTATGAAATATCTCCTTTTAATGGGAAGAAATTGGAGATAGCATGAAAACTTGCTCCTCATTGGCTTGATCTGTGTATTTTTTTTTTTTTCTGATACCTTTCTTCTGTGACTTCTCATTTTAAGAACAGTTGGAAGGTAGGCAAATTGTTCTTTGAGTATTATGGTTGCATTTGTCAATAAGCATTTGTTTACTGCAGGACTTTAAGCCATTTAAAAAGAGGTCAGACTGTGTGTATAATAGTAGAGACAAAAGAGGAATGAAATGTATGTAGCTGCCTGAATTTTCTCATTGCTAAGCTTCCAGCAGAGAAAGCTTGAGATGCATGCTCTCCTGTCTGAGAAGCTGCTAGAATGGTGAGCATGGTAGAACCTGGAGCAAAGATAGTGGATACATTTATAAATTTGCATCTGTGATTGTATATTTTCAGTTTAAATATGTGTACCATTGTTGCTTTGATCATGCTAATCAGCATTGTAGTTGTTACTTTAACTAATCATACTAAATTTCAGATGAGAATAATTTTGAGAAGTCATTTTTCCTTAATGTTTTGAAGTACAAAATAGACATTTAAATTTGTTGGTAAAAGTTGAAAATGACCTTTAAAATGAACGTGTGTGCATGCTAAATTGCTTCAGTTCAGTTCAGTCACTCAGTCGTGTCTGACTCTTTGCGACCCCATGAACCGCAGCACGCCAGGCCTCCCTGTCCATCACCAGCTCCCAGAGTCCACCCAAACCCATGTCCATTGTGTCAGTGATGCCATCCAACCATCTCATCTTCTGTCACCCCCTTCTCCTCCTGCCCTCAATCTTTCCCAGCATCAGGGTCTTTTCAAAAGGGTCAGCTCTCCACATCAGGTGGCCAAAGTATTGGAGTTTCAGCTTCAACATCAGTCCTTCCAATGGACACCCAGGACTGATCTCCTTTAGGATGGACTGGTTGGATCTCCTTGCAGTCCAAGGGACTCTCAAGAGTCTTCTCCAACACCACAGTTCAAAAGCATCAATTCTTTGGCACTGAACTTTGTTTATAGTCCAACTCTCACATCCATACATGACTACTGGAAAAATCATAGCCTTGACTAGACGGACCTTTGTTGGCAAAGTAATATCTCTGCTTCTTAATATGCTGTCTAGGTTGGTCATAACTTTCCTTCCAAGGGGCAAGCATCTTTTAATTTCATGGCTGCAATCACCATCTGCAGTGATTTTGGAGTCCCCCAAAATAAAGTCAGCCACTGTTTCCACTGTTTTCCCATATATTTCCCATGAAGTGATGGGACTGGATTCCATGACCTTAGGTTTCTGAATGTTGAGCTTTAAGCCAACTTTCCCACTCTCTTCTTTCAGTTTCATCAAGAGGCTCTTTAGTTCTTCTTCACTCTCTGCCATAAGGGTGATGTCATCTGCATATCTGATATTATTGATATTTCTCCCGGCAATTTTGATTCCAGCTTGTGCTTCTTCTAGCCCAGCGTTTCTCATGATGTACTCTGCATATAAGTTAAACAAGCAGGGTGACAATATATAGCCTTGACGTACTCCTTTTCCTATTTGGAACCAGTCTGTTGTTCCATGTCCAGTTCTGACTGTTGCTTCCTGACCTGCATACAGGTTTCTCAAGAGGCAGGTCAGGTGGTCTGGTATTCCCATCTCTTTCAGAATTTTCCACAGTTTATTGTGATCCACACAGTCAAAGGCTTTGGTGTAGTCAATAAAGCAGAAGTAGACATTTTTCTGGAACTCTCTTGCTTTTTTGATGATCCAGCGGATGGTGGCAATTTGATCTCTGGTTCCTCTGCCTTTTCTAAAACCAGCTTGGACATCTGGAAGTTCACAGTTCACGTATTGCTGAAGCCTGCTTTGGAGAATTTTGAGCATTACTGTACTAGCATGTGAGATGAGTGCAATTGTGCGGTAGTTTGAAATTGCTTCAGTCATGTCCAACTCTTTGTGACCTTATGGACTGTAGCCCGCCAGGCTCCTCTGTCCGTGGGATTGTCCCGACAAGAATACTGGAGTGGGTTCCCAGACTCTCATCCAGGGGATCTTCCTGACCCAGGGATTGAACTTGTGTCTCTGGCACTACCTCACTGCAGACGGATTCTTTACCACTAACCTACCAAGGAAGCACTTTAAAATGGGAGGCAGATTTAAGTCTCTACTCATCATAATTAAGTTTAAAATGGGAGGCAAATTTAATTCTGATGAGTAGAGACTTATTGGATATTGTGACATCAATATCATAAAGTGTGTGGGAAGAATAAAAATGATTTTGCATGTGACTGATAATTTATTATCAACAAAATAGATTGTGATAGCTATGTTTTATGTAAGTCCTATTGTAACCACAGAAAATATTTATGGAAGATTCAAAAAAGAAAATAAGAATGGATCAAAGCATGACACTACAAAATAGCCATGAAGAACCAGGAAATACAGCAAGAGAGACAAAGAGGAACATGAGAAATACAAGACAGAAAACGATTATCAAAATGACAATAATATACCTCCCTCTCAGTAATTACTTTAAATGTAAATGAATTAAACTCCCTAATCAAAATATAGAGTGACCGAATGAATTAAAAAATACCTATATGCTAAATCACTTTGTTTTTTTAATTTTTAATTTATTTTAATTGAGGTATAATTGATTTACAATATTGTGCTGGTTTTAGATGTACAACAAGATGATTCAGTTATTTTTTTAGATTACATTCCATTATAGGTTTTTACAAGATATAATTCCCTGCAAGTACATGCATATACAGTTGTGTCCAAGTCTTTTGCGACCCCATGGACTATAGCCTGCCAGGCTCCTCTGTCTGTGCTGTATAGTAAATCCCTATTGGTTATCTATTTTATATATAGTATTTATATCTGTTAATCCCATACTCCTAATTTTCCCCTACCTTCCCCTTTGATAATCATAAGTTTTCTATGTCTGTCTGTCTTTGTCTTGTATATAGATTCATTAGTAGTATTTTTTAGATTCCACATATAAGTGATAGTATTTGTCTTTGACTCTCTTCACTAAGATATTCTCCAGGTCCATTCATGTTGTTGCAAATGGCAATATTTTATTCTTTTTTATGACTTTGTAATATTCCGTGTGTATATATACACCACATCTTCTTAAGCCAGTAATCTTTGATTAGTGGTTGGGTTGTTTCCATGTTTTGGACATTGCAAATCATACTACTAGGAATATTGGGGTACATGCCTAAATCACTTTAGATTTAAGGACACACATAAGCAGGAAGTAATAGGATGGGAAAATAATTCCTTGCAAATGGTAACGAAAAGTGAGCAGAAGTAGTTGTAATTATATCCAATGAAATAGACTTTAAGTCAAAACCATCACAAGAGACAAATAAGTACTTTACATAGTAATAGTCAATCTACCAGGGAAACTATAACATGTATAATAAATATGTAAGCACTCAATCTCAGAGCACCCAAATACAAGAAGCAAATATTAGCAAGAGTAAAGGGAGAAAGAGACAGTGACATAATAGTAAAAAAATATTCAAAATCTCACTTTCAAGAAAGAATAGAACATCCAGACAGAAGATGAGAAAACAGAGGACTTGAGCAATGTTATAAACCAAATGGACCAGGCAGATATACTTGGTATGATTTTAATCTTCTTAAATTTCTTAAGACTGGTTTTTGAACTATGTGTAATATTTACCCAAAGGCAACAGATGACACATTCTTAAGAACACACAGAATATTCTCTAGGATAGATCGTAAGTTAGGTCACAAACCAGTCTTAAGAAATTTAAGAAGGTTAAAATCATACCAAGTATATTTTCCTACCATAGTGTGATGTAACTACCAATCAATAACCGAAGAAAAAAGGGAAAATTCACAGATAAGTGAAAATTAAACAGCATGTTCTTGGACAACCAGTGGGTCAAGTAAAAAATGGACAGGCAAATTAGGAAATATCTTCAGACAAAGGAAAACAAAAATACAATGAAGCAAACCATATGAAAGTGGCAAAAACAGTAGAAGTTGGGTTCCTTTTAGAATGATAAATGCCTACATTAAAAAGACAAGACTTCCCTGGCAGTCCAGTGGTTGACTTCACCTTCCAATGCAGAGGGTACATGTTCAGTCCTTGGTCAGAGAGCTAAGATCCCACATGCCTTGTGGCCAGAAAACCAAAGTGTAAAGCAGATGTAATGTAACAAGTTCAATATAGACTTTAAAAATGTTCCTTATTAAAAAATATATATATAGATGAAGGACATTTGAAAAAATTGCACACATCCTAACGTTACACCTCAGGGAACTAGAAAAAGAACAAGCTAAGCCCAAATTTAGCAGGAAGATAGAAATGATAAAGATTGGAGCAGAAATAAAGAGTAGAAAAACAAACAAACAAACAAAAAAAAGAGTAATGAGTTGGTTTATTAAAGAGATAAGCAAATTGACAAACTATTAGCTAGACTAACCAAGAAAAAAAGACTCCAAATCAGAGATGAAAGAGGAGATATAAGGATGTCATGGAAATAAAATGGATTGTGAGACTGCTATAAACAATTATACCACAACAGATGGGATAACCTAAAAGAAATGGATAAATTCCTGGAAACAACCTACCAAGACTGAATTGTAAAGAAATGAAAAATCTCAACATACCTGTAACTAGTAAGGAGATTGAATCAGTAAACAAAAACCTCCCAGTGAGAAAGGGCTATAGCCTAATGGCTTAGCCATCAGGAATTTTGGAGAATTCTTCCAAAAATTTAAAGGATAATGAAAGCCAATCCTTTTCAAACTCTTCCAAAAAGTTGAAGAGGAAGAAAGACTTCCAGACTAACTTTTTGAGGTTGGCATTACCCTGATGCCAAAGTCAGACAAAGACACTACAAAAAATACACGACTACAGGACAATTCCTTGGAGGACATGGCAACCCACTCCAGTATTCTTTCTGAGACAATTCTGTGAACACAGAAGCCTGGTGGGCTACAGTTTGTGGGGTCACAAAGAGTTGGACATGACTTAGCTACTGAGTGCACATGCACAAGGTGATATCCCTGGTGAATATAGACGTAAAAATTCTCAACAAGATGCTAGCAAGCCAAATTCAACAGTACATTAAATGGATTGTACAACGTGAGCAGTGGGATTTATCCCTGGGATATAAGAATGGTTCAATGTTTAAAAAAAAAAAATCAGCATGATATACCACATAAAGATAAGGAAGGATAAAAATTACACGACTTAGACATAAGTCCTGAAACTATGATACTCCTACAAGAAAACTATAAAATCTTGATAACATCATCTTTGCAAAGATTTCTTAGAAATAACACCAAAAGCACAGGGAACATAAGCAAAAATAGACAAGTGGGAGTATATCAAACTAAAAAAAAAAAAACTTCTGCACAGCAAAGGAAACATTCAAAAGAGTGAAGAATATTTGCAAATCATCTGTTTTGTTTGTTTGTTGAGTTGCTAAGTCGTGTCCAACTCTTTGCAACCCCATAGATTGTAGTCTGCCAGTCTCCTCTGCCCAGGGGACTTTCCAGGCAAGAACACTGGAATGGGTTGCCATTTCCTTCTCCAGGGGATCTTCCTGACTCAAGGATCAAACCCACATCTCTTGCATTGGCAGGCGAATTCTTTACCACTGAGCCATCAGGGAAGTGGGATTAATGTACAAAATAGGGAACTCATATAACTCAACAGCAAAACACTCCCCAAAACCCAATTTAAAAATGGGTTTTAAATTGAACTGAACAGATGTTTTAAATAGAAACTGAATAGATATTTCTTCAAAGAAGACATGTGGATGGCCAATAGGCATGTGGAAAGATGCTCAGTATCACTAATCATTAGAGGAATGCAAATGAAACCAAAAGACACCACTTTACACGTGTTAGGATGGCTATAGTATAGTTTTGAAAAGCAGGTGGAGAGGATGTGGAGAAAAGGGAACCCTTGTACACTGTTACTGGGGATGAAAAGTGGTGCATATGCTGTGGAAAACAACATGAAGGTTAAAAAAAGAATTAAAATTAGAGCTACCATATGATCCTCCAATTCCCTTCTGGGTATTTATCCAAAATAATTGAAAATAGGATCTTGAATAGATATTTACACCCATGTTTATTTTAGCATTGTTCACAATAGCCAAGAGGTGCAAGCAACCTAAATGTCTAGCAGAAGATGAATGGGTTAAAAAAAATGGCCTATATACACAATGGAATATTATTCAACTTTAAAAACAAAAGAAATCCTATCACATGATACAACATGGATGAGCCTTGAGGACACCATACTAAGTGAAAGAAGCCTGTTACAGAAGGACAAATACTACGTGATTCAACTTTAATGAAGTATCTAAAGTGGTCAAACTAGAAACATAAAGTAGAATGGTGGATGCCAGCAGCTAGAGATGATGATGAGTCTGAGGGGCCGTGGAGTTCAGTGGAGGTAGGTTTCAGCCACACAAGAGGAGAAAGTTCTAGAGATCTTCAGTACAGCAATGTGCATGTAAGTAACAAGACTACCCTGCACAGTTGCAAATTTAAGAGGGTAGATTTCAGGTTGTGTTTTTACCACAGTTAAATAGAGTGAGAACACAGTATCAAAGATCTATCATCTTTGTCCCTCTTCCTATTCTCTCTGTTACCAGATTTCTAGGAAAACCAAGGAATCAAAGGAACGAAATTGGAAACATGTTCAATTTGGGGCCTGAAGATTGAAATCTTGGGTATGACCAGATTTCTTGGTGTCCCTGGTTTAGGAAAACCTGTGATGAATTTAATAACTTGTGATACTAGTGTTCATGTGGTTAGTGATTTCAGTTTTAAAGCAAATAATTTTGCTCTTTAAAATATGTAGAATTTTAAAATATAATATTACACTAATATATGGAAATACAATATAGAGCATTATACATCTTGGGTTGACCAAAAAGTTCATCTGGGTTTTTCTATAAGATGTAACAGAAAAATCTGGACAAACTTTTTGGCCAACCTAGTATATATAGCAGTGTATACTTGGCATGCTTGCTAAGTCACTTTGGTCATGCTTGACTGCAATAAGATCATCTATAACAGCATTGTGAAGCACACATACACCAATAAAAATTAATTTAAAAATAAAAAAGTAAAATTTAAGGCATTAAAATGGGTATAATAATAGCGCCATTGGAAATTAAAAAAATAAAGAAGAAGTGCTCTTCCTCCTTACTTTGGGGATGGAGGAAGGGTGATTGGTTTTGAGATGGGAAGGGGAGCTTTAGGAGACACATCACCAGAACATACCTGGTCCCTGAGCATTCCTAGCCAGGTGTGTTCACCACCCATTGCCCTGAGGAGCCGCAGCGTGGCAGGACAGATGTTGCCTCTGGGTACTGGGAAATGTGTCTCTAGTCCCATGCTCTGCTACCAGCCAGCTGAGGCACCTGGGAGCAGTTCCCAAACCTGGATTGCTCATCAGTAAAATGAGGAAATCAATCTGTCTGACTTCTAGATTGATTTCCTTGTCTTTTCATCACGGTGCCAGTTTTCAATATATTTCTTCCTTTTCAGACTACACCCTGATTTTTTTTACATTTATTTTTATTAGTTGGAGGCTAATTACTTTACAATATTTTAGTGGTTTTTGTCATACATTGACATGAATCAGCTGTGGATTTACATGTATTCCCCATCCCGATCCCCCCTCCCCACTCCCTCTCTACCTGATCCCTCTGGGTCTTCCCAGTGCACCAGGCCCAAGCACTTGTCTCATGCATCCAACCTGGGCTGGTGATCTGTTTCACCCTAGATAATATACATGTTTCGATGCTGTTCTCTCAAAACATCCCATCCTCGCCTTCTCCCACAGAGTCCAAAAGTCTGTTCTGTACATCTGTGTCTCTTTTCCTGTTTTGCATATAGGGTTATCGTTACCATCATTCTAAATTCCATATATATGCGTTAGTATCCTGTATTGGTCTTTATCTTTCTGGCTTATTTCACTCTGTATAATGGGCTCCAGTTTCATCCATCTCATTAGGACTGATTCAAATGAATTCTTTTTAATGGCTGAGTAATATTCCATCATGTATATGTACCACAGCTTCCTTATCCATTCATCTGCTGATGGGCATCTAGGTTGCTTCCATGTCCTGGCTATTATAAACAGTGCTGCGATGAACATTGGGGTGCACGTGTCTCTTTCAGATCTGGTTTCCTCGGATACACCCTGATTTTGACTTAGTACCAATGGTGGCCAGACTTGGGTCTGTCCCCAGACTGAACTTCTGATCTTTTGTCAGTTCTGTAAAACTCGGGAGACTCTTTCCTCTGGTTGCAGTGTCTGAGGTAACAGATTTGGCCAGGAGGAAGAAGGGAACTGAGCTGTGATGAGCTGCTGTCAGCAGCATCCCGTCACTTGGGTATCCGGCTGTGTCTGTGGGAGACACTGGGTGAGTGCTGGTGATAGAACAGTCTTTTGCAGAGCATCCAAGATGAATCCTTAGGAGAGAAGATTCTGTCATTTAACCGCTCTCTTCAGCCAAATATTCCTCATGATGTAATTTGTTAGCATCCGTTGTTGGTTGTTGTCAGGTTATCACACCATTGTATGTCAGAGTGCGTCTTACAGCGATGGGCAAGGACAAAAGGACCCTGTATGGAGTCTGGCAGAAATGCAGTGCATCTGAGCCCATGAACTATGACATCATCATTAAAAATCCCCAAACACTTACCAAGTGCATACTGTGAACTAGGCTTTGTGCAAGATGCCGTTGCTTATATTCACTCCTTATTTTGAATATATGTTCCGTTCTCTTTTCTGCTGCAGGTTTTTTGCCTTACATTCCAATGTCCTGATCTATGTCTTGTCTGCCTTGTTTTCATTTTCCAGATTCTGACTCATAGCCACCTCCTCACAGTGCCTCTGCTTCACTTCTGCCTCCGTGGCCTTTTCTGTATTCTCAGTTTTATTTGCTGGTTTGACACACAAGCACATTTACCCCCAGGAAGGTCCTCAGGCTTGAGAATTCTTCGAGGGTAGTAATAGGAACTGTCTGTTGTGGGTCGTGCCTTCTGTGTCAGAAAAGTCCTGCTGAAGCGTGTGGCATGTTGTTACCTCACACCTATTAATCAGCTGGAAAGTGTTTACTGAGTATGTTCTCAGGCACCGAGTTTATTGTCACAGTGATATCATTTCAGATTAAATATGCATTCATATCTTAAAAAGCTTGAAAGTCTTCTCTCTCCTGAAAAAATAACAATGACATCAAAGAGCTAACTTTCGAAATCTCTCAATGAGTTTATCATCATATCATATCTTAATTTTCCCCCTTGGAAACTGTGAAATCATGACATTTCTGTAACCCGTGGCCTTTTTTCTTGGTGATCATAAATGTAAAGCCAAGATTAAAGCTGAAAACTGAGATTTAGTTTGTGGATTGGAGTTAATTAGTATGAAATTAATTTTAGTCTTCTGGTAGACTTGAGAGAAATGTAATCATTTGTTAAACAGAGCTTGAATGATGGTATTTTCCATGCTGTTTTAGAATAAGGTACAAATGATAATAGCATTTATTATTATGTTGCTTTTTATAGTTACTAAGTGTTTTCACAGCTATAACCTCTGTTAGATATGCTTTCTGTTTTCAAAAAGCTTACACTGAATAATTTGGGAGAGAAAAACTAAAATATGGAACTGCTAGAGAATGATTAAGTGATAATGAATAAGAATCTAAATATCATAGAGCAGAGAAAGGTCAGTAGAGGTCGAATAAATCCCATTAGATGAGAATCAGCCTACTGCTTCCTCAGGTCAGCTTTGTAAAACATGTGTTACTTGAACTTCCCTAGATTCAGACCATAGAACTGTTATCCTAGCTCAGGAATCCTAGATTTGTAAGAATGGCAGGGGTTGCTTACACTCTCCAGATAACAGAATGCGCTTGTGCCTAATCACCTTTGATTGATTCACTCATTTTATAAGCCAGAGACACGTACAATTGTGAGATAAAATGGTTGCTGGAAGAAACACGGAACAATACATTCTTTCATCCTTAGGGAAAAACATATGAATTGTTCCTCTTGCTTTATGTGAATTTGTTTCTGTTTGCCTTCACTATGATGCTGGATTCTCCCAAAAGAACCACTTGAAGATCTTGCAATTTGTTAGATTTCCCATCAGTTTCCTAACTGCAAAGGCTCATTACCTCAAGTTATACCATTTATCCCCCATGAGAAATGTGTGCAGCAGGAGGAGAATTCAGACTCAGGATTAGCACAAGTTTGCATTAGGAAAAATGGGGATTCATTTCTAAGCTCTTTTTGCTTGAACTTCATTCTGTTAGGAAGCTCTGCTCTGAGTCCATTGATACTATGGCAGGCACGCCTCTTGCTACAGCTCAAGGGGTCTAGGGAGCAAAGGGCCCTAGAAAGGGCTCACACTTGTAACGCTGGTTATCACATATGCCTAAGATTAATTGGGAAAGCAACACTGTGTTCATTAAGCATCTTTAGGAATGTCATGTGGTTATTCTTGCCTGATTTCAACTCTTGTCATACCTATGTAGTGAGTTGAGTTGTATTCTCCACAAAGGACACATTGAAGTTCTAACCCCACAGACCTCCCTGACCCCGAAGGTACCTTATTTGGCAATTTCATCTTTGTAGAGGTAATCAAGTTGAAGTCATTGGATGCACACTACAACATACGTCCTTATAAAGACAGAAAATTTAGACACTGAGACCATGAGAAGATGAAGGCTGATCTCACAGTAATGCACGTATAAGTCAAGGAATGCCAAAAATTGTCATCAAGGCAATAGAAAATAGCACAGAGACATGAAACAGATTGTCCCTCTAAATACTCAGGAGGAACCAGCCCTGTCAACACCTTGATCCTGGACTTCTAAACTCCAGAACTGAGGCATGCCTTTCTATTGTAAAAGCTACCCAGTTTGTGATAGCAAATTAATACACCCCGTAGATGAAGCTAAGGATGCTAAGAACATGCTATACTGTTCTGATAACTGACCACTTCTGGAGATACACGTTCACTGTTCTCAGTGTTAGCTGCTCACTTGAGTTCGACTCTTTGTGACTGCATGGCCTGTGGCCCACCAGGCTCCTCTGTCCATGGGATTCTCCAGGCAAGAATAAGAACAGAATAAGATAATACTTAGCATTTATTATGATGTTGCTTTCTATAGTCACTAAGTGTTTTCACAGCTGTTTTCCCAGGGGAATTGACCCAACCCAGGGATCAAACTCAGGTCTCCTGCATTGCAGACAGATTCTTCACCATCTGAGCCACTAGGGAAGCTTAACATGTTCACTAAGTATTAATATGTTAGCTTTCCAAACTATCATAGATGATCATTTTGTCAAATGTTATCCCTCTACAATGTGGGTCACCATATTCCTGATACCAGTTTCTGCTTTCATTCAGGGTAGGTTATGCTGCTGTAACTAACAGCTCTGAAAGCTGATGGTAATGGCCTATCTTCCCATGTGCCTCATATCCATCACAGGCTGTGCTCTCTGCTCTTCTTGTTCAGGAATCCAGACTGATGGAAAGCTGATTTTAATGTAGATTAGCACAGACATCGAAAGGAAAAGAGTACCTAAAGCTCTTCTACTGATGACTAAATGTTGCTCTTATTGATAGCAGATTAACCAGAATGGTGGCTCAGATGGTAAAGAGTCTGCCTGCAGTGCTTGAGACCTGGGTTCAATCTCTGGGTTGGGAAGAGCCCCTGGAGAGGGGAATGGCTACCCACTCTAGTATTCTTGTCTGGAGAATCTCATGGACAGAGAAGCCTGGTGGGCTACAGTCCATGGGGTTCCAAAGGGTCAGACATAACTGAACAACTAACACTTTCACTTTACCACCAACTGGGGATTAAGGCATCAGAGGCAGAAGATACTGCAAAGTATAGTGGAGAACATTGCCTGACAGTAAGACAATATCTCTTCTTCCCCATCTCTTCTTTCCCAAACCAGTGTCTTTGGCAAATGAATTTTTTTTTCTCCAGGGTTTCCCACCCTGCCATATTCTTAGTGCCTGCCCTTTGATCTGAAATAGAGTAAACTTTTATACAAGAACATTTCATTTTCCCCCCTCCAATCTGACTATTCATAACCTATTTAAAATTGATTTATAGTCTTACTGTCTTCAAATTAATTCCAGGCATAAGGCAGGAGAAGGTCATCTTCCTCACAATTTTTACAGCTTATCAGGGTTTTTCCCCTGCCTGGTTTAAAGGGACAGCTTCAATTTCACTGCATTGCTGCTGCTGCTTTCACATGTATTCACCCAGGCCAGTTGTTGATCTGGATTATCACACTTTTTTTCTGCTTGAGATCATCTACTCTGAGGGCCACCAAAGCCATGAAGGCAAAGATGTATAGCCCCTCCGCTCCACGTTGCTATGCTAATTGGTCTGAGAGTTGTCGGTGGGAACCAGATATACTTCCTCCTCCTCCTAGTTATTGTTATTGTCACAACTGACTCTTTGACAGACCTCATGGACTGTAACCTGCCAGGCTCCTCTGTCCATGGGATTTCCCAGGCAAAAATACTGAAGTGAAGATTCCCTTCTCTAGGGGACCTTCCCTACCCAGGGATCGAACCCAAGTTTCCTCCGTTGGCAGGTGGATTATTTACTGCTGAGCCATGAGGGAAGCCCACTCCTTGTCCTAAGGCACTTTGATAATCAGCCTCAGTCTTATTGCTCCTCTGAGACAGAGAAAGCTGCCGTGAAAGTACCAGCCAGTGCCTGGGCTGAGTTCTGCATTCTAGGAATGGCTTGATTTGCTGTAAGGAGATTCTATTATGGTTTGCTCCACTTCTCTGGGCTTCCATCTAGCCTCTCTGTCTGCTCCTACTCACTCTAGTTCTTACATTGTGATAATCTCAGGGAATCATGGTCTTTATCCTTTGCTAAATGTCTAGGTTTAAAAAATCCTTACACTGAATTTTACTGTGTTTTGAGGTGTCTACTCCTCCCTTATGGGGCTGTTATGCAGTCATCTTGTGCCCCCAAATTGTCTTCTTTATTTCTTAGTCTTCCTTAATAATTAAGCATCTTGGATTAGTGGCTTTTGTCCCCCAGTTAAGTGAGGGTTCTACCTTTTGGTCTGGAAATATTTACTTTGTATCTGGTATTGACAGAAAGTTTTTTGAAAATGCTTTATATATTGGGTTGGCCAAAAAGTTCATTTGGGTTTTCCATAAGATGTTACAGAAAAATCTGAATGAACATTTTGGCCAAAATAATACTTCCTTCTTTACTGTTTAGAGAGTATTAAGTAAGTATTTTTTGATATTTTAGATTAGAATTGGTAGTGAGGCTGAGATAATCTATTCTAGTTCTTATATCTGCCCTTTTCTAGAGGACAGAGAAATTATCAGGTAAATCCAAGCTCTTTAGTAAGGTCACTAGTGTGTGAATCCCGACTCAGCCACATACTGACTTATGTCTGGGGCAAGCCACTTAACTTTTCTATTTCCTCATCTGTAAAATGGCCATGTCAATGATAACAAACTATCACAGGATTTTCCTAGACTCTTATGAGATTATGCTTCCCAGGTGACTTCCCGGGTTCTATAGTAAAGAACCCGACTACCAATGCAGAAGACATAAGAGATTTGGGTTCAATCCCTGGGTTGTGAAGATCCCCTGGAGGAGGACATGGCAACCCACTCCAGTATTCTTGCCTAGAGAATCCCATGGACAGAGGAGCCTGGTGGGTTACAGTCCATGGGGTTGCAAACAGTCGGACACAACTGAAGTTATCCCCATCCCCCATTTTCACATTCGCCATTTGATTTGTAAAGAACCTAACGTGGTACCTAAAACATAGATGTGGATATTAATAAAATACTTACTGAGTATCTTCCACATGCCAGGAATTGCATTTTATATACACTGTCTCTCATGATTGTCATGCAGCTTTGCTAAAATGTCTAAAATTTACTGATGAGGAAATGGAAGTACCCATGATCATAAAGCTAGTAACTTGCGGAGCTGGGGTTTGCATTTCTATCTGACTCCAGAGGGTCAGCCTGTTGCTGCTATGTGGCAATGCCTCTAGATCACTGCTTCTTGTGGTCGTTGTACCCTTCTGTAAAATGGATTCTCTCAAGGGCTCCTGTAATGTATGAGGCTGGCTTATTACTATATTTCCTGAACAGCAGGGCTGTTCCGTGTGAGGTTTCTCTCATCAAGTGTTAGGTACTGCGTGCTTGCCGTCTCAAACTTCATATGCTGAAGCCCCAACCCCAATGGGATGGTATTAGGAGCTGGGGTCTTTGGAAGGTAATTAGGTTTAAAAGAGGTTATGAGGATGGAGCTCCCATAATGGGATTAGTGCCCTATAAGAAGAAGGAGAAGGAGAAGGAAAAAAAATGAAGAGAAAGAGACTTAAGAGTTATCTCTTTTGGTCACATGAGGATATAACCAGAAGGTGACCATTTGCAAGCCAGGAAGAGGGGTCTCACAAGGAACCTAATTTGCTAGCACCTTGATTTTGGACTTCTAGGTCCAGAACTGTTGTTTTTCACACTCAATCTATGCTGTTTTTGTTATAGCAGCTGGACTGGCTAAAACAATCTCCCTCAGGAGTATCCTCTTGTAACTTCTGCTATAACATTTCCTCTACTCTAGTCGAGTATCTTATCTGTTTTCCTTACCTATTCTATGTTCTGTCCACTCAAAACAATTATTTTGATGGCAACCCGTCAGATAAATTTCATTTCATTATAGTAGGAATTTTCACCTATTTTTTAATCCTCAAAAAACCATACCATGCTATTCCCATTTTATTGTCCAAAAACCTGCAGCAGTTAATGGAGTTAGGACCTGGTAGAACCAGTGTGTCCAAATCTATAGGTTAATTTAGTAGTTGGGACCAAGATTATTAACTGGAAATATGGGATTGGGGACCTGACACGTCTGAATGTAGTGAAGGGCCTGCAGTAGTAGAGTGGGAGACACAGGTGTTCAGGGTGTGGTGGCCACTTAAATGATCAACCGAGGTTATCAGGAGGGAGGCGCCTATGAAGCGCTGGCTTGGGCAGACCTGGAGGCATCCCTCACAGCAGAGTTCTGATGCACAAGGAGTACTGGCCAGTGGGCTGGATCCTTCTTCCTGGGGTCCAAAGCTTCAAGGAAGACAACTTACAGCCTCAAAGTTTTAATTTCCATCACTCTTTCCCCTACGGTTATATTGTGCATGTGCATAATTTAGTCACTAACCTACAGATTATCAAGATAAGATTGTTCCTAGACTAGAGGAGAACTACATGGGATGGGTACAGAGATTAATAAGACCATAGATCTTTTTGAAAGGGTTTAAGAAGTAAGAGTTTATGATACTTATTTTTCTCTTTCTGACTTACTTCTCTTTATATGATACCCTCTGGATCCATCATGTCTCTACAAACTACCCAATTTCATTTCTTTTAATGGCTGAGTAATACTCCATAATATATCTATATATCTATACATCCACATATCTATACACACTCATATATACACACACATACACAAGTATATACATACATGCACTGATCTTCTTTATCCATTTCTCTGTTGATAGACATTTGGGATACTTCCATGTCCTCACTATTGCAGACTTTCAGGGTACTTCCTTGTCCTCACTAGTGTAAATAGTGTTGCTATGAACAACTATTTAAATTTGGGAGGGAGTATATGTATAGCTGATTGATTTTGCTGCAGAGTAGAAGCTAACACAACATTGTAAAGCAACTATACTCCAATAAAAACTAATTTTAAAAAAGAGGTAAGCATCATTTTACTCATCTAAGGCAAAGTTGCATAAAGTTAAGCAAAAGCATTGTTTTGCTTTGTTATTATTTGGAAGTTTAGTTATGAGAAAGTGTGAAAGGACATCGACCTGTCAAAGGAACAGACTGTGATTGATACTTGAGGTTGGCTCACTCCAGGCCGTTCTCACTCCATTGGCTTGTTTTTCTCTATCACAGAGGCTAGAAAACTAAAAAACCATTTCTCTGATTCCCTTTCTGCTTACAGTGCAGAAAAGTGGTTTAGGTTCTACAAAACGAATGAAGCTGTGTAAGACTAGGATACAGATAGGAACCGCTGTGGCCATGAGCAGGGAGGATGTGAAGTGGTGGTGGGTCTGAGTGTGTAAGGTCGCCACGGCCAAGCTTCTGGGGTTAGTCCAGTGGTGATACCGGTAGAGAATTGCTAGCTGTTCTCTTGGGCTGAGCAACAACAAGCTCCAATGTGTCAAAGTGTGTAGCAAGTATGTTTGGTGCTCCAGAACCCACAGAGATTCTGTCAGTTCAAAATTCTTTTACAAATTCCCTGTCTGCTTACATTTCCCAGAATGGACTTTGTTACTTTCAACTGCGCACTAGTAGGTACACTATATCTTCTTATTCCAATTTCCTAGTCTTTCTGCTTCATTACAGCTTTTTCCCCATAAGAAAATATACAGCCAGGTGGATTTGGTTGGTCACAGAAGTATTACTTTAAGATAAAGTAAAATAGACTTCCAGAGTACATGGGGACACTTTGTGACAACTAATTTTTAAAGTTTTTCACTCTTGAAGGTTTTAAATTAATTTCTAGAGTCAAGACAACTTTAACAGATTGTTGTCACTGGTTATTGGTATGATTCCCTTTAAAAAACGATGAACTATGTTTCCATAATGAAAAATTTGAGTTGTTGTTCTTTCATTAACTGAAGTCTGACATGTTATTTATTACACTTTTAAAGACAGTGAATTTATGGATTCCCTAAGGGTTTTAGAAATGCCAACTAATCCTCAGGTTTGTTAGTATTTTCTTACATTGATTACCTGACTATCCATAATGATAGCTTTATGGCTATTTTTAGAATAAGTTAGAGTTGTGGATACATGGAGCATGAACTTTTCCCCTTCTCTGGTGAAGCCAACTGTGTTGAAATTTCAGGATGAATTAGTATTATAATTCACATGTGCTCAGCTTGGAGAGCTTAGAAACAAAAACTCAAGGGGAAAAAGGAGGAAATCCAGTCTGTGTGGCATATGATATAATTCCTAAGGATGTATCAAAGAAGTATGATCAAATCAGTTTGCTTTGAACCTTTAAGAATGTCTAATTTGGTAAATGTGGTAGTCTGAGTCAAGCTCTGGTAGCCAAGGAAATAAAGTTCAGGTGGGTGGTTGTGGTCTGGTTCATTCTGTTCTAAGTCCAATCTCATTCTGCTTGCCACACAACAGGCCAGTAAATCCAAGAGATGAGGTGTTGAGGCAGGGAATTGGACTTTATTTGGAAAACTGGCAGATTGAGAAGACAGCAGACTGATGTCTCAAAATAACCATCTTATGGGGTCTGGATGCCATGTTCTTTCTTAGAACAGGGTAGGAGGTGAGGAAATAAAGAAAAAAGCCATTAATCTTGAAATATCTACTGGAATGGCCAACCTCAGGGAGAAATTGTTATCATTCAGTCTCTCAGTTGTGTCTGAGCCATGGACTGCAGCGTGCCAGGCTTCCCTGTCCTTCACTATCTTCCAGAGTTTGCTCAAACTAATGTCCACTGAGTCAGTGATGCCATTTAACCACCTTGTCCTCTGTTGTCCCCTTCTCCTCCTGCCTTAAATCTTTCCCAGCATCAGGGTCTTTTCCAACGAGTTGGCTCTTTGCATCAGGTGGCCAGAGTATTGGAGCTTCAGCATCAGTCCTTCCAATGAATATTCATAATTGATTTCTTTTAGGATTGACTGATTTGATCTACTTGCAGTCCAATGGACTCTCAGGAGTCTTCTCCAACACCACAGTTCAAAAGCATCAATTCTTTGGCACTCAGCTTTCTTTCTAGTCCAACTCTCACATCCATACATGACCACTGGCAAAACCATAGCTTTGGCTAGATGGGCTTTTGTTGGCAAAGTAATGTGTCTGATTTTAAATATGCTGTCTGGGTTTTTCATAGCTTTTCTTCCAAGGAGCAAGCATCTTTTAATTTCATGGCTGCAGTCACCATCTGCAGTGATTTTGGAGCCCCCCCCCCCAAAATAAAGTCTCTCACTATTTCCATTGTTTCCCCATCTATTTGCCATGAAGTGTTGGGACTGGATGCCATGATCTTAGTTTTCTGAATGCTGAATCTTAAGCCAGCTTTTTCACTCTCCTCTTTCACTTTAATCAAGCGGCTCTTCAGTTCCTCTTCACTTTCTGCCACAAGGGTGGTGTCATCTGCATATCTGAGGTTACTGATATTTCTCCTGGCAATCTTAATTCCAGCTTGTGCTTTATCCAGTCTGGCATTTTTCATCATGTACTCTGCATATAAGCTAAACAAGCAAGGTGACCATATACAGCCTTGATGTACTGCTTTTTCAATTTGGAACCAGTCCATTGTTCATGTCTAGTTCTAACTGTTGCTTCTTGACCTACATACAGGTTTCTTAGGAGGCAGGTAAGGTGCACAGCGTTCTGAACAAAGGCACTTTGGTATAACATTCCGGCATAGGGGCAGAGTTCCCCAAGGCAGGCCATTATGTATGGAGAGTATTGTTTTAGTGAAGAAAAGCAATGGGAAGCAAAGGTTAGAGTAAAAGAAACAGATCCAATATGGAGTCATAATTGGCTCTTCTCTGTAACGGTTCCTGGAAAGACCTTAATTAGTGCCTACCATTATTAAGTGCAGCATCCAACCTTTAGCAGAAGGGAGTTATCAGAAGCAGTTCAAGTCAAAAGGGCTCTAATCAGGTGGACTACAGTTAGGGCATAGTTATAATATCAGACAAACAGAAGTTCTGAGTGAGGAAGCCAAGCCAGATGCTCAAAGTGAGCTGTTGGGCCAGTGTTGAGCAAGTACGTGCATGCATGTGTGTGTGTGCATGAGCATGTATGCCCCTGCGAAGGTTTGGAAGAGGAAGAAGTGAAAGGGATGAGTCATGAAGCCACCCATGATTTGTGAGTTTTACCTGAGGCACCTGGGAACCTAAATCCATGGCAGTGAGACTATAAACTCCCACTATTTAGGGTGAGGCGGTTACTTCCTGCCACAGCACTGTTATTTCAGGAAGAAGGGAGCTGCGGTCATGGCGTAAGGAAGCCTAGTGTGAGAGACGCTATGCCGACAGGGACTGACTGATGGGTAACGGAGGCGTTGAGCTTTGGAACTGGAAACAAGGCAATTAATTTTCATGTCCCCTATGAACAAGACATTAGTGGTCACTTTTGGGCCAATTATGTTGGCCATCATATTTTAACAGTGGCAGTTACAGCCAATTTAATAAGTAAGTTTTTGTGAGTAATTTAACATTTCAGCAATGGAAAGACCATTCTGAGGGGGAAATATAGCTACTGTCTCTAAATAGCATTCACTGCTCTGCAAACGCAAATCAGTTAATACACAGACATCTAACAACAGAGAAATTGTTGTTCCATATTTTTCAAGTGACAATTTAATTAGGTATTGAAAATGGAAAAACAGAAACACTGTTTGCTATGAAAGGTGACGATGAATAAGCTGGCTTAAATTTTGGCGTTAAATTTTATTCATTCTTATCACTAGTTCCTGAGTTCCAACTCATTATTAAATATAATCTACTTCCTCTTTTTTTCTCTCCATCATCCCCATCCGGTATTTCCACATTTGCCATTTGATTTATGCTCTCTTTGCTTGGTTTCTCTTTTCTGTGAGATTCCAGTTCTTTCTCTCACCAACCCACCCATCAATTTAAGCTTAGAAAAGAACTGTTTGGTTCTTGGTACTCCTTTGTTTAAAAGAAAAAAAATGTTCCTACCTTCCTTTTTTACCAATTCCATATTTCTTAGACTTGTATTCAAAGCTCTCCACAAGTCTATCCTTCATCTGCTTTTTTCAGTTGGAGTTCTTTTATTTGAACATTTTATTTGAGATTTACTCATTGTCTCTTGAATGTATTTTTTTTTCCTCAGAGAAAATGGAAAGATCTATCTATTTCCCATATATAGGTATGAAAATATATAGGCCTTATTTTCCTTGTAATTTTGTCTACACCAGTCAGCCTACTTAGATGCTTATACTTTATTGTTCTCATTAATTTACATACAGTTAAGGAAGAGTACTATTTTAATCTCAGGATAAACACCCTTAAAACTCAGGCAGAATTTGGTCCTCTGTCTTGGCCTGAATTGTGTCCCTCCTAAAGTCATATTGTATTGAAGTCCCAATCTCTGGGAATGTAACTATGTTTAGAGATAGGGCCTTTAAAGAGGGGTGGCGTTGAAATGAGGTCCAGGACACAGGACTGGTGCTCTCGTAAGAAGAGATCAGGATGCATTAGGGCGCATAGTAGGAAGATGATATGAAGACCTGGGGGAAAGACCCCAGGCCTCTGTGACAGCCCCTGACGTCCCCCTGCAGCAACCATGGGCAGGGGGGCTGAATTCTTCCCTCCCACGTTCCCCCTCGGGGTCTCTCACTGCAACTCGCTGACCTCTTTGAGTAACTGCTTGCCAAATTTATCAGCTCTCCTGATCCCTTTTCTATAATTATTTAGTGACTGAGATTAATCTTCATATCTGAAACTCAAGCATGATCACTTGGCTTTGTCATTCCCAAACTCCCAAGGCCCATTTCAGGGCCCCTTCCCCGAGCAGTCTTCCTCCCATGTCTTCATTTCTTTTTTAAAACTTCCACCCATCTAGTCAATCAACATTTACTGAGCTCTTTTTCTTTTTTTGGTGATATTTATTTGGCTGGTGTTCAGCCTCGTTGCAGCACGTGGCTTCTCTAGTTGGGGCAGGCAGGCTCCGGAGCACGTGGGCTCAGTAGTTATACCACAGCAGGGGCATGTGGGGTCTTAGTTCCCGGACCAGGGATCAAACCTGAGCTCCCTGCATTGGAAGGCAGATTTTTAACCACTGGCCCACCAGGGAAGTCTCCCCATGTCTTCATTACACTTACTATTTATTGGGATTAGTTGCCCCTTTTCCATTCTCTCCTAATTTCCCGTGTGTGTCCCTCCCATTGTGTTTATCATGTCAGATCCCAGAATCAGCCATGGACAGCCTCAGTTCTTACCCCGTTGTTGTCCTTGAGGCAGATTCAGTACTTCAGTGCATTCCTAAAGTGATCCAGCTTCACACCAGTTAATGACAGATGGACAGTCTGCCGCAGGTGGAGTCGGAGCTGGAGTGTGAGCGGGGCCGGTGGGGCGATGTTTCTCTCCTACGGTTCTCCCTCAGGTTCACTTCAGCCGTCTGATGCCTCTTTAAAAGTCCCTACTGAACATGGCAATAGAGCTCTCACCTCTGAGTCACGTGTTTCACCCAAAAGAATGGAGGGTGAGGAGAGAAATTTAAACGTGCCAGTTACTGCCATGTTCATCAAAAGGTGAGTTTGGGTTACATATGAGGAGAGTTGCATTTACTTCAAAATAAAACGAGGCTGCATAAATACCAGAAGAGTTGTTTGGGGAACTTAGAAGAACCATAGCTTTTGTATGTACTTGTTTTACATATGCAGCTAGTGTCTTCTGCTAAATGGAATTGATAGTAAGTTCCTTTGTGATCCTGAACTATGTCTAACCTATGTTAAAAGCTATGCTTCATTCAGCTGGGGTTTCTTTAAAGTGAAGACAGAGTATTGAATCTTTCCTTTTTAGCTTTGGAAATGAGCACTGTTATTAAACTACACAAAGGTTATGGATCATAGGGGTAAATCAGATACTGGTTTGTACCTATGTTTGTGTTTCTTACATTTATCTGTGGCACTTTAGACTTAAATTTTTTTTTTCAGAATTTTTAAAAGTAATTATTGATAATTAGTACGAATGCCTCATTCTTTTAAAGTTTTCTTTATTAAAAGCAAGCTGAAATGATTTGGTTTGTTACATGGCTCAAGAATTTTCTTTATGTTTGATCTGGAGTAGGGAAATAGATGCACCTGATCTGAAAAGTTAGAAGAGTTCATATGTATTATGTCTACATGTGTGTGTGTGTGCTTAGTCACTCAGTCATGTCTGACTCTCTGCAACCCCATGGACTGTAGCCCGCCAGGCTCCTCTGTCCATGGGATTTCCCAGGCAACAGTACTGACATGGGTTGTCATTACCTCCTCCAGGGGATCTTACCGATCCAGAGATCGAACCCATGTCTCCTGCATCTCTGTCTCCTACATTGGTAGATGGATTCTTTACCACTGTGCCACCTGGGAAAACCATTATGTCTAGGAAAAAGGAAATGCCATTATTAAAACATTATAACACAAATGATCTTAGTTCTGCTCCCGTATACATTAAGTCTAATTATCCAGCAGAGTAACTTTAAAGAGACACTTACCAGGTGGGACAGGCAACTGCTTAGTAAAGTTTTCATGAATAATTGATTTGGGGGGTGGGGGAAGGTTTAGGGCTTAAAAGTGAAAAGGCAAAAGGATGTCATCCTGCAGAATATATCTGTGAGGACTGTTTGAAAGGTTTTTTTTTGTTTTGTTAAAGGAAGTTTCTATTTTATACCGGGCTGCCTGCTAAGGTTAAAATAAAACTAGGGGAGAGAGCGAGCCGTGGAGTCACCTAACCTAAGTCACTGCCACCCACAGGGCATTTCTATCTCCTTTCCCACTCAGGTGATAAATGTTTCAAGATTAAGCTATCCTCTAAAGGCTATTTCCTCTCAGAAGTTTCTAGGTCTAACTTAATTTCACTATGCAGAAATAATCTTTATTCGACCCACACATGATTCCTGGAAAACTATCTCCAGTCTCTGGGCTTCCTTACATTTCAGGCACCATTTAAGTCAGTTGTATAATTAATTAGCTAATTTCTCTGAGTTTTACCTCAAAGTAGTTCTTTTCTCCAGGCTCATTCCTTGTAATTTTCTTCGAGTTTTTATATATGTTTAGCATGGATTCTTTAGTTTAAAAAGTCATGAGTGACACAAAGCATGCATTTTTTTCTAGTGGCCCAGGATAAAATTAAGTAAAAAACACATTTGGAGCCATACTGGTGATCCTGGTTGGGGTTGTCCACTGTCTGATGGTCCAGGTGGGACCCCCATGTGATGGTTTAATCAAGTCACTCTGGTCCAGAATGAAAAAAGATGACATGTAGAGAATAATGCTACACTGCTACAGTATAGCTATAAAAATGGTCTGTTGAGAATTGCCTGTCGAGCCATGTCTTTGTAGGTCTTTGGGTTCCCATGGTGACAGGAGTGTCTGTCATGTTCCATGGTGACGGGAGTGTAGAACATGTCTGTCGAATGTTTCGATATCTTTTTGCATCATTCTGTTTCTGATTCAGTGTTTGCTTCTCGAATCCAAAATTGGTCCAGTTACATCCTCGAGATGGTGGAGGTGATTAATGGCTGTGTTAACAAGGGCTAACCTATGCTCTGAACCTTAGTTTTGCTATCTGTAAAATGGACACCATAATGCCCATATCACTGTCATTTTGCACCAACCAGAAGTCAATCTCTTTCTTCTTCCACCTCTATCTTTTCTCTCTCTCTGTTAATAATATCATGCACTTCTCTATTGCCAAGTGTTTTATATATTCAATATTAGAAGTCAGGAGAAAAAGCATCTTCTGAACTTTCTGAAGCCAGAATTGCTCCTAGAGTTCATGCAGCCCAGTCTCTAAGCAGTTTGTTCGCTCAGATGTGTCTGACTCTTTCTGACCCCATGGACTGTAGCCCACCAGGCTCCTTTGTCCATGGAATTTTCCAGGCAAGGTTACTGGAGTGGGTTGCCATTTCCTCCTTCAGGGGATCTTCCTCTATAAAAAAAATGTAAGTTACCCTAAATCAGTGTGTAAGTTCTATACAGGAGGCCCAATATCAATCCCACAAAAGAAATACTCTGCCTGCCTGGCCCTCCCTTCCTCAACTGGGGCTGAACATGGAGTCCCAGGGTGACCCCACAGGCCTAAGCCCCAGGGATTCTTGGGGCTTTGGTAAACCTTCCATACAGGGTGGAGGGTCAGAGGATGCCCTAAGAAGAAGAAGTGGGTTTGGGCTTGGGGTGCTGTGCCAGGATGACTGCCATTTGTCCCTGACATCAGAGAAAACCTAGAGAGTTTAAAGGGCAGTCCTCCAAGTCATAGGGACACGTGACTTGTGGACCCCGAGACAGGGTCCCCTTCTTCCAGAGCTTAAGGGAATGCTCTCTGAATCTATGGTGATTTTCAAATGTTTCAATCCCAGTTATGTTTCCAAAACTCTGCATTGGGGCTGTGCATTTCACTAAACTCTGCCTTCTCTATTTAGTATTCACCATATACAATTTATAATACAGGGGGCTAAGAAATTATTTAAACCTGTTTGAATTTCCAAAATCCTAGAGAGAAAAAGTAAATTGGGTTACATCCCAGTGTAAGATTCAAACAAAGCCTCACTGTTTTATAGTTTTTCCTGCTCAGGAAATAAAAGTTTTACTCTGGAAGTTCTTGGCTTGGCATCTCAGATCCCCCTCCCCATTTTTTTGTGAACAAGAGGTTTTATGGGGCGTTTCTACAGGAATATAAAGCATCTGACTTTTACAGCTTAAACATCTGTGCTGGTACAATCTGTTGGTTGATAGTTTATCATTCATAGGATCTCACACACTAGCAAAGTAATGCTCAAAATCCTCCAAGCCAGGCTTCAACAGTACATGAACTGGGAACTTCCAGATGTTTGAGCTGGATTTAGAAAAGGCAAAGGAACCAAAGATCAAATTGCCAACATCTGTTGGATCATCGAAAAAGCAAGAGAGTTCTAGAAAAACATCTACTTCTGCTTTATTGACTATGCCAAAGCCTTTGACTATGTGGATCACAACAAACTGTGGAAAATTCTGAAAGAGATGGGAATACCAGACCACCTGACCTGCCTTCTGAGAAATCTTTATGCAGGTCAAGAAACAACACTTAGAACTGGACATGGACTGGTTCCAAATTGGGAAAGGAGTACCTCAAGGCTATATATTGTCACCCTGCTTGTTTAACTTATATGCAGAGTACTTCATGAGAAATGCCAGGCTGGATGAAGCACAAGCTGGAATCAAGATTGCCAGGAAAATTATCAATAACCTCAGATACGCAGATGACAACATCCTTGTGGCAGAAAGTGAAGAACTAAAGAGCCTCTTGATGAAAGTGAAAGAGGAGAGTGAAAAAGTTGGCTTAAAGCTCAACATTCAGAAAACTAAGATCATTGCATCTGGTCCCATCACTTCATGGCAAATAGATGGGGAAACAATGGAAACAGTGAAAGACTTCATTTTGGGGGGCTCCAAAATCACTGCAGATGGTGTCTGTAGCCATGAAATTAAAATGTCTGCTCTTTGGAGGAAAAGCTATGACCAACTTAGAAAACCTATTAAAAAGCAGAGACATTACTTTGCCAACAAAGGTCTGTCTAGGCAAAGCTATGGTTTTTCCAGTATTCATGTGTGGATGTGAGAGTTGGACTATAAAGAAACTGAGCGCCGAAGGATTGATGCTTTGGAACTGTGGTGTTGGAGAAGACTCTTGAGAGCCCCTTGGACTGTATGGAGATCCAACCAGTCCATCCTAAAGGAAATCAGTCATGAATATTCATTGGAAGGACTGATGTTGAAGCTGAAACTCCAGTACTTTGGCCACCTGATGCAAAGAGCTGACTCATTTGAAATGACCTGGATGCTGGGAAAGATTGAAGGCAGGAGGAGAAGGGGACGACAGAGGAGGAGATGGTTGGATGGCATCACCGACTCAATGGACATGAGTTTGAGTAAGCTCCGGGAGTTGGTGATGGATAGGGAGGCCTGGGGTGCTGTGGTCCGTGGGGTTGTGAAGAGTTGGACACGACTGAGCGACTGAACTGAACTGTGTAGCAGTAGTTTATACTTTTCCTTGTATGGCATTTCATTCTATAAATGTATCACAATGCTTTCATTAACTTACAGTTGATGGACCTTAGGGTTGTAACCAGGTTTGGGCTATTACAGATAAAACTAATCTGAGTGCTTCAGTGGATGTCTTCTAGTGAACAAACACTCAAAAGCTGGGTCTGAGTATCAGCACTTCCAAAGAACACATCTGAAGCATAGACACATCCCTAATATCCTGAGTGCTCTCATAAAATTCCAAACACCTACAGTTTAGCTCTTCAAGCTTTTTTGTTTTTTGATATAAGAAGAGAAATAATGAAACATGCATTTCATCATCATCATGTGGATCACCACCGTTGCCCAGCTCTACACATCTCTCACTTAAAGTCAGGGAATACAGCCTCACTAACAGAAAATCACACAGCATATGAACCAAAGAGGGTTGGAGGTAATGAAACTTTCTGGATATGAGGTTAGGACCGACAGAATCCAGGAGAATATCCAGTAGCCTCCCATCATAATTGGTCATGATTGTTACTGAAGTGTGCATCAGGTACATTAGAAAGTGCCTTTGATTCAAGTTTTCACTCCTTGACCTCACTGGGAATTTTAGGACTGAATCCATTGTTGACTTGGGGTGGTGAGTAGAGAAGGAGAATTGCTCATACAACTTTCATTGAGGTAGCAGCTTAATGAAACCTGAGTTTTGGAAAGTCTTTTTTACTTTAACAACTTATGCATTTAGTTATTTGTTAAAAGATACACATTTTCTACAATATATAATAAAATGCATTCTGAATTCTGCCCTTCTTCAAGGGGCGTAGGGTTTATTTGAGGATATGAAGCACATATATAAAAAAAATTATACTTTAAAAGAGAAGGTGATGGATTTTTGCTTTTTGTTCATATGTATTTATCCCTCAGACGGATTTTCTTGAAGGTGAGAGCATGAGTTATCTTGGAACTGATGCCTGAATCCTTTCTAAGCAGGAGATAATCTGTTTCCTAATGCCCAACTCATTTCATTCCAACAGTTCTTAATACATTTAGCAATCTAATATGTGCCAGGTACTATGCTAGGCACTAGAGATAAAACAGAAACAAAAGACAGTGTCTCTGAGGGCAGATAGCTTATCTTGAAAAAGGAAGTATTTGCATAGGTCTTGAAGTATGAAAACAATTTCTGAAGATTTAGCAACTAAACAAAAGAATATTTTCTTTTGGCAGAAATAACATTGGGGGCAAAGACATGAAAACAAGACACTCTGATGCAGTATAGAGAACAATTAATAGCTCAGAATGACTAGAAAATGGAATGAATAAAAGAGAACATAAGGTGTTGGGGTCATGATAAAGAAATCTCTTTGCTGCTTGGATTCTGAACCATTTGAGAAACAGGTAAAGACGGAGTTTGACTGGCAAATAGCTTAGTGTAAGAAACAATGGACCTGAATTAAATCCTTGGATTGGCTAGGTTTACTCTCACTGTTAAAGACGGAACTTGACCAGGACAGGCCTACCTCTGCAAGACTCAGACTCTGGTTAATTTACAGTTATGCTATGCAGGGAGGCTTCTCTCAAGAGGCAAAATTATTAGGTCAAGCTTCCCCAACTATCAGGTTAGCTAGCAAGGCCGTTCAGGTTTTTCCATAATATCTTATGGAAAGAATGAGCTTGTTTGGCCAGCCCACTATTGTTCCCAAATTTATCAATTAGAAAAGTCACTTCACTTAGCCAACGTTAGCAAAGTGTAAGCGTGAAGAGGGTCAGAGTTACACTAATTAAGCTGTCTCTGCAAGAAATAAACAGCAATAAGAGGGAAGTGTTGCTTTCCATAAGCATCCTTCTCCCTTCTTGGAGCTCTGTGGGTTAGAATGGGAAGTTCCTCGTGCTTAGGAAAGGAAATCTGAAGTTTAGCAGGACAGCCTTGCTTGTACCTGCCTGAAACTTTTACACTACTATCCACCATTGTGTCTCTGAGTATCCTCCTGGACTGCTGGTGAGCAGATGATATTCTGCTTCCAGAATCTGAAATGAATCAGCATATTAATTAAATACCTCAAGTTACTCCTTTCTCCAGACTGAACATTTCCTTCCTATTCTGTATTCCATCCACATTAGCCTGGCCACATTATCTAGCACAGCTTATCAAAAGTCTGTAACGTGACCAAGTGACAATGTTAAGATTTCATATAATAGACTTTATAAATACTCTCTCTGATGTAAAATGTTGGCAAGATGGAATTTCCCCAAATCAGAATGTGAAAGCCCCACATCATATTCTTGTGTCTTTGTGAGTTAAAAGTGAAAAGTCTATTTTATAGATGGAAAAACTGAATTGAATCAAAGTTATACAGTCTGTTCAAATGCAGAGTCAGACTCTAGCTTTAGCATGGAGGTTTTATCAAGTAATCTCATTGTTCCTGAGTAGTTCCTACTGTGGATGTGCCTTTTCTACATTTAAATATTTGGCTTTACTTGTTAGGGTGCTTTCACCCAAGGAGTTACAGAGGGGTTTTAATGTAGAAAAGCCTGATTTATGGCCATGTGTATGCACAGACCTTGACTTTCCTGCTTAGAATCATCCCTTTAATCAAGTCACAAAGGAACTCAGAGACCTTCAGAGGTTAGAGGTGAAAAGATCTTAAATTTGGGAAAAAATAAAATGGATGATCTTTCCAATTTTATGGCATTTCTTTCCCTCCCCTCTGCCTACCCAGTGAAATTGTCCACCAGAGAAAAGGAGATCAATTCTAGAGTCATCTCCACTCTTATAGGCAGGGTGGAATCACTCATTCATTTATTCAACAAACTATATACCATCTACATGACACTCTTGTAAATTTTGAGCTGTATCAGTGATCAAGACAAAACTTCCTGCCTTCGTAAAGCTTACAGCCGAGTGTGGAGGGGCAGACAAACAAGTAAGCCTGTAGTATGTCAGGTGCTGAGAAGTGGTGTGGAGAGAAGAAAGAGGGTAGTGAGTGCTGGGGTAGGACTGATGTTGTGTCTGATATTGTGTCTCTGCCTGAGTCATCTCCAGAAATAACATCTGGGACCTGAGAAAAGACCTGGGAGTCAGGATGCCCTCTAGGTGGCTGATACAAACGGAGAGAAAGGAAATGAATCAGATTAATCCTGGGGATCCTAAAGCAGATGGCTATCTGGATCTGTGGCTACAAGGGTGGGGACTGGGCGGGGGTCTTGCTAAAATCATGTGACTATCTCAGGATTCTTTGGAATGAGGTCCAACTCTTTAAAAGTTCTCCTTTGCCTTTATTTTTTTTTAGTGAAACTGTGTTAAGAATGGTTCTTGTGTGCGTGTGCATGCTCAGTTGTGTCCGAATCATGGAGTAGCTTCCTCTGTCATGAAATTGTCCAGGCAGGAATACTGGAGTGGGTTGCCATTTCCTATTCCAGAGGATCTTCCCGGCCCAGGGATCAAACATGCATCTCCTGTGTCTCCTGCATTGGCAGACAGATTCTTTACCACTGCACCACCTGGGAATTGTCACACAAAACAACCTGCAATCAGCAAATCTTGTCTTAAATTACTTTTAAAATGCAGTAAATCAGAAGAAATTGGAACAGATATGGAACACTATTATTCCTGATTATATCGTACCTTTCAATTCTAAGATGATGTTATCTATTAGGCTCCAAGGGAGATACATCCTTTCAGAAGAGTCTCTTTGTGTTTTATTACTAACTTATCTTCAGTGATAGCTGTTAGGAGGGAGAATGCAGTGAGAGGAGTATTGCCACCTTTTAACCTTATGGCTTTTTTTCCTCCTCAGAAGGTAAAACTGAATAATGTCATGGAGTGGATATGATTCTAATGGCTTTGCCATTGTTGCCACTGCTCTGAATTACAGAAGACAGGAATGCTCTGCAGGACCATCTAAATTCCAGCACCTAAACTTTTACAGTACAAAGCCTCTAATCTCATTTGCAGATTTGAAATGTATTTGGTCCTTCTTCTTAATTAAACTCTTAGAAATAATGAGAAAGGGACAGGTGCAGATAGAACAACACCTGGAATTCTCACCTGCTTTTTTTGTTGGTTCTGTTCTGTTGCATGTGCTAAGCCACTTCAGTCATGTTCTACTCCGTGGACTGTAGCCCGTCAGGCTCCTCTGTCCATGGGATTTTCCAGGCAAGAATACTGGAGTGGGTGGCCATTTCCTCCTCCAGGGATCTTCCTGACCCAGAGGTCTCTTACATCTATCTGCATTGGCAGGCGGGTTCTTTACCACTAGTGCCACTTGGGTTTGCCAAAATATTTATTTGGGCTTTTCTGTAACATCTTATGCAACCCTTTGGCCAACCCACTACATCTGGGTGAAAAAGACCTCTTTTGACTCTCAGGTACTGCCATGTTGGTTAATCAGAGAAACTAACTTCTCTGGTGGAGTATGGTGATGATCTTAAAGAGCTGGCCCCCTTTCATAGTTGAGTTCATATCTTTTATACTTTTATACATCCTTCCAACCTGGAGGTGATAAAGGATGATGATTATAACTCTGATAAGGCTCCTGATAAATCATCATTAGCATCATAATAACATTTATTGAGCATTTAATATGTGCCAAGAAATTTTCTAAAAGCTCTACATATATAAAGTTGAATAAGAACTGTTATTACTTCTATTCAAGATGAGAAGAGTGAAGCATAGTTAAGCAAGTTATCAAAGGCCACCCAGCTAAGAAGTGAAGGAGCTCGGATTTTTAGGCAGGTGGTCTAGCTAAAGAGTTCCTTCTAAATTCTATATTACATGGCTTCTTGAAAATTCAGAGTCAATGTTAGAAATAATAGTATGTGTTTCAATATATGAATTAATGTTATAGTGGGGACAAACTTGCTCACCTTTAACTCAATATTTAAAGACAGAGCAACAGTTTACTTCTAAATTTTTCTAATTTTAATTTTCCCACTTACTAACAACCTACTGTGGACCAGAAGATTTACTGATAACATAGATGGTTGATTAACACATTTTTTAATGTCAAAATGTGTATATCTACATATATTTTATGCATTCATGGCATACCTAACTTTACAAAAAAATTCTGTATTTTTAGGCTTTGTGGTTTGAGAGCTTTTTTAAACTGTTTCAACTCTCCAAAATACTTTCCAGGATATTTATTGAAAGAGTCTGCATGTGGATCGTGCAGTTCAAGCTTGTGTTCTTGAAGGGTCAATTGCGCTTTGCTCTTTATCTTGCATGTGCGTAGTCTGTGACAGTATACATCAGGAATTGAAGCTATCTAGCCAAGTTAAACTTAGAGAACATTGTGTTAGAAGGCAGGGAGGAGTTCGAGATGGGGGGGAAGGAAGAAAGGAGAGTAAAGGCAGGAAAGGAAAAAAGAAGCCTCCTGCCAGTCAGCAGAGCCCTTGAAGTGCTTGGACTGGCACAGCGAACTCTGGGTCTTCTCTAGACTCTTTAGATGAGTGCAGCCCTGTCTTCAATCGATGGCCCTTGGGCTGCATCTACTCTTCTGCCCAAACTTGGGCAAAGGGCTGGAGCCTACCTTAAGTTTGTGGTTCTAGCCATTGATCTCTATGTCCATCTTGATGACCCAGCACACTATGGCTTCTTTTATCTTTCCCCAGGCTCCTGCCTACCCACTGGCCCTTTCAGCACATTCATATCTGCTCTCTGGGGCACATGGGCCCTTCTTTCCCTGTGTACCTTACAGAGCTCATGGGAAACAAGGACTATTCATCAGCTCACATCAGAGCTTTTTACTTACCTCCCATCACATTGCTGCTGCGTTAATCTGTGCCATTTGATGATGGCCATGAACAAGGCTTCCCCTAGCATGCCCAGGGAGTGTGCCCCCAGGGACAATGTGTTTGAAATGTCTTTCTTCTACCCTGAGGTTTCCCATTGCCTTCTCCCCTTGAGGTTTGACATCAAGAGGGATCAAGGGAATGAAAGCCTTTGTTTTTGATCTTTTCACTTTTATAGTATCCCTCTTTCCTCTGGCAGTTCTCTGATCTGGAAGAAGCAAACTTTAAGCTATCATTTTATCTATGTAATTTTCTCCTGATATCCTATGCAAAAGTTCATGTTAGTTCAGTTCAGTCACTCAGTCATGTCCGACTCTTTGCAACCCCATGGACTGCAGCACACCAGGCTTCCCTGTCCATCACCAACTCCCGGAGCTTACTCAAATTCATGTCCATCAAGTCTGTGATGCCATCCAACCAGCTCATCGTCTGTCATCCCCTTCTCCACTTGCAATCTTTCTCAGCATTAGGGTCTTTTCCAATGAGTCAGCTCTTTGCATCAGGTGGCCAAAGTATTGGAGTTACAGCTTCAACATCAGTCCTTCCAATGAATATTCACGACTGATTTCATTTAGGATGGACTGGTTGGATCTCCTTGCAGCCCAAGGGACTCTCAAGACTCTTCTCCAACACCACAGTTCAAAAGCATCAATTCTTCAGTGCTCAGTTTCTTTATAGTCCAACTCTCACATCCACACATGAATACTGGAAAAACCATAGCTTTGACTATACGGACCTTTGTTGGCAAAGTAATGTCTCTGCTTTTTAATATGCTGTCTAGGTTGCTCACAGCTTTTCTTCCAAGGAGCAAGCATCTTTTTATTCCATGGGTGTAGACACCATCTGCAGTGATATTGGAGCCCCCCAAAATAAATCTGTCATTGTTTCCATGTCTATTTGCCATGAAGTGATGTGACCAGATGCCATGATCTTAGTTTTCTGAATGTTGAGCTTTAAGCCAACTTTTTCACTCTCCTCTTTCACTTTCATCAAGAGGCTCTTTAGTTCTTTGCTTTCTGCCATAAGGGTGGTGTCATCTGCGTATCTGAGGTTATTGATAATTTTTCCGGCAATCTTGATTCTAGCTTGTGCTTCATCCAACCCGGCATGTCACACGATGTACTCTGCATAGAAGTTAAATAAGCAGGGTGACAGTATGTAGCCTTGACATACTCCTTTCCTGATTTGGAACCAGTCTGTTGTTCCATGTTCAGTTCTAAGTGTTGCTTCTTGACCTGCATACAGATTTCTCAGGAGTCAGGTAAGGTGGTCTAGCATTCCCATCTCTTTAAGAATTTTCCACATATTGTTTTGATCCACACAGTCAAAGTCTTTGGTGTAATCAATAAAGCAGAAGTAGATGTTTTTCTGGAAGTCTCTTGCTTTTTCTACAATCCAACGGATGTTGGCAATTTGATCTCTGGTTCCTCTGTCTTTTCTAAATCCAGCTTTAACATCTGGAAGTTCACAGTTCAGGTACTGTTGAACCCTGGCTTGGACAATTTTGAGCGTTACTTTGCTAGTGTGTGAAATGAGTGCAATTGTGCGGTCATTTGAACATTCTTTGGCATTGCCTTTCTTTGGGATTGGAATGAAAATTTACCTTTTCCATTCCTGTGGCCACTGCTGAGTTTTCCAAATTTACTGGCATATTGAGTGCAGCACTTTCACAGCATCATCTTTTAGGATCTGAAATAGCTCAGCTGGAATTCCATCACCTCCACTAGCTTTCTTCGTAGTGATGCTTCCTAAGGCCCACTTGACTTCGCATTCCAGGATGTCTGGCTCTAGGTGAGTGATCACACCATTGTGATTATCTGGGTCATGAAGATCTTTTTTGTATTGTTCTTCTGTGTATTCTTGCTACCTCTTCTTAATATCTTCTTCTGTTATGTCCATATGATTTCTGTCCTTTATTGTGCCTATCTTTCCATGCAATGTTCCCTTGATATCTCTAATTTTCTTGAAGAGATCTCTGTCTTTCCCATTCTACTGTTTTCCTCTACTTTCTAGCCTTGATCACTGAGGGAGAAGTTCTTATCTCTCCTTACTATTCTTTGGAACTCTGCATTCAAATGGGTATATCTTTCCTTTTCTCCTTTGCCTTTAGCTTCTCTTCTTTTCTCAGCTATTTGTAAGGCCTCCTCAGACAACCTTTTTGCATTTCTTTTTTTTGGGACTGGTCTTGGTCACTGCCTCCTGTACAATGTCATGAGCCTACATCCATAGTTCTTCAGGCACTCTATCAGATCTAATTCCTTGAATCTATTTGTCACTTCCACTGTATAATTGTAAGGGATTTGATTTAGATCATACTTGAATGGTCTAGTGGTTTTCCCTACTTTCTTCCATTTAAGTCTGAATTTGGCAATAAGTAGTTCATGATCTGAGCCACAGTCAGCTCCTGGTTTTGTTTTTGCTGACTGTATAGAGCTTTACCCTATGTATAAAGATAAACTTAATCATCTGTTCCTCTAGGCTTATCTATTAAGATGAGATAAAAGCAGTTAGAAAATTATCTTTCTCTCCAGACAGTGTCTAGGGTCACTGTCTCTCCAAACAGTGTTAGTCTCTCATCTTGCTTGCAAATTCAGAAATCATTGTGTAAATTTTACAAGATAAATATGAATCTCATCATTCCATGGAATCCCTGTTGTAGAAATCTTTATCCTCCACCACTACTCCTGTTGCTGCCTCTGTTGCTCAGGCAGGTAGTTGACTCAGGTTAACTAGAGAGATCATTTCCTGGTTGTCAAACTATTCTCTCTCAGAACCTAAGATGTCTAGTTCTACTAGGATTTGTACTGGTAAGATTCTACAAAGCACTTTTCTCTTTTACCAATCAGGGCGCCAGAAGGAGACGAAAAGAAAGTGAAAGTGTTAGTCATTCAGTCGTGTCCGGCTGTTTGTGACCCCATGGACTGTAGCCCACCAGGCTCCTCTGTCCATGGGATTCTCCAGGCAAGAATACTGGAGTGGGTTGCCATTTCCTTCTCTAGGGGACCTTCCAGATCCAGGGATCGAACCCGCATCTCTTGCATATTTGGCATTGGCAGGCGGATTCTTTATCACTAGGGCCTCCTGGGACTTTGTAGAAGGAGACTGGAAGACTGGAAAGGGAGGAGAGACTTACTCCTTCCTGTTTGCTTCCTGTTTCATCACATGGCCCAGCAATGGCCTCTAACATGGGCAACGGCAGTTAGTTCCACTTGTGAGTTTCTCTCCACACCCCCAGAACCAGCATTATTTGTTCCTCCTCCTCAGAGGTCTGAATCCTGGCTCCTGAGCCTTCTTCTGAGCTTCAATTATCTTTTCTTTGTTCCTCCAGCCCTACAGGGGGTAGCTGCTTCCTGCAATGACTATTTTCCTGTTACTTCTGTATGTGTTCCTTCTTTGCCCTCTCAATTCCTTAACACACATATAGCAAATTCATCTCTGTTAAACTATACTACTAGTTTTTAGATTGATCTTCCTCACTGGATCTGATTGAAAGGTTATATATACAGAAGTGCATTAGAGAAAATCACATTAATATATTTTAGAGTAAGAATGCCACTCTAATATTGTAGAACGATGGAGAAATTTTTATTTACCAGAGTTATTTCTGGTGGCAGCATGGCATTTTGGAGGAAGAATTTCCTGATAAATATATTTAGCATGTGTGGTAAGTCCCCATTCCAGATAGAATTTTAAATATTAGATCAGTGATCCTCATGAGCGGCATTTAATTTTTTTTTTTTTTTCTGATCACTCTGATGACTTTTCATGTGCTTGAGTGGAATTGCTCTGTGTATCTTAGGAGCAAGAAGAGAAGAGCATAAGCATGAAAGAGAGAGGAGGAGAAACTGCCAGATGGTAGCTGGGTGACAAGGGATGTATCAATAGGAACTTAGAAATGTCTTAATAGAAAAATTTGAGCTATTAGTTGAAGGGTGTTTGTGTGACCTTCTCCAAATTTTTCTCTACAAAATACACAATAAAGCTTATGTTGCCACCTGTTGCTTGTGCTTCAGTGTACTTTTTTGGTAAGAAAACTTTCAGTGCTAAGCTCAACACTGAAACTTGTGGGGAGCTAAAGTGGGGATATCATCATCTAGTTGCTATGATCTAGAGGCAGATTGAAGCAATGACCAATGCCTAGACTGAATCTATCCAGACCTGAGTATGGATCCCAATTCCACTTATTAACTGCATGGGTTGGGCAATACTACCCAGTTGCTCTGAGTCCTGTTTTTTTTCTAATCTGTAAAATGGAACAATAATAATAATATCAACTTCATATGGTGGTTGAGAAGATCATGTGAAAGAAATGTATTTAAAGTGCCTGGTATATAAAAAATGCTCAAAAATGTTGTTATAGCATTTCAAGTCTGACTTAAATGCCATTTCTTCAGTAAAGCCTTCTCTCAAATCACTTTTCCTCCATCTCCCAACAGAATAATCCAATCTACTTATTTGATTCACTTATAATCTATTATAGCAGCAATCCATAGTGGTTCAGAGGTAAAGAATCCGCCTGCCAATGCAGGAGATGAGGATTTGATCCCTGGTCAGGGAAGATCTCCTAGAGAAGGAAATGGCAACCCACCCCAGTTGTTCCTGGGGTGGAGAATTCTGGCCTGGAGAATTCCATGGACAGAGGAGCCTGGCAGGCTACAGTCGGTGGGGTCACAAAAGAGTCAGATACAATTTAGCAACTAAACCCCCACCATAGTGTCTTATTTATCTGTTTTTCCTGTCAGATCCTGAGTCCCTTATAGTCAGACTTCCTATCTTTGTTTCTTTAACACCTATAACAGCTTCCTGGAATATGATTTGAAAATTAATGAATATTTGAAAAGGGTGAGTTTTCAGAAATTGTTTCCTAGGAAAGTTTCCGAAAAGGAACCTTTATGTAATGAAAGACTTCTTGATGTCCTAGAAAACAAGGGGTCTCCTCTGTATCCTGTTTTCTTTAATGTGGAATAACATGGAAGTGCTCCACTGCTGTATGTCCTGTCCAAAAGTGAGGAGATAGATGAGGAAGTCTGGAAAACTTCACGAGACATGTGGCTATGAAATTAACCACTTATAGATGAGAAGAGAGGATGCGTGTACAGAGATACAGGGATTTCCAGGCAGAGAGAAGCCTGTGAGGCAGGAGGGGAAATCAGGTGAAGGCAGGCTCAAGATTGGTGAGTCAGTGCCTGTGACTGGGTGACACTGCGGGAGTGTAATTACTGCAGAAGATAATGCTAGGAAAAGTCGGTACCTTATTCTGGAAATTTTCCAATGCCTGTCCAAGGAGTTTGCATTTTTCCCCTATGGTTTAGAGAGCTATTCACTGCTTTTCAGTAGGGTCATGCCATGATGTGATGTGTGTTTAAAAAGATCATGTTGGAAGCAGCGTGGGTAGAACTGATGATAAAGGGAATGGAAGGAAGGGCAGAAGGAGAAATAAACTCCACGGCAGGAGATAAGGAAGGTGGGCAGGAGCTGAGGTGGGAGCTTGGGGTGCAAAGGAAGGATACCTGGGAAAACACTGCAGAGGTTGAGATGGAAGAAAAAAAAATCCCCAAAGGGAGGAAGCAAATAAAGATGACAGAATTTCAGTCTGAGAAACGGGGAGGAGGGTGGTCCTTTTAACAGGAATAGTGAAGGCAAGAGAGATTAAAAGATGAAGAGAGTGGCTTTTTCAGATACAGTGCTTTTGCAGCACCAGGAACACATATATGATAAGGTCATGCCAGTGAAATGATCATGCATGTTCCGGCTAGGTGATTTCACTTGGAGGACATCTACACAGGAGGATGAAACTGTGGGAATGGGTGACCCAGAGTGATGGCATTGGAACCTTTATAAATGAAATATACAGGTTTCATAACCAGATGAAGAAACATGGATGGAGACATTTCTTGGGACAAATTGTTATCAAAGGACATCATGAGTTTCTTTTAAAATGGAGAAAGAAGGCTTAATTATCCTTCATATTAAGACACAATTTTCATTCTTCCTTTCCCTCCCTGTGGTAAGAATTTTAATTACATGACATCATTGTTGTCAAATGTCGGAATCTTTCATTAGAATGTTGAGGGAGGAGAGAAGAAGTGACTTGTTTTTGTTTTGAAGTTTGAGAAAGACACTATAGAAGAACTGGGACTGGAGGGAATGGCTTAGAGGATAAGGCAGAAATATCCCTGAGTTTGTCAAGATGTCTGGAAACATAATTATTTAATCCTGTGCAATGTCATTTTACTCTCCTACAAAATGGACACTGAACCATATTGTTTCCCCAGACAAACACTGAATGGAAAAATTGCCCTTTTTCCCCCCCTTCATGCTGATTCAGATGAGACACATCCCTAAGACAGCAAGCCCCTAAGTATTTGCACTGGTTTCTTGATTGTGTCCATCCCATCTGCCACCCTGAAAACTGAGCAGTTCTACCTTAAACGAAACTTTGCTATCTGTGCACTCTGTACTCTTGATTCCTTCTGGGTGATATTAAAAAAGAAAGGTTCCCCCCCTATAATTAAACAGCAGTAGATCACTTCCAATGAACTATTTTGTTGTTCAGTCACTCACTCATGTCTGACTCTCTGTAACCGCATGGACCGTATCATACCAGGCTTCCCTGTCCTTCACCATCTCCCAGAGCTTGCTCCAACTCAGTCCATTGAGTCAGTGATGCCATCCAACCATCTCTTCCTCTGTCGTCCCCTTTTCTTCCTGCCTTCAATCTTTCCTAGCTTCAAGGTCTTTCCCAATGAGTCAGGTCTTCGCATCAAGTGGCCAAAGTATTGGGGCTTCAGCTTCAGCATCAGTTCTTCCAATGAATACTCAAGAGTTGATTTCCTTTAGGATTGACTGGTTTGATCTCCTTGCAGTTCAAGGGACTCTCAACAATCTTCTCCAACACCACTGTCCAAAAGCATCATTTCTTCAGCGCTCAGCCTTCTTTATGGTCCAACTCTCACATCTCTCACATCCATACAATATTTTTGGAAAAACCATAGCTTTGATTATGGGGACCTTTGTCAGGAAACTAATGTCCTCTTGTATAACTCTCCCCCTTGAGGGCAGGTGGAATCTATGAGGTGCTTCTAACCAGTAGAATACAGCAAAGGTCCTTGTTGGTTATCTATTTTAATTATAGCACGGTGTACATGTCCATCCAAAACACTGCAACTATCCCTCCTCTGGCAACCATTAAGTTTGTTCTCTAAGTCCATAGGTCTGTTCTGTAAACAAGCTTATTTGAATGATTTCTTTTTAGATTCCACATATGAGGTCTGTCATACAATATTTCTGCTTCTCTGTCTGACTTACTTCACTCGGTATGACAATCTCCAGGTCCATCCATGTTGTTGCAAATGACGTTATTTAAAATTTCTCAGAACTTGACTCTGTCATGCACATTCATTGTATTCTAAGGAGAGTGAGTCAGTGTTACTTGATAAAATATTATTTGAGCAGTGAAACAGAAGCTCTTCAATTTATGAATTGTTATTTTATCCAGCTCTGGTGAGAGGCATAAAGCTATGGACCAGAACATTCAGTTCTGCCACCAGGGACAGATAACACTGATTGCTTGGCCAGTGCCATTATGAGTTTGAGAAGAAATGGCCTTCTGGATAGGCTTGGATTTTAAGCTTTCTGGAGACAGGGCATCAGTGTCTCCTTAAGTTTGCAGATGTAGTCTCGGGGCCCCAGAAGAAATGAGGGAGGTGGTTTCTCCATCACCAGCAAGTCCACCCCATCATCCGCTAACAGTGCACGACTCAGGCAGACCACGTACTCTGCCGGGGCCCAGTTGTTTATATGCTCAGTGAACATAAGCAGCCTTACCTGGAAGAGAAGAGGTAGTTTGGCTGATGACCTGATGACTCTTTCAAAGCCATAAGATCTACTGTTCACTGTAGCATTTTCAGTGGCTTAATGCTTCCAAAGCTTACAAAAATAGCATGTGTCTATTCATATATATGTGTGTATATATAAGAATTTTCAAAATTCAACTGTAAAATTACAATCCAATTAGAGAATAGACAAAACACAGGAACAGACATTTTACCACACAGGGTATACAGATGGTAAATAAGCACATGAAAAGACATTCAACATTATTAAACACTTGAGAAATTAAAACCATAATGAGATATCACTACATGCCTGGATAAATGGATCAATTCCATTAGCCGCATAAATGAAAATATTATACATGTTGCTGAGTATAAGTCTCTGAATAGTTAGTTGCTTAAGAGCTAGACAGTCTACAGAAATTCCTCTTTAAACTACCGTGTATCCAGGAATATAATATAGTATAGCTCTAGTATATCTGTATCTGTCTATTTGTTTTTTGGCCACACCTCATGGTGTGTGGGATCTAAGTTCCCCAGCCAGGGATCAAACCCACATCCTCTGCAGTGAAACAGGTGTCCTAACCACTGGATGACCAGAGACTTATTGTCTATGGAAAGGCTTTATGCTACATTTGTTAAGAGACAAAAATGGTCACAAATGGTAGATTCTACTTTGTTAAAAGTTAACATTGATTTTAGAAATATGTATCAGGATATTAATAAATATTAAGAGTAGTTATCAGTGACAGGTAGAATTATGAGAAGTTTTGTTTTCTTTGTATTTTGATTTTTCTATAAAGGAGGTGTCTTGTTTGTAGATAAGAATTATTAAAAAGAAAATTCCTAGTCAAAAAAAGCTAAAAACTTAATGACATAGTAACACCAAATTCTGGCAAAGATGTAAAGAAATTAGATTTCTCATACATGCTAGTAGACATTTAGAATAGTACAGCCACTCTCAAGAAGTTTGGCCATTGTTTATAAGAGTAAACATTTGATTACCATATGACCCAGAAACTGTACTCTTGGGCATTTAGCCCAGAGAAATATTACTGAGTGATAAAAATGAACGCACTAGTGAAACAACCAACAATGTGGGTCTATTTTCAAGGGAATTATGCTGAATCTAAAAGCCAATTGTATAACATTCTAGGGATGATAATATTAGAGAACCAGAAGACAGATTAGTGCTGGCAGGGGTTGGGGGTTAGGTGGTTGGCATTATAAAAGAAGACATCTGTGGTGACTTAAATGGGAAGGAAACCCAAGGAAGAAGATATATATGTATACATGTAGCTGGTTCACTTTGCTGTAGAGTGGAAACATAACATTGTAAAGCAACTATACTCCAATTAAAAAATAGAATAATTCATTAAAAAAAATCAGAAGATGTGGTGGATACACAAACCTATGCATGTTATAGAGTTTTATAGAATTTGATATGCACATGCACACCGTTGAACACAAGGAAAATCGGAATTAGTCTGGTAGATTGTAACAATTCCCATATCCCTCTTATATCGTTTTATAGTTTTGCAAGATGTGGAAACTGTGTGAAGGGTATACAGAATTTCTGTGTTATTTCTTACAATTGCATGTGAATCTCTATCTATAAATTTAATAACTATCAGAGTCCTGTGTACCCTTTAGTAAGTAAAAACTAAAAGCATCAACAGGCATTTATATGTCCCTTACATATACTCATTGTATGTCCCTATGTTCACCATGCTCTGTGTTAGAGATCCCTTCAGTTTGATGATATAATCAGAGAAGCTTCCCTGGTGGCTCAGACGATTAAAGCGTCTACCTGCAATGCGGGAGACCTGGGTTCGATCCCTGAGTTGGGAAGATCCCCTGGAGAAGGAAATGGCAACCCACTCTAGTACTCTTGCCTGGACAATCCCAAGGATGGAGGAACCTGGTAGTCTACAGTCCATGGGGTCGCAAAGAGTCAGACACGACTGAGCAACTTCACTTCACTTCACTTCAGTGTTCTTAGAAAGTGTCTTTTGGCCAAATTGGCCCATTTGGACAGCTAAGAAATCACTAAGTATTGATATTTTCTCTGTTGTTCTCATTTAACATAACAATGACAAATATTGATTTGACTCTATTGACATTTAAATGATGTCATAACTAGCTGGTCACCAGGGGAAGTAAGTTGGGGTAGACTTTAGTCCAAATAAAGAATCAACGTTCTTAACAAAATTAGAAATGCCATTTATAGCACGGTATTCTGCAATCCCTTCATAGTTCCAGCCTGTATTTCTAAAAACCCATGTCTTCTGATGGGAGTATGTGTGGTCATACAGGTAAGGCTTGCTACCATCACCTTTGCTGCTAACTGGGAGTCGCTATTCTGGGAGGTCACCTGACCTTTTATGCAGCTTGGTATATACACATTAAGAATATTGGAGATACTGAAATAAGTACTTCTGTCTTCAGAAGTAAAATAAATGTTCATTTTGGATCACTGTAAAATGCTTTCAGAGTTTACCTGTCTTTCTCCATTAGATATTAATGAAATGTTCTAAACAGGCTTCTGAAATGATCATTCCAATCTGATGATTAATAGAAGTATTCGTGTGTGCCAGTATGTTTTCTTCTGTCCAAAGAACTATGCTATTAATAACTCCATCTAACACAATTTAGAATCAACATTTGTTGGAAACAAAAATAATTGTCATGTACTTTGTGCTGGTTCATATTTTGCATAATAGCTGTCAAATGGCAGCCTCTTGTGAACAAACTTGTTGTGAGATTAATTTTCCCAGTGATTAAAGATCTCAGACAGTTGGAGCTGGGGTAGCAACACATGCTAATGACAAGGACATGGACTTAACCATCAGCTTTCACCAAAGTGTGTTATGCATGGGTTAATTTAAGACATATTTTATTTCTTTTCTTTACAGAGTTGAGCTGTGCAAATTAGTTTGAAAATTGCCATGGGCAGATACAGAGCTTTTGAGATCACATGTACTCTGTTCACGTGATTTCATCCTTCATCATAGTAAAGGCAAGAATAATGTGGTCGTTGACATCCATGGAGCACCTTGCATCCAGAGACCCCAAAGCACTTTCCTATTTGATCTTGCATCAGTGCAGAGTTTGGCATTGTTAATGGTGATTTCTTTTGTGCTCCTTCATCCCTCTGCTTTTGATTACTTTTCCTTATTACTTACTTTGTTGTTGTTTTATTTCTACTCTTAAAGGCTGATGTTCCCTGGGCCCTTTAACTCTTACCATTTAAAATCTAGGGGATAGAGTTTCCGGAACTGGAGATATTTTGATGATTTTATTTGGAGAGTCAGGATGTGAGATAGTGAGGTTTGAATGAGTAGTGGAGGCTACAGTGTGGCTGAAGTTTCTTATCTCTGGGGACATTTTTTGGGTTGTTGTTGTTGAGTTTGCTTCCAGAACTTTATTAGCTCCTGAATAAAAGAGTAAAAGAAATATGCATACATGTTAAGAGTAGCTCCAGTTTATCGAGTATATTTTATTTGTCTACATTATTTTGATTACTTTTATAGGCATTTTTAATCTTTGAATTCTCATCACAACTTTATAAAGAAGTATTTTTATCTTAATTTTACAAGGAAGTTGTTCTCACTGCAGCCAATTAATTAAGAAGAATACAATGCATTGATTACTCGTTTTCTAGGTTTTGTATTGAACACTCACAAATGCATGTGTCATGGGCATGGATTTTACTTTGCAATACTAGAGTGAGAAATGGCCTGTTGCTTTCTCTTAAATTAGTTGAATCTGCTGCCTGCGTGTATGCATGCGTGCTAAGTTGCTCAGTCGTGTCCGACTCTACAACTCTATGGACTGTAGCCCCCAGGCTCCTCTGTCCATGGAGTTCTCCAGACAAGATTATGGAGTGGGTTGCCATGCCCTCTACCAGGGGATCTTTCTGACCCAGAGATTGTCCCTGTATCTTGTCTCCTGTGTTGGCATTACCTCTAGCGCCACCTGGGAAGCACTAAATCTACTTCACTGGAGGAAAATTCAGTTTCCATTGTGGGGAGAGAAAAGGGCCAGGGAAACCCTTTACCTCTCTCATGATGTATGAGAATCTGAGGTCCTTTACTGTACAGACTCTATGAAAAGGATCCAGCGTTCTTTAACTCACAGTGACCACTGCCTTTCTAGGACATTTTTTTACCTGTTGCTGGCAAGTCTAGAATTGAATCCAGGGATGGACTGGCTTTCAGCCAGTTTCTAGCAACTCGCCAACCTCCCTTACCCCTTTCAGCTTCCCTTGGGTTAAACTATTAAATATGATGGCATTCATTTTCCCTGGCTCAGTGCCTGGAGCCCCTTCAGAAAGAGGAATTATCACTTTCTCCAGTTGCTCCCCTGTTCTTAGCTCAGGGACTTTGAAAGCTGGCATCTGGGAGCCTTTTTCTGGCTGCCAACTAATCAAAAAAGACAGCGCTGGAGGAAGAGGCTCTGCTCACCATGGCCTGCTTCTCCTCTCTGTCCCACTTTTAATTGAATGTCAGGTATTGAAAGCACTAGGGAAATACACTCCCTGACAAAGGAATTAGATGGCCAGCAAGTAAATTTGGGAATGTTCAGTTATTTGTTAAATCGAGTGAGCAACAGAACATCAAAAGCCCTAAGCGTGATCCAGCATCTATGAATCAGAGCTAAGGAAGTTAAATTGCTTCTGTTTCTCTGAAGAATGAAAAGGGACCCAAAACACCATCTCTCGTAGTGCAGAGCCAAGGGCTGAACCAGTACAGCACAGAGCAAACTAGACAGAAAAATCATGGACAATAGGACACAGATTGTAGGTCTCTGGTTTGCAGAAAGAAGATAAGACGACGACCAGCATGAATTGTGACTCATTAAAGAGGGGGAGAGAACCAAGAATGGAATTTGTATTTACAAATTTGCCAGGGGAAAGAGCTGCTATTGAAGTGACATTTACAAATGAGGAGTTGGGTGATGACCAAAGGGGCTTAGATGTTAGATTAAAAAGTGTGGCTAGAAGCAAATATAGCATAAGAGTTTAATATCTATTGATGAAGAGCACAGAATATCTATTGAGGAAAGAAACAAAAGCAGTTACTTGGAAGATTGTGACCCTAAATGATTAGATCAACATGCATAGATCCAAGAAAGCGGAATGAAGGAAACAAAATTTCATGGTCTAATTGAGAAAATAATTTTGAAACTGGCAATTTTAGAAAAGTCAAACAGCAAAAACACATCACCTGTGTGTCTAAGTGTGATTAACAGGCCAAGCTTAAAACAACAAGGAAAAACTCAACATCTAGATCAAAGTTAAGTTATAAATATAACATCTTTGTAGTAGAACTACAAATTTTCTTCTTAAAATAATGAGTCTTTGAGTTGGCCTAACTGACTTCCATATGAAATTGCCTAATCTTACTTATCAAATTAACATACTTTCTTGTGGCCATGTCCAGATGTTGAAAAGCAGACAGTGGTCCAAGTGCAAGCACATGATAAGAGTGTCTATTTTGTGGCAAGAAGTAGTTGTCAAATTGATGAATTCCAAGTCTGTTCTTAGTCATTTCATTAATAATCTGGACAAAATGGACTATGAGTTTTGGATGGACCTGAATTTTTAGTACAAGCATGGGTCCTGGATAACCTTGGGGGAAGTTATATAATGTCACTGAGCCACTTTCCAAACGGTAAGATGATGATAACGACGACTGTCTCATCACACTTGTCTCTAGGGGATGTCAAAAAATGGGAAACCATATGCAAAATGGATAATACAGTAGACACTCAATGCACACAGCTTCCTCTTTTTCATCTGCTCTTCTATTATAGCCTACCCTTGCTGGGTATGCCACTTTATGTTTGTGTGTATTGTCGTCTTCTCTTTTGTACAAGTCATCATCCTTTGGTTCATCATCACACCCACTTTTCTCTTTGCTCCACTTACACTACTAACAATATTAATGCGGCTTGCTGCTCCTAGACGTGCATTCCTGATATTCTTCCATTAGTTTAACACCAGAATTAAGCACCTCTGAAATGCATTAAGGCATTTAAATTCCATCTTCTCAGGTAGTGGTTCCCACCCTTGGTTACGTATTAGAATTATCTGAAGAGCTTTAACAAAACCTGATCTGCAGGCAGGTTGCTCTCCAGACCAATTAAATTAGATCCTGGGGTGTTGGACCTGAGAATCAGTTTTAAGACTCCCTAGGTTATTCTAATATTTAGTCAAGGTTGAGAATCTCTGTTCTAATCTTTGAGAAGGTACTTCATCTGGAAAATTGATGAGAATGCCATTTATGTCATCACTGGGTTCAGCTGTCAATCAAGGCAGTATCAGGGTGTGTGCTAGCTGAGGTGAGGGAAATCTCAGGCCGAATTCCTCCACCTCCCCCTTGATTCTGTTCCACTCTTACCTTCTATTGATGGTGTTGACGGTTTAGTCACTAAGTCATGTCTGACTCTTACTTTTGTGACCTCAGGGACTGTAGCCTGCCAGGCTTCCCTGTCCATGGGGTTTCCCAGGCCAGAATACTGGAGTGGGTTGCCATTTCCTTCTCCAGGGTTACCCTCTATTATGCTGGGACAAAAGACAAGTCGTGTTTATAATGCAAAAAATAAGAGCATCTAGTACCGTGCCTTCATTCTAGAGCTGAGGGAACTGCAGCACAAAGAGGAGAAGCAACCTACCTCAAATCCCAAGTTGGTATTGGAGCAATATGCAAACAGTGGTGTTTATGCTTAGTGTCAAGGGAGAAATTGCATGTTAAGCTTATTTTGACTTAACAATAAATAGAAAACATTCCTTCTCTTTAATTTTAACCAGTTTTTTTCTCCTGCTATCCATGCTGCACCTCAGGGAGTAGTAAATGTTGTTGTTCAGATGCTCAGTCGTGTCTAGCTCTTTGCAACTCCATGGACTGCAGCACACTAGACTTCCCTGTCCTTCTCTGTCTCCTGGAGTTGGCTCAAACTCATGTCCATTGAGTTGGTGATGCCATCCAACCGTCTCATCCTCTGTCGCCCCCTTCTCCTCCTGCCTTCAACCTTTCCCATCATCAGAGTCTTTTCCAATGAGTCAGCTCTTCACATCAGGTGGTCAAAGTATTGGAGTTTCAGCAACAGCCCTTCCAATGAATATTCAGGGTTGATTTCCTTTACAATTGATTGGTTTGATCTCCTTGCTGTCCAAGGGACTCTCTTTCTCTCTCTCTATTTATTTATTTATTTATTTTTTGTAAGATTTCTGTAAAAGGTCCCATTCACTGCTGGGTGATGTGTATGGATGTTGAATAAACATTAATAAATGAATTAGTGCAGAATTAAGTATCCAAGTTAATTTCAATGACAAGGAAGGGCCTGAGAGGATCTAAAATCTCAGAGACACTGAGGTCTTTTAGAGATGAACCTGGGCCCTGGGACGTGATATTGATCGCAAAAGAGAGATCTTTGGTTTATATGTTCTGCTTCTGAATCTTTCTGAAAAGAGACCACTCAGCTCATCTGCATTTTTCTGCAGGGAGTATCACTAGAAACTCAAACTCCTTGTTAAAGAAAAATCTCACCAGACAGAGTCACATGGGCGGAAAACTTTATTCAAGACTCTTGGAATAGGGAGAGAGGCGGAACTCAACTGCTCTGAAAGGTTGGAGAATTTTTAAGACCTGCTATGAGCTAGTTCCAATTGACTAAAGAAGGTAGGATGGGGTTGAATCAGTATGATTAGGTCTTCTGATCAAGATCCCATCCACAGGTCTAGCTAAAGCATCATAAACTTCCCACGCAGAACTTGTCATTGGCCTGGCGACTGTCAGTCCCTTGCTACACATTAGAATCTCTGGGGAGGTTTTAATAAAATGTTGTCAATGCTTGGGTCCCACCATCTGAGAGCCTGATTTAATTGATCTGGGCTGACTCGGATTCTATGTTTTGTTTGTGTGTGTGTGTTTTAAAATTTTACTGAAGAATAGTTGATTTCCAATGCAGACCCTATATTGTTTCAAAGCTCCATGAGAAATTCCAGTGCAGCCAGAGTTGAGGGCTTCCCTGGTGGCTCAGACTGTGAAGAATCCGCCTGCAATGTGGGAGACCCGGGTTCAATCTCTGGGTTGGGAAGATCCCCTAGAGACGGGAATGGCTATTCTTGCCTGGAGAATCCCCATGGTCGGGGGAGCCTGGCGGGCTACAGTCCATGGGGTTGCAAAGAGTCAGACATGACTGAGCGACTAAGCACACACAGCCGCCGTTGAAGATCGCTGAAAGGGGCCAAACCTCTCATTTAGTTTGTGAAATAGAAATGGGGCCAGACGGGAAGGGATGATTGTCCATCGTCCAAACTGACTTTGACATCAGTTACAGCCTCCCCAGGTTCAGCACTCAGATTTCTATCAGTGCTTTCAATTCAGTGCTTTCCTTCAATTTTCTCCACACTTAACCACATTTAGAGTTGAAATAAATGTCCAGTATCCCTACAATCTGTGTCTGATTGGTGGTTTCAGAATAAAACCTTAGCGTGCCTGGGGATGTCTCTTATGTGATCAGGTGACTGTCTCACTTGTGCCAGACATTATATCAGAGTGCTTCTGTGCCTTGTACTACTTAACAGAAGACAATGTTTTTGTTTGCTTGTTTGTTTTAATGCTAACATATTTTGAGCATCTGAGTCCTGAAGCAAAGCCCGTTGCTCTTAAGGCTATTTGTAAATAGATTCTTGTTTCTAGTTACATCTCCCACCATTCTTGAGAGGTATATCTAAGTGACACTTATTAATATGTAAAAAGAAAAGGAATAAATTCTGCATATATCACTATAAAACTGAGTTATACATAATTAATTCTGAATAAACTAAAAATGGTGCTTCAAATGACAAATCTCTTAAAGTTGGGAGTGTTAGCTAAAGAGAGCATTTACAAATCATGGCATTTTATGAAGTTATGGATGATTGAATAGAGGGTCATAGAAAGAACTGAACTTAGGAATCAGACTGATGTAGTTCTCAATTTGGCTCTTTGGCAGCGGTGTGATTTGGCTGAATTAGTCTTTTGGAGGGTCAGTTTTCTCATTTTCAAAAGAGAAATAATTATTTCATAGGGTTGCCATGAGAATTAAAGCATGCCAAACATATGTAAGCACTTTATATAATGGGCTTTTTTTTTTTTCTGTTTTGCATTTTGAAAATGTCTACTATTAAATGCTCTCTGAATTGGACTATTACCTAGAGCTTAAAAACAATACAGTGGTTTCTTGGGTTGTAAAGTCAAATTATGTACCTTTCTCTTTACAAATGTAGAAAACTTTTTAATATTTCCTCGAGCATGTTTCAGAGCTTGGTATTGTAGTTATGATTATTATTCATCTCCAGCAAATATATCTTATTCTAGAAACCTATTTGGAATTTCTCCTTGTCTGTCCAACTCAGTCTTATTCCTTTCAGAAGAAAGATCTCTCCTTTCATTGTCCATAAATGCAGCATATTTATCAGAAAAATAGATGCAATCAGATGAGAACTACTTCACTTTCTCAGTGCCAATTTTATGAAGCCCACTTTCTCTGTTCCTGCAGAGCGTCCCCCGACCCCCTTGGAATAGAAGTGTTTGTTCTTTCTGCTGAGGTCAGCCAGCCTCTCCACACCCCTCTCTCCTCTTCCCAGAACTGTTCTTGCTGTGGTGTCCTCTTCCTCTCCTACCACCGTTTTCTCCTTCTTTACTGGACTGCTGCTATCAGCATGCAGTTATGCCTTAGTAATATTTGTATGAATGTTGTTCTCAGCTCCACATGTTCCTCCTGCTGCTGCCCTCTATCCTAGCAAACTCCCCACAAAGCTTGTTCTTCCTCCTGTCTTTGTGTTTTCAGTTACATTTTCCTGCCAACCAGACCAATGTGGCTTTTCCTTCCACCCCTCCCTGGAAGTGGCTCTTATGGAGGACCCCAGCTATGTCAGCGTGCAAAGCCGGTGGGTAATTCCACCTTCGTTAATGAGCATATACTGAATAGCACAGGGAACTTCACTTAATGCTCTGTGGTGATCTGAATGGGACTGAAATGCCAAAGGGAGGGGATGTATGTATATGTACGGCTGATTCACTTTGCTAAACAGAAATTAACACAACATTACTCAGAGTAGAGGGTCTCTAGGTAGCATTGATGCTGTAAACCTTGAAGGACCAAGAAGTGCTCCTCCTTTTTTAAATTAATTTTATTGGAGTATAGTTGCTTTACAATGTTGTGTTAATTTTCTGTTGTGTCAATGTTGTGTTAATTTCTGTTTAGCAAAGTGAATCAGCCGTACATATACATACATCCCCTCCCTTCGGGATTTCAGTCCCGTTCAGATCACCACAGAGCATTAAGTGAAGTTCCCTGTGCTATGCAGTATATGCTCATGAATTACCCATATTATTTATAGTATTAATAGTGTATATGTGTCCATCCCAATCTTTACTTTCTATGTCCTTGTCCTTCTGTGATTCCATATCTCCATTTTCCTTCTCACTCTCCAGCAGCTCCTTCTCATTCTTTCTCACTAGCTTCTCTTCCTAGACTGCACTACTATTAATAAATCTTGGAATATTCCAAATGTCTTTTCTTCTGTGAGTCATATCTAACATCCAGACATTTGCTCACAATGAGTCCCCTTTCCCCCTTAAACTCTCTCTCTCTCTCCTTCTTTGCCTTTCTCCCTCTCTCCCTTCTTAATTGAGTAGCCTCTTTTTTTTTTTTTTCCCCCCTGGGCTCTAGGCTAGATTGTGGAGATACAAAATGAATAAGATAAATTCTGTCTTCAAGCAATTTGGTGTTTACTAACAAAAGTTAGACATGGAAAGAAATAATTAAAAATGAAGAATTAGAATTGCTATGAGAGGACTGTGGGTAGGTCCTGAAGGAATATGAAGGACAGAGTGGGTAGGGGGTGGGGGCAATTCATACAGGATTTCCTCTTTGGAATAGGAATGGCTCACTGCATTCTTATTTGACACCCATAACTCACAGTGGCGGGGCGGTGGGGTGGGGGGTGGGGATAACCTGAAGGTCACACATAAATTTTTTTGAAATGTGATTTTTCAGGTAAAAGAGAAAAATGCAGCCATCTCATACTATCTGAGTTTTAAAATATTAATAAGAAGCAAGACATTTTAAAATTAAAATAATGTAAATTCCTCAACCTGTTAATTTTGTTTTTGTTTTCATTAAAGTGGTACGGATGAAAATTTCATCTTCTTACTCCTCCAGTCAACACACATACACCCTTTACTCATCTTCCTGTATCTAATTTTTAGTTTGATCTATGTTCAGTTTGTATGTTATTGTGATTGTGACATTTCTTCACAACTTGGTCATGTGGTATACTGTATTTCCCTTTTTCCTTGGTTTTTAACAATTGCATTCTGGTTTACTTGCTTTTTAGGGGTTTATTACTTATCTACCTCAGGACTACTCTGCTTGAAACGTAAATCTGTCCTGTTTGTACTCACAGACAAACACCCTGTAAACTCAGTCTTCACAGTCACATCCTGCACGGTGCGTGCTAAGTCACTTCAGTCGTGTCCAACTCTTTATAACCCCACAGACTGTAGCCCACCAGGCTCCTCTGTCCATGTGATTCTCCAGGCAAGAATGCTGGCGTGGGTTGCCATGCCCTTTCCTGGAGGATCTTCCCGACCCAGGGCTGGAACCCCTATCTCCTGCGTCTACAGCATTGCAGGCGAATTCTTTACTGCGGCGCCACCAGGGCACCCAGCATCCTGCATGGAGCCCTGTGCATTTCTGCTCTGACCAGCACTGGAGCCGCTCTGGACCTGTCGCACAACTCTAGTCCTGGGATCTCTCTAACCATTATCCCAGAGATTATCTTTGTCGCTCTTCTGTGTTGATGGCCCTGGGTTCTGTAGTCCGCATTGTTTTTTTCTTTCTTTATATTCCTGTTATAGCAAAGTTCATCTAGCAGATTCCTAAGAAAGAATGCAGAAGGTAAATTTTGAGGGTTTTTTTTTTTTTTTTAATCCTCACAATTAGTAGTTTTCTTTTCACAGAAAATTAGATGAATAATTTTTCTTGAATACTGAAATCATTGTTCAGTTGTGTCCTAGTTTCTGGGGTCATCTTGAATAGACCAACGTCCTTCTGATTCCTCTTTGTCTAGAACCTAACTTTAAAGAATGGACTCTGTGAAACCTTCCCCTTAGACTCTGAATTCCACTAGGAAAGGGCTTGTTTGGATTTGCTCTTTTCTCTTGAGCTAGACACTCAGTGGGGTCTTCATTCGAGTTCATATATGTCAGTTCTGGAAAATTTTTCTGAATCCTTTCTTTGGTTTATTTGTATTGATTCTTTTTGTTTTTTATTTATGGAATTCTTTTATTGATATGCTGAGCTTTCTAGGCTGATTCTCTCATTTTCTTTCTTTTTTTTTTTTTACTCTTTTGAGCCACTTTCTGAGGGATTTCTGCAACTTTCTAACCCTTCTCTGGGCATTTTTTTTTCTTTCTATTATTGCATTTTTAACTTCCAAGAGCTCTCTTTTGTCTGAGAATATCACAGATTTGTAGTATTCTATTCTTTTTTTCAGAGCGGTAAGATTTTTCTTTCCCTTGTCTGAGCGAAAAGGATCTTTGGTTTGTTTTCTTTTCACTGCAAGGTCTGTGTTTCTTTCAGTTTCCTTTTCCCTGGTGGATTCAACCTCTGCCATGTGAGAGGCCTTATTCAAATATCTGGTGTTCTCAGGCTCACCTGTCTTATTTAAGGGTGAGGGACTGAAAATCCTGATTCTAAGCACCGTGTGTGTGTTTTGGGGGTAGGGGTTCCTATACATTGTTTTTTGGTGGTGGCGATCACTCATCCCTCTGTATCATTAGGTTTTTCCTTGTAGGTTGATTATGTTTTCTTGAAAAGACTTTCAGTTACCTTTGGAAGGTAAATGTCTGGTTGACTGTCTTCTGAGATCTGAGCTGGGGAGCGGCTGGGGATCTCACCATTTGGTGAGTAGATTTTCATTCAGTCTAACAAGTTTGGGTTTTATATTTTTGTTCCTAACTCTGCCTGGTACTCCTGAAAATCCCCTCAGTTTATCATATTCATAGAATCAATTTTCTCTCTTTCATTGAGATTGAAGGGTGTTGTTAGTCGCTCAGTCATGTCTGACTCTTTGTGACCCCATGGACTATAACCTGCCAGGCTCCTCTGTCCATGGAATTTTCCAGGAATCCTGGAAGTGGATTGTCACTTCTTTCTCCAGGGGATCTTCCCGATGCAGGGATCAAACCCGGGTCTCCTGCATTGAATGTGGATTCTTTACAATCTGAGCCACTAGGGAAACCCCTTCTTTGAGATTGAAGAGGGTATCTGTTTTCTTTCTAGACAGACTTTTCAACCAGTCAGCTCTACCTTCACCCAGTCCTTTCAGGGGTACCAGGTGACTTCCATTTCTGGATACCCGGGAACTGTAGTGTATGCTGGTTACTTTGAGAGCCTCCCCAGTACCAAACTGGTCTTTGGGTTTGCAGGTTTGCAAAGTCATTTACTGCTCACTCATCTGGTTTCTCGGAGAAGGCAATGGCGACCCACTCCAGTACTCTTGCCTGGAAAATCCCATGGATGGAGGAGCCTGGTAGGCTGCAGTCCATGGGGTCGCTAAGAGTCAGACACGACTGAGTGACTTCACTTTCACTTTTCACTTTCATGCGTTGGAGAAGGAAATGGTAACCCACTCCAGTGTTCTTGCCTGGAGAATCCAGGGACAGAGGAACCTGGTGGGCTGCCGTCTATGAGGTTGCACAGAGTCGGACACAACTGAAGTGACTTCGCAGCAGCAGCAGCAGCATCTGGTTTCTAGCTTCTAAAATCTTGTTGACATTTGTCTCTTTGTTCTCTTTGCCCTTGAGGATTTATGCCTTTGGGGGGAAAAAGTCTGTATTTTCATTTTGGAGGTATGCAGGAACATATTTAATCTGAGTTAAAAACATAAGCTCATAGTTTATTTGGCATGTAAAGAATGTGTTGGTCTTTCATCTCTCTTTTTATCTCTAATCACCATAAGTAAGATGTCCTATCTATGAGTTAGTGTATAAGTCTAATAACTACCATTTCCCCAAAGAATCAAATGTTTGCATATGCCATTGCGCCAAAATCTTTAACCTTTCTTATATAAACCATGTCAGTTTGTATATCTCTTATAAATTTTTTATTGAGGTAGAGTTTATTCACAATATTATATGCTTCAAGTGTATAGCATAATGACTCGTGATTTTTAAAGGTTGTACTCCATTTACAGTTATTATAAAATATTAGCTTCTATTCCCTACACTGTACAATATATTCCTTGTAGCTTATTTTATACATAGTAGTTTATATCTCTAAATTCCCTACCCCTATCTTGCCCCTTGTAAATCTCATAATTAATTTCTTTTTCACATTCCCACCAGCAGTGCAAGAAGGCTCCTTTTTCTCCACACCCTCTCTAGCATTTATTCTTTGTAGATTTTTTTTGATGATGGCCATTCTGACTGGTGTGAGGTGATACCTCATAGGGGTTTTCATTTGTATATCTCTAATAATTAACAATGCTGTGTATCCCTTCATTTGCCTTTTGGCCATCTGTATGTCTTCTCTGGAGAAATGTCTATTTAGGTCTTCTGCCTATTTTTGGACTGGATTGTAAACAGATAGCTAGTGGGAAGCTGCTATAGCACAGGGGGCTCATCTTGGTGGTCTGTGATGATCTAGAGGGTGGGATGAAGGTGGTGGGAGGGAGGTCCGAGAGGGTGGGGATGTATGGATACATGTAGCCGATTCACTTTGTTGTGTAACAGATCCAAACACAACACTGTAAAGCAATTATACTGTGATAATTTTTTTTAAAATAGTTTTATAAATTTAGCAAGTTCCCTAGCCTTCCTGAGGCTCACTTTTGCCACCTGTTAAATGGAGATGATATTATACTCATCTCAAAGGGTTATGTGAGAGAGAAAGAAAAGTAGAATTAAGGCAAGTGAAACATTGTTGGGAAATAATGATCTGTCAATAAATGTTGGGTTACTATTATTACCAATGAAAAGTGATCATTTGCTTTGAATTCACATATTTAATTTGAACCTTGGGATAGAGAAAAAGAGTCCTTTCTTTGCTATTCAGGTTTTGGATATTTATCCTGTTCTTTTATGTCATGTCTTTGGGGTTAGAGACAGGGATGATCCAACCTAAAAAATAGCCTGATAAGTCTGTGGAATTGATATTTATAATTCAATCACCCATTGTTACACAGTTGAAGAGGAAACCAAAATTGTCTTTATAGGAATACGTTCCTCTGTTCAAGTGTGCTCTTAAAAAATGGTTCTGTTTTCTAACATCTCACTGGCCACAACATGAGCATCTATTCCACGTGCATTGTGAAAATAAAGAAGAGCCTTGTTGAATGTCAAATACTGTAAGCACTTGAAAGTTTAATGCAAATGGGATGGAGATCAGTTGCAAAGTGAAATCTCAAATACTGGTGGGGTGAGTTTAGATTTTATAACATCCATGAAGGTGATTAATCACATGAAAAGCCACTGTGAGTTGAAAATGTAGTAGACTTACACTATTTAACAATTGAAGAGAAACAAAGGTCATGAAGCGATGGATTTAAAAATAATGATTTGGGTATCAGAGGCTTAAGTGGCCCTTGAGAAAATTAGATTCTTTTTTGTGTGCATGAAACGTGTTTCTTTATGATCATCTATAAGAATCAAGTATGAATTGATTAGCATACTTGTATTTGAAAAGTAAAAAAAAAAAAAGTCATGTTTCAAACATTCATTTTTCTCTTTCTAAGAATTAATGCCCTGTTATGGTTATAACATAAATAAATGTGTTAACTGTAAGGGACAATAAATATATTTCCATAATTTTAGGGTTTTGTTTTTAGGGTATGCTGCTGCTGCTGCTAAGTCGCTTCAGTCGTGTCCGACTCTGTGCGACCCCATAGACGGCAGCCCACCAGGCTCCCCCGTCCCTGGGATTCTCCAGGCAAGAACACTGGAGTGGGCTGCCATTTCCTTCTCCAATGCATGAAAGTGAAAAGGGAAAGTGAAGTCGCTCAGTCATGTCTGACCCCTAGCGACCCCATGGACTGCAGCCTACCAGGCTCCTCCGTCCATGGGATTTTCCAGGCAAGAGTACTGGAGTGGGTTGCCATTGCCTTCTCCATTTAGGGTATAGTCTCAAACAAACTCTAATATCTTTGTTTTCCACGTATTCACATTAAAAAAAAAGAAAAAAATCTTTGTGAAATATCTACCATTACTTAGGTAAGCTTCCTATACATTTCTTAGAGGCTATCAGATAGGTCAGAAACTTCTCATTCCCAATTCTTTCACATGATTTACCCAAGTGCCAATTGCTAAGAGTGCAGAAAAAAAAAAAAAAAGATGCAGTTTGCACTTGTTCTTCTGGATATTTAAGCACCCTCTTCCTGCACTTGCAATTTACATTATCCTCAAATAGTTTTTCATCCCTGTCTGAACATGCCAATTAATATTCTAGCTATTATTGTCATCCACCTCAAAAAAAGTTTCCATCAAGCCCAAATTAAGTTACTGAAAATATGAAGTAAAAAAAAAGTAAACCTTAACAAAGAGAAAATTCCTACTGTGAGAAGAAAAAAATATGCTCTGTCTGACATCAAATTTTACTGTTTCCTTGTAGGAATGTCAATTTCTACTTTAGCTCTGGTCAAGTGTATGAAATAAATCTTTTCAGATTTTTGATATTAAGTGCTTCAACATTTACCAAGGAAAAGGAGAAAACAGCTGTTGTGATAAGGTTTCTGTTCAGATTAGTCCATAGAAAGGAGAAGAAGGCAGAAATGTTTAAAGCTATGTTGATTTTTGGAAGCTCGGCAGTATTTGTTTATGGCATGTGTGTGTGCTTAGTCATGTCCAACTCTTTGCGATCTCATGGACTGTAGCCTACCAGGCTCCTTTGTGCATTAAACTTTCCAGGCAAGAATAGTGGATTGGGTTGTCATTTCCTACTGTAGGGGATCTTCCTGACCCAGGAGTTGAACCCTTGTCTCTTGGGTCTCCTGCATTTGCAGGCAGATTCTTTACCAGCTGAGCCATGGCAGGCCAAGGTAATATGATGTGTTTTTAATCAAGGAAGTGGTGTCTTGGTAGATTTCTAAAATTAACTGCTCTACCTCTGTGTTCATTGCAGTCCTGTTTTGATCCTTCCGGAATCTAACTCTGTAAACTTCTCTAGTCATTTGGCTTTTCCCATGTCCTGCTCTGGCCTCTTCTTTTATTCCTATGTTCTCATTCTTGGTTGTTCCACCTACTCTTATAGTAATAGCTCACACATTGAGGCAGATGATCCCCAAATTTGTATTTGTAGCCCTGGCTTATCTTCCAAGCTTGGCCTCACATTTCTAAATATCTGCTAGACATTTGCACCTAAATGTACTACCTGCACCTCAAATTCAAACTGTCTTAAACTTTTCTTCCAGCTGTCTTTTTTTTAAAAAATGGTAGCCATCCATGTTCTTCCAACCACGCACCCTTAAAACATGAAAAATATGCTTGGATCTTCTTTATCTTTCTTTATCTTCCTGTTGTCACCAAATTCCGCCAATTCCTCCTACCTTTTTTTTTTTTTTGGCTGCAACTCAGCTTGTGGGATCCACACTCCCTGACCAGGAATTGAATCCATGTTCCTTGTGTTGGGAGCACCGTCTTAATAACAGGACTTCCAGGGAGTCCAACTCCTCTTTAAAGTTACTCAGTTCAATTCTACAAACTCATCTACTGGAAGCATCTTATTAGGCACACCTCTGCGCTAAAAGCTATGGTATCAGCAGCATAACACATCATCAACATGATGTAAGTTCTGTGCTCAGGGACCTTGTAATCTAGTAGTGGAGATAAGCTATAGATGTGTATTTCACTCTCAAGACCGTCACATTAATTTTCATATATATACATATATATATAATTTTCTTCTCTCCTGCTCCAAAATCACCAGTGTTTATTTTCTTCTGGGTGAAGCTCATATTCTTAATTCTGACTTCCCTCAGACTCTAATAATAACTTGCATTACTTGGTTAGCTTACTCTGTGCCAAGGACTATTCTAAGTACTGTTTAAATATTTAATCCTCACATCTGTAAGGCAGATATTACTATTATCTCTTTACAGACCAGGAAACTCAGACACAGTGATTAAATAACTTGCCCAAGGTCACACAGCTTGTAAATAAAAGATCCAAGGGTTGAACCCTGGAGTCTGGCTCCAAAGACGAGTCTCTGGACCCTGCTGCCCTAATGCCTGCCCTATACCACTTGTCTCGGTTTTTTCTCAGCACAAATGACAGGGAAGGACCCTGACCCCCCAAAAGCCAATCTACTGGCTGGACTGTCACTTGTAATTTGTGAGTCTTGGCTTAAATAGATGAACCGGACCTCTTAGAAGTTTTTCTCTTGAGACTTGAAACAGAAAATACTGACTAATGCCGCTTCCACTGATGCTTAAAATATAGGACTCTCATTCTCTTCTTGTGTTGCTAGTTTGGGAATACTTTTGAATTGAAATTTTTAAGTTGATATTAAAATGGCTTTTAATTCACATCATTTCATGTAAAATGCATTTTTGATGCTTCTATGGAAAATTAAATTCAGTTTAAATATTTGTGTCAAATCTGTTTTTCTTTCCAAACATTCTACCTTTTTAATATTCTTTGATGCATTTTCTCTGGTAGCTTGTCAGCTTCACTTTTTTAGTTTTAGCAATTAGTATCTCAACTTTAATATTTGAGGTGTTTGTTTTGACATATCTGTGTTATTTTCTCACTAGTTCAGATTTATTGATCCAGAATAGCAACCTTTTCTGGAGTTTTCAATTGTCCTCACCACCTATCTGATTTTACCTTTTGCTTTATTGAATTTCTGCAAACTTTTATCGATTACTCATGTCGCGGTTTACCTTGTCAGTACTTCACATTTGCCCATATGGTTTTGACTAATTTCCATCTCCTTTAGATGCTTTTAAATATCATTTTTCTATTTGCTTAAACTTTGAGCTCAGTCACTCAGTCAATGTCCGACTCTTTACGACCCCATGGACTGCAGCACTCCAGGCTCCCTTGTCTATCACCAACTCCTGGAGCCTCCTCAAACTCATGTCCATTGAGTCAGTGATGCCATCCAACCATCTCATCCTCTGTCGTCCCATTCTCCCCCTGCCTTCAATCTTTCCCAGCATCAGAGTCTTTTCCAATGAGTCAGTTCTTTGCATCAGGTGGCCAAAATATTGGAGTTTCAGCTTCAGCATCAGTCCTTCCAATGAATATTCAGGACTGATTTCCTTTAGGATGGACTGGTTTGATCTCCTTGCTGTTCAAGGGACTCTCAAGAGTCTTCTCCAGCAACACAGTTCAAAAACATCGCCTTTTCAGCACTTATGGTCCAACTCTCACATCCATACATGACTACTGGGAAAAACATAACTCTGAGTAGAGGGACCTTTGTCAGTAAAGTAATGTCTCCACTTTTTAATATGCTATATGGGTTGGTCATAGCTTTTCTTCCAAGGAGCAAGCATCTTTTAGTTTCATGGCTGCAGTCACTGTCTGCGGTGATTTTGGAGCCCAAGAAAATGAAGTCTGTCACTGTTTCCATTGTTTCCCCATCTATTTGCATGAAGTGATAGGACTGGATGCCATGATCTTAGTTTTTTGAATGCTTAAACTTTTTTTTTTTTCATTTATTTTTATTAGTTGGAGGCTAATTACTTTACAATATTGTAGTGGTTTTTGCCATACTGAATGCTCAAACTTTAAATTATGGTTTTCTCAAGCTATATGCCCAGTAGTGGGATTACTGGGTCATATGATAGTTCTATTTTTAGTTTTTTAAGGAACTTCCCATACTGTTCTCCATAGTAGCTGTATCAATTTACATTCCCACCAACAGTGCAAGAAGTTTCCCTTTTCTCTACATTCTTTCCAGCATTTATTGTTTGTAGGTTTTTTGATGGTGGCCATTTTGATCAGTGTGAGGTGGTACTTCATTATAGTTTTGATCTTCACTTCTCTAATAATTAGTGATGTTGAGCATTTTTCCTGTGCCTTTTAGCCAACTGTATATCTTCTTTGGCGAAATATCTACTTAGGTCTCCCACCCATTTTTTTATTGGGTTGTTTGGTTTTTTTTTTGACATGGAGCTTCATGAGTTGTTTGTATATTTTGGAGATTAATCCTTTGTCAGTTTTTTTCATTTGCAAATATTTTCTCCAGCTCTGAGGGCTGTCTTTTCATCTTGTTTGAGCTGAAGTTCCACAAGGGCGCTCACTCAAACCCATTTGATATAGTTCTGTACTTTTAAATGCATAACAAAATGACACAGCCATACATATATACATGTACCCACTCTCCCTTAATCTACCCCCATCCAGGTTGCCACATAACATTGAGCAGATTTCCCTGTGCTATACAGTAGGTCCTTGTTGGTTATCAACTTTATTATTATTACTTTTAAAATGGTTTTGCATTTTTTAATAAACATTTCTTCTGAACACAAAAATTAAAAAAAAAGATTATAACTATTCTTAGTTTTCTTTTGCAAATTCTTGACACAGGCCATTTTCAATAATTATAAATTTAAAATTAAGTTTAATTAAAATTAGATTTCAACTTAAATAAGATACAACTCAGAATTGTAATTTCAGTTAGAAATATTTTGAATATTTTAATCTAAATCACAGGAATATCTCAAAATGGGCATTAGTGTTTCAAGTTAAAGTTATATTCAACAGCATCTGAAAAGAATAAGAATTAGGCCATATAATCCTGTAGGAAAAATTACTGTAAGTTTAAAAACATAGTATGAAATAATGATGTTGTGGTTGTTACTAATAAAATATACCTTTCTAATTTTTCTCTATTTCAATGGTGCAATCTCAAAAAAAAAACAAAAAAAAAACCAGAATGATCTCTGTTCCTTTCCAAGGCAAACCATTCAATATCATAGTAACCCAAGTCTATGTCCCATAATGCTGAAGAAGCTGAAGTTGAACTGTTCTATGAAGATATACAGACCTTCTAGAACTAACACCCAAAAAAGATGTCCTTTTCTTTTTTTTTAAATTTATTTATTTTAATTGAAGGCTGATTACATATTGTAGTGGTTTTTGCCATACATTGACATGACTCAGCCATGGGTGTTCATATGTTCCCCATCCCTCAGAGTCATTCCAGTGCGCCAGCCCTGAGCACCCTGTCTCAGGCATCGAACCTGGACTGGTGATCTATTTCACATATGGTAATATACATGCTTCAATAATATTCTCTCAAATCATCCCACCCTTGCCTTCTCCCACAGAGTCCAACAGTCTGTTCTTTACATCTATGTCTCTTTTGCTGTCTCACGTATAGGGTCATTGTTACCATCTTTCTAAATTCCATATATATATATACGTTAATATACTGTATTGGTGTTTTACTTTCTGACTTACTTCACTCTGTATAATTGGCTCCAGTTTTATCCATAATAGGGGATTGGAATGCAAAAGTAGGAAGTCAAGAAACACCTGTAGTAAGAGGCAAATTTGGCCTTGGAATACAGAATGAAGCTGGACAAAGGCTAATAGAGTTCTGCTAAGAGAATGCACTGGTCATAACAAACACCCTGTTCCAGCAACACAAGAGAAGACTCTACACATGGACATCACCAGATGGTCAATACTGAAATCAAATTGATTATATTCTTTGCAGCCAAAGATGCAGTGAGCAAAAAAAAAAAAGACTGGGAGCTGACTGTGGCTCAAATCATGAACTCCTTATTGCAAAATTCAGACTTATGAAGACAGTAAGGAAAACCAATAGACCATTCAGGTATGACCTAAATCAAATCCCATATGAGTATACAGTGGAAGTGAGAAATAGATTGAGAGGATTAGATCTGAGAGACAAAGTGCCTGAAGAAATATGGATGGAGGTTCGTGACATTGTACAGGAGGCAGAGATCAAGACCAGTCCCAAGAAAAAGAAATGCAAAAAGGCAAAATGGTTGTCTGAGGGGGCATTACAAATAGCTGAGAAAGGAAGAGAAACAAAAGGCAAAGGAGAAAAGGAAAGATATATCCATCTGAATGCAGAGTTCCAAAGAATAGCAAGGGAGAGATAAGAAAGCCTTCCTCAGTGATCAGTGCAGAGAAATAGAGGAAAACAATAGAATGGGAAAGACTAGAGGTCTCTTCAAGAAAATTAGAGACACCAAGGGAACATTTCATGCAAAGATGGGCTCATAAAGGACAGAAATGGTATGGACCTAACAGAAGCAGAAGATATTAAGAAGAGGTGGCAAGAATACACAGAAGAACTATACAAAGTAAAAATTCTTCATGACCCAGATAATCATGAAGGTGTGATCACTTACCTAGAGCCAGACATCCTGGAATGTGAAGTCAAGTGGGCCTTAGGAAATATCACTACAAACAAAGCTAGTGGAGGTGATGGAATTCCAGTTGAGCTGTTTCAAATCCTAAAAGATGAAGCTGTGAAAGTGCTGCACTCAATATGCCAGCAAATTTGGAAAAATCAGCAGTGGCCACAGGACTGGAAAAAGTGTTTTCATTCCAATCCCAAAGAAAGGCAGTGCCAAAGAATGTTCAAACTCCTGCACAATTGCACTCATCTCACAAGCTAGCAAAATAATGCTCAAAATTCTCCAAGCCAGGCTTCAGCAGTACATGAACTGTGAACTTCCAGATGTTCAAGTTGGATTTAGAAAAGGCAGAGGAACCAGAGATCAAATTACCAACATCTGCTGGATCATCAATAAAGCAAGAGAGTTCCAGAAAAACATCTACTTTGGCTTTATTGACTCCGCCAAAGCCTTCAACTGTGTGGATCACAAGAAACTGTGGAAAATTCTTCATGAGATGGGAATACCAGACCACCTGACCTGCCTCCTGAGAAATCTGTATGCAGGTCAAGAAGCAACAGTTAGAACCGGACATGGAAAAAGAGACTGTTTCCAAATTGGGAAAAGAGTATGTCAAGGCTGTTTATTGTCACCCTGATTATTTAATTGATATGCAGAGTACATCATGCAAAATGCTGGGTTGGATGAAGCACAAGGTGGAATCAAGATTGCTAGGGGAAATATCAGTAGCCGCAAATATGCAGATGACACCACCATTATGGCAGAAAGGGAAGAAGAACTAAAGAGTCTCGTGATGAAAGTGAAAGAGGAAAGTGAAAAAGCTAGCTTAAAACTCAACATTCAGAAAACAAAAATCATGGCATCCAGTCCCATCACTTCTTGGCAAATAGATGGGGAAACAATGGAAACTGTGAGAGACTTTATTTTGGGGGGCTTTAAAATTACTGCAGATGATGACTGCAACCTTGAAATTAAAAGACACTTGCTCCTTGGAAGAAAACCTATAAGCAACCTAGACAGCATATTTAAAAGTAGAGACATTACGTTGCCATCAAAGGTCCATCTAGTCAAAGCTATGGTTTTTCCAGTGGTCGTGTATGGATGTGAGAGTTGAACTATAAAGAAACTGAGCGCCGAAAAATTGATGCTTTTGAACTGTGGTGTTGGAGAAGACTCTTGAGAGTCCCTTGGACATCAAGGAGATCCAACCAGTCAATCCTAAAGAAAATCTGCCCTGAATATTCGTTGGAAGGACTGATGCTGAAGCTCCAATGCTTTGGCCACCTGACGTGAAAAATTGAGTCATTGGAAAGACCCTGATGCTGGGAAAGACTGAAGGCAGGAGGAGAGGGTATAACAGAGGATGAGATGGCTGGATGGCATGACCGACTTCTTGGATGTGAATTCGAGCAAGCTCCAGAATTTGGTGATGGACAGTGAAGCCTGGAGTGCTGCAGTCCATGGCGTCACAAAGAGTTGGACACGACTGAGCAACTGAACTGAACTACTTCACTAGAACTTTTGTTAAAGTTCTAGTTCAATATGTCCAATAAAAACTGAACACTTAAAAAAAAAAAAAACTGAACACTTGTTAAAGCTATTGAAATATTCTTGTTAAATTTCTTAAACATTCTGGTACAAAAGTTATAACACTTTAATCCGTTCAGAAAATTAATTTTTTCCCAAGCTGGACGCTAGATTGAATAGTTTCCTGGAAATTTATTTTTAAGTTTAAATTGCCCTTCACACTGAAGGTGGTGGTCCAATCTCAGTGTCATTTTCCTTATTAGCATTTCAGTAGAGTTTGTCATAATTAACTTTTCTTCATTTAAAAACACTTTTTTTGGTTGTTGTTCTTTGTCAGCATCTAATGGCATGGAGTGATGGATGTAAAACTTCCATGGAGATCCCACTAGACAGTTCGGAATTAAAAAAAAAAGAATTGGAATATGGTTGCTTTACAACAGAGTATTGATTTGTACTGTACAACAGTGTGACTCAGCTCCTTGTGTACACATCTCCCCTCCCTCTGCAGGCAGCCTCCCACACCCCACCCCTCTGGGTCATCACAGAGCACTGAGCTGAGGTCCCTGTGCTGCAAAACAGCTTCCCGCTAGCTGTTTTACACATGGGAGTGTGTATATGTCAACACTGCTTTCCCAGTTTATCTCACCCCGCTTCCTCACATGTCCACTCTATGTCTGTGTCTCTGTTCCCACCCTGCAAATAGATTCATCTCTACCATTATCCTAGATTCCACACATAGGCATTAATATATGATACTTGTTGTTTCTCTTTTGGCTTACTTTATTCTGTATGATAGTCTCTAGGTTCATCCTCATCTCTACAAATGACTCAATTTCATGTCCTTTTTATGGCAGAGTACCACCATACAGTAGTCTGATTCCTTTCTACTCCCTGGGTTTCCTGCTCTTGCATCTAGATATTGGCTCTTCTTAACATCTAGATATTACAGTCTTTTCTCTGCCCTCACAGCTTTCCTTTGAGATCTCGAACAGTTCCATGATTTTAAGTAACCCCTCTTGCTGCTCTCTCCTGAGCTGATATCTCTAGTCCTGCTCTGGTCCCTTGACCTCCAGATTCTAGACCCAATTTTTGTCCGCTTAGGTTCTTAGCAGGCCTTTCAGCTTCAACATACTGAAAAGAGAACAATTAATTCTCTATCCCTCTGGTCCAGAGCACTACCAGTCTCCACCTTAGTGTCTAGTTCACTGGACCCTGCTTCAAATCCTGCTCCTCTAAGGTCTGTCTCCCCAGAGTAGCCAGAGTAGCCATCTCTGAAAGTGTACTCCAGGCTCCATCCTCTGCATTTTTAATCTCTGCTCTTCCACGTCTCACAGGGCCTCTGTGACCTGGTCCCTGCCTCTCTCTCTATCTCTACCTCCTTTTTCTTCCTATGTCCCCCATGGGATTCCAGCCACACAGGAGCCTTCTCGTTGTTTCCAGAACATTCCAGGCTCATTTGCATCTCTGAACCTTTCTCCTTGCTCTTCCCTCTGCCAGCAGCACAGTTTTCACCAACATTCTTTTTAAAAAAGAACAAACTTAATTTTGTATTGGAGTATAGCCGATAAACAATGATATGATAGGGACTCAGCCATACATAAACATGTATCCATTCTCCCCCCAACTGCCCTCCCATCCCGGCTGCCATGTAACACTGGGCAGCGTTCCATGGTTTCTACAGTAGGCCCTTGTTGTCACCAGCATTATTTTCATTATTTAGAACTTTGTGCAAATGCAGTATCCCCAGTGAGGCCTTGTCTGATCCTCCTGCGTATAGTAGGACTCAGTCCCACTTTCTATACCTTAAGCCTGTCTTATTTTCTTCATTGCCCTCATTCCTCTCATTCCTATCTGTGATTACTTGGCTCTCTCACTAACCCTCATGAAGGCAGGGACTTTGACTTTCTCAGAGCTTTCTTAGTACAATACCTTGTACACGGCATGTGTTCAGTAAACATTTGCTGAGAATGGACACAGGTGAGAAATAAATTGCTTTTTCTTGGCGTTTTGAAACTTAAAAAGAAAATTGCTGGCGTATAGTCGCTTTACAGAGTCGTGTCAGTTTCTACTATATAGCAAGGTGAGTCAGGTAGCATATACATATGTCCCCTCCTTTTTGGATTTCTTTCCCATTTGGGTCACCGCAGAGCATTGAATACAGTTCCCTGTGCTATATAGTAGGTTCTCACTGGTCCTCTATACTATATATAATATCAATAGTATATATAAGTCAATCCCAATCTCCCAATTCATCCCACCCCACATGTGGTATGTGGTTACCAGGCATGCTACTGGGGAAGCCTATACACACACACGGACACACACACAATGAAACATTTTGTTCAACCATGAAAAGGAATGAAATTGGGTCATTTGCAGAGATGGATCTAGTGACTGTCATATAGAGTGAAGTAAGTCAGAAAGAGAAAAACATATTGTATATTAATGCATATATGTAGAATCTGAAAAAAAATAATTATCTTATTTACAAAGCAGAAATAGAGACACAGATGTAGAGAACAGATGTATGGATACCAAGGGGACTTTGTGAAACTTTGATAAAAATGACAATCCTTAGGCTAACAGCTGTAGTTCTCACATGTAACCAGTGTCCTTATGGCTTTAACTATGTCATAGCTGTTTCCAACATCAGGTATATATCATACTGCTGCCAGGAAAGCTACAGTCAAAATTTGTATGGAATATAGTTAAGCTAGTTTAACTGTAAACCAGTTAACTGTAAGCTGTAAACCACCTGTACTAGAGGACCGCCTAACTGTACTCTTTAGTCCTAAGCATTGGTCTCTTTAGTCCAGAGTCAAGCTTTTGGTTCCCTGAAAAGGCAATTCTCATGAGTAAATAATTCCTGAGCTGAATCACCTTATTTAGAGAAATAATAAAAACACCAGGAAGAAAATTAGAAGTGTCATTCTAGATCCAGAAATCTCCCTAAGGAAGAGGGTTTGAGCTGGAGTTGAAAACAAGCTATTCAAATGAAATCCACAGGATATTAGCATTCAGTGGGATTAGCATAGTTCTGACATGCGTTCAGGAGAGCTTGATTGTGTATGCTGGTTCATAGCAAATGCACATTAATGGGTGGCGGATTTTATGGCGTGGCCTTCAGACAAAGCATGACTGATGGTGTCAGTGTTCTGCCAGGATTTATCCTTGCCCTTGGACTGCACCCGATCTTACATTCTGTCCCAGAGCTCATTCACTGCACACAGAACCTTCATCTCTAATCCTCGGGAGAGATGAAGATGCCTCACAGGTCAGAAAAGTGCTGAATGGAGCTGTTGATGTAATGTTTGAAGGGTGACCAGGGTATTAGAATGATGTCTTAACACAACATATTCAAACCTGACTACTTGTTTTCTCAGACATTTTTTTTTTTTGAAAGAGGGGCAGAAATGCCAGAACAAGCAGTAGCTTGCTTCCGTGCCAGTCTGTATGATCAAGCACCTTCCACTTGGCATGGGTGTATGAAAGGGCATGCGGTTAAATGATAGGTACCAAGGAAAGCAAAGATGCATTGAAAGCTTAGAAACTTCTATTTAAGATAATAGACTGTCCATTTTAGTGCATTTGTGTTATTTGTTTATATGATTTCTGGAAGAATATTTTGTCTCATATCCTCTTAGAACTTGCCCTTTATTCTTTGCTTATGGCAACACTGCATTTGTCCAAGATATTAGCATCTTCAGAGCATCTACACTGTATCATCTTTACCAATCGCTTGATGATCCATTTGTCTTGATTTCAAGTCAAGGGGCCAATATACAAGCAATTCAGAGTTTTGATACTCTAGATTTGGCTTCTGTGAGATTTATGAATAGAAAAAAAAGACTGCACTGCCTCTTCTACTAATCTGTAGCAGACAGAGGAGGGAATATTATATAATCTCTCCTGATCACCCTACACAAATCAACCAAATGTCCATTCCAGAGAGTTATAATCCAAGTGACAAAAGCACTGCTGATGAGTATTTAGTAGAAAGAGAACAATAAGGAAAAGAGGGGGCAGGAAAACATTTTTACATGATGGACAAGCAGCCAATCAGGGCATTTTTCTACCAGAAAACTCTCTAGTAGAGTACAGGGTAAGAAGAGAGCTTTTTGGTATCTCATCTTTTCTTGCTATAGCCTGCCTGCCTGCCCGCCCAACCCTCATCCCACTACCCCTTCTCTTTGGAGCTGGAGAGTCAAGAGGACTTTTAAGGGCAGTCCTAAGAAGATAAGAATTGAGGGGAAGATGAGGAATAGCCCAGCAGTCCATCTGGTAGTGGTGCAGTGGAGAAGGAGGTAGGAGTTTGATCTGATTTGTTTGAGACCCTGTTAACTTTGATCCCATTAGCTGGTAAAACTATGGTCTTCATTTGAAGAAAGGGTGTGTGATATTATGGTGTGTTGGGCAGACAGTTTAGAATCAGGTCTCAATTTGAGTGTATATGTATATTGTTTACTCACTGTACTGTATTTGGAGCAAGTCATTTAACTATCAATCTCGGTTTTCTCATCTGTAAATAGAAAATGGGATGGCTTTAGACCAGGCAACTCTGATTATTTCTTTCTGCATTTTGCCTTCTTGGTGGATAGGGAAGTTTTCATTTCAGTGGTGTCTTAAGGTATATACCAGACACCCATTATGGTCTCTAATTTGAATATGGACATGAGTCTCGTCCTTGATTTTTCTTGGGAGATATGAAGCAGGTGGTGAATCTTAAAAAAAAAAAAAAAAATTGAAAGAAAGGAAGAAAGAGAGAGCAGTAGAGAGAAAGAGACACACACTGTCCCCAACTGTTGAATATCTTCTTCTTGCAGCACCAGAGGCTGAGACATATACACTGGTGATTATAAACAGAAACAAGAGTGCTGGTTTAATGTATCCCTGGTGTCCTCTACATTAAGTCAACAGCTTGCCTTGGAATCAAACAGGTCCTTTTAAACCAACTGGGTTTCTTGTTATGTAGCTGGTAGGAACTAAAGAGTCTAATGGTTTCTGTTTTCCCATCAGAGAGCATTGAAGAGAGCATTACCCACCTTCATTACAGTGAGGCTCACATGTGGAAATTTCAGAAATCTTTTATTAGAGATGACCGTTTTTGGCCAAGCTGGAAAAAGAGGAATTAGATTTACGGTACTGCCTAAAAAAACTAAAAGACTCAGACAAAATATAAAGCAATAGTTTTGAAGACACTGGATATTAGCCCTTGAGTGTGATCTCAGATCACATTGGACATGATGTGATCCCTACGAAATGAGAAACAAGTGAGGTATACTCTATGACTGCCCTGAACACTGCCCTTAGAGAGCTTCCAGTCCATGGGGCAAGGAGGAGGAACGCAGGAGAACTCCTTGAGTTGAGTTAGACGGGGCTGAGAGTCAGGGGAGAACAAGGCAGCTATAGTTTGTAGGACAAAGCAGAGGGGAGAAGAGAGCTGTGGAGAAAACTCCAGAGACCTGCAGAGGCTCCTCCTGGGGTGTGTAGCAGAGAAGGATCAGTACATACACAGGAGAAAACTGCTCAAGGTTGGAGAAAGAACCTCCAAAAAGAATGAGAAGTGACAGAGCCTGGAGCTTACCCAGTGCCAAGAATTATGCCTGTTTCCACCAGTCAGCCTAGAAAAGCCCATAATTCCTGGGGGCATTGGCTAGAGAAATCAGAAGCATCTTACTTCGGCGATGGGGTATGATCAACCCTAGACTCAACTGCTCTTGCCTTGTTGAGCAAAAAAGTAAAATAATATTCAAAAGGATCAAACTGTTTCCAAGAAAGTTAGCTATATCTCAGAACAAACTTCAAGAATATTTATAAGGATATTAAAATATTTTGTACCTAAAAGGTAACATTCACAATGGCTGGAATCCAATAAAAAATTACAAAGTATGCAAAATCCAAAACACACACAATAAAGTAGAAATATAGTAGTTGAGATGTGAAACTAAAAAGAAAAAAAAAAAGAAAAAGCATGCTCCAGGAAATCAATTTCTTTTGCTTTCTCCTTTCTCAACCAGCCAGTGTACCAGCTATTGAAACAACTTTGAGAGTGTAGGTTTTTCGTGGAAATGTCTGGCTTTGTCTTTGCTTGTTCTGTATGTCTTCCATATTGAACAAATAACAGTTACGTTTAACAGGCAATTGAAAGAGTTATTTTTTATATTTATGCAGAGAATTATTTGACCTCTACAGAATCACATTTTTAAATTTTTCAGGCAGTGATCAATGAAAGTTACTGAAACTCTTTTTTTTTAATTTTAAAAAAATTTTTATTTATTTATTTTTCACTTATTTTTATTAGTTGGAGGCTAATTACTTTACAATATTTTAGTGGTTTTTGTCATACATTGACATGAATCAGCCATGGATTTACATGTATTCCCCATCCCGATCCCCCCTCCCACCTCTCTCTCCACCCGATTCCTCTGGGTCTTCCCAGTGCACCAGGCCCGAGCACTTGTCTCATGCATCCCACCTGGGCTGGGGATCTGTTTCACCATAGATAGTATACATGCTGTTCTTTTGAAATATCCCACCCTCACATTCTCCCACAGAGTTCAAAAGTCTGTTCTGTATTTCTGTGTCTCTTTTTCTGTTTTGCATATAAGGTTATCGTTACCATCTTTCTAAATTCCATATATATGTGTTAGTATGCTGTAATGTTCTTTATCTTTCTGGCTTACTTCACTCTGTATAATGGGCTCCAGTTTCATCCATCTCATTAGGACTGATTCAAATGAATTCTTTTTAACGGCTGAGTAATATTCCATGGTGTATATGTACCACAGCTTCCTTATCCATTCATCTGCTGATGGGCTTCTAGGTTGCTTCCATGTCCTGGTTATTATAAACAGTGCTGTGATGAACATTGGGGTGCACGTGTCTCTTTCAGATCTGGTTTCCTCGGTGTGTATGCCCAGAAGTGGGATTGCTGGGTCATATGGCAGTTCTATTTCCAGTTTTTTAAGAAATCTCCACACTGTTTTCCATAGCGGCTGTACTAGTTTGCATTCCCACCAACAGTGTAAGAGGGGTCCCTTTTCTCCACACCCTCTCCAGCATTTATTGCTTGTAGACTTTTGGATAGCAGCCATCCTGACTGGCGTGTAATGGTACCTCATTGTGGTTTTGATTTGCATTCCTCTAATAATGAGTGATGTGGAGCATCTTTTCATGTGTTTGTTAGCCATCTGTATGTCTTCTTTGGAGAAATGTCTGCTTAGTTCTTTGGCCCAGTTTTTGATTGGGTCATTTATTTTTCTGGAATTGAGCTGTAGGAGTTCTTACATATTTTTGAGATTAATCCTTTGTCTGTTTCTTCATTTGCTATTATTTTCTCCCAATCTGAGGTCTGTCTTTTTACCTTACTTATAGTTTCCTTTGTAGTGCAAAAGCTTTTAAGTTTCATTAGGTCCCATTTGTTTAGTTTTGCTTTTATTTCCAATATTCTGGGAGGTGGGTCATAGAGGATCCTGCTGTGATTTATGTCGGAGAGTGTTTTGCCTATGTTCTCCTCTAGGAGTTTTAAAGTTTCTGGTCTTACATTTAGATCTTTAATACATTTTGAGTTTATTTTTGTGTATGGTGTTAGAAAGTGTTCTAGTTTCCTTCTTTTACAAGTGGTTGACCAGTTTTCCCAGCACAACTTGTTAAAGAGGTTGTCTTTTTTCCATTGTATATTCTTGCCTCCTTTGTCGAAGATAAGGTGTCCATAGGTTCATGGATTTATCTCTGGGCTTTCTATTCTGTTCCATTGATCTATATTTCTGTCTTTGTGCCAGTACCATACTGTCTTGATGACTGTGGCTTTGTAGTATAGTCTGAAGTCAGGCAGGTTGATTCCTCCAGTTCCATTCTTCTTTCTCAAGATTACTTTGGCTATTTGAGGTTTTTTGTATTTCCATACAAATTGTGAAATTATTTGTTCTAGTTCTGTGAAACTCTTATCTAATTTCATTCTTTAAAGTCTTCCTTGGGCATTGGGATAAAACCCAATCCAAGAAAACAAACAAAAAATGTTTTGAGTTTGTAGTAACAGAACTATAGTAACTTGCCTCAAACACTGTGCTCACCCTTGTTGTTCTGTAAGTCTGTTGCTTTTCAGCAGAGTGATCAACTATTGTGTCTTAGATTAAAGCAGTGGAAACAAAGCCTAAAATCTGCCCTCCATTCCCAAACTCAGGCACAACTTTCAAAAATTTAATCAACCAGGAAGTTCTCAGTGTTTCAATCGGGGCTTTCAAACTTCAGATGACCTTAGGGTGTTTTTGATGTTACTGCTTTTTTTTTTTTTTTTCCTCACCACTCTTTTCCATCTCCCTATGAACTCTCTTTCTTATTCTGTTTCCTAGTTCTGCCTTTGAGATAGTGACACCACTAAGAAGGGATCTCCTGCCCTCTATGTTCTAGTTAATTCTTTTCAAAAGAACAGGTTGATCTAGTTCTCTTCTCTTTGACTCTGGAAACTGCTCTATTCACATGTCTTTCTGATTGATTCCTGACAACAACCAGGTCCTGGTAGGTGACTGCGTTTGTACACAGAATTGAGAAGGAGCCCCAAACATGAGTGGGTTGACTCAACTCTTTTCTGGTCATGTGAACAAATAAGCCGTCTGATATTAGGGAGAGCCTTTTATGTGTCTTACCTAGAGCTTTGATTGATACCTAAAGAGTTGGTGTGTTTCAGGAAAAAACAAAAAATCAGTATAAGAGCAAGAACACATATGTCCCATTATTGCTTGCTTTGGGAGAAACTGCCTGTGATACCTGAACAGAAAATAAACACAAATTCAGGTGTTACCGGAAGGGGACTCCTTCCAGCGCCCTAGAGTGGGCTCTCCTCTAACACTCAGAAATGAACTGTCTGAGGAAACACACGTACTTACAAACCCAAGTACTTTATCGGGGAGGGGCATCTGGGCCGAGAGCAGCGGGGTAAGGGAACCTAAGAGAACTGCTCTCTGCCAAGTGGCTCACAGTCTAAGATTTTATGGTGGTGGTGTTAGCCTTCTGGGTTGTCTCTGGCCAATCATCTTGCTTGTGTTCATATTCGCGCTGACTCAGGGTCCTTCCTGGCGGCACGTGCATCTCTCAGCCAAGATGGATCCCGTGTGAGGGTTTCTGGGAGATTGGCAGGACTTATTATGGGCTGGCATCTCCTCCCTCCTCCTGGCCCCATCCAAATTCTCCTAGTTGGTTTTTGGCAGCAACACCACGTTCCTTATCAGAACTTCCTGCTGCGAGACAACTCATGTAAGAGGTTATTATCATGCCTGGCCAAGGCACGTGGTTTTGGTCAATGGCTGCCTAACAGCGTGGGCTTCCCTGGTGTCTTAGACAGTAAAGAATCTGCCTGCAATGCGGGAGACCTAGGTTCGATCCCTGGGTTGGGAAGATCCCCTGGAGAAGGGAATGGCAACCCACTCCAGTATTCTTGCCTGGAGAATTCCGTGGCAGAGGAGCCTGGTGGACTACTGTCCATGGGGTCGAAAAGAGTCGAACATGGCTGTGTGACTTGGCTGAAGAACAACAGCAAGGCTATTGGCAATGTGTTCCTAAATGATTGAAGAGACAGAGTTAAGATCAAAATAAGTTGGCCTAAATTCAGAGATAAGGTGATTTATCTTATCAGAGATTACGGTGACTAAGGTGTAACTTGGGACTTCCCAAGTGACTCACTAAGGAATCTGCCTGCAATGCAGGAGACTGGGGTTTGATCCCTGGGTTGGGGAGATCCCCTAAAGGAGAGCATGGCAACTCACTCCAGTATTCTTTCATCGAGAGTCCCATGGACAGAGGAGGCTGAGGGGCTGTAGTTCATAGGGTCGCAAAGAGATGTGACTGAAGCGACTTAGCACATGCACAAGGTGTGACTTAGCATGCACACAAGGTGACTAAGGAAGAATGCTTAGTTGTTTAAAGTGCCAGCTCTGAGTCAAAATGCCTGGGTTCAGTGTCAGCCTCCGTTATTGCTTGCTTTGGGTGAAATGCCTTCATTTCTTTTTTGCCTGAGCTTCCTGATTGTTAAGACTGTGGTGAAAATGGTGCCAATTTCATAGAGACGTATGTAGGGCAATTTGGAACATTGACTTACATATAGACGAGATCTTATAGATAATAGGTAATATAGAAAACTGGATTGCTTGAGGTAGGGTGAATTGATGTCCTCTTTCTGAAAAGCTTCCTCTGAAGTAGAGATGAGAAATAAAACAAAGCTAAGACTTGGTCAGTGTGTGATTCCATTTCTGCCTTGATTTTGCTCATGAAGCAGCTTAATTTCTTCTATCCAGTTACCAGAGTTTAATAGCCCAGTTGAATGAAAGGTCGATGGTGTAGAGGTAACTATCCTTTTTTCTTTTTAATGATTTTTTACTATTTAATTTTTCATTGGAGTATAATTGCTTTACCATGCTGTCTTAGTTTCTACTGTAAAACAACATGAATCAGCTATAAGTACATATGTATATATATAAGTATATATATATGTATATAAGTATATATGTATATATATCTTCTCCCTCTTGAGCCTTCCTCTCACTGTCCCCTCATCCCACCCTTCTAGGTCATTACAAATAAAAAACATAGGAGGTCTGGTTAAATTTGAATTTCAGACAAACAATAAGTTTTTCGTGAAACCAAGTCCCATAAAATATTTGGAACATGCTCATACTAAAAGAATTTTTTATTACTAAGGGAAAAATCAAACTTAGCTAAAGTGTTAGTATCTCAGTTGTGTCTAACTTTTTGAGCCTCATGGACAGAGGACCCTGGCCTGGCAGGCTCCTCTGTTCATCGGATTCTCCAGGCAAGACTACTAGAGTGGGTTGCCATTTCCTCTCCAGGGGATCTTCCCAATCCAGGGATCAAACCCGAGTCTCCTGCATTGCAGGCAGGTTCTTTAAGGTCTGAGCCACCTGGGAAGCTTAAATAGGCCTCCTGCATTTTATCTGGCAACATTAATAGGTGCAGCTAGAGACTCTGGGCTGTTTTTCTGCAGCTTGATGAAGTCAGCATGTTTATTGCTGTTGCTCAGTTGTGTCCGACTCTTTGCAACCCCATGGACTGCAATACACCAGGCTTGTGCTTTGAGAGGCTGACTTAACACAGTCCTATCTCTTTCATTCTAAAACATATTTTGTTCTTGTTTCTGCCCACATCCAAAATTAAAAAAAAAAATTGTAGACATTTAAAATATTTTATAGTTATAAAGTGTGACAGACTCTGAGCTCTATTTTGATTTTTGGCAAATTGTAAGATTTAGGAGGAGACATTGATAAGTTTGCCCCAGGGAAATTGATGGTTTATACTCTGAATTTTATTAAATGTTTTTGTATAAATTAAAAGAAACTCATGTTTACATAATTTGTGGTCCTATTTGCATCATCAATGTGTTTAAGATGAGGATTTTGTACAGTCCTCCTGTTTAGAATCCTCCCACTTTCTGGACACAGTCATGGAAGATCACTTTATTTGCCTAAAAAGGAACTATTATCTCTTAGTGAAAAAGAAAGTCAACACCCCAGAGAGATGGCCTATTGAAAGAAAAACTGCTGAGTACCTGGGCATAGTAGTAGCATTCGTTATTCTACTGGCAATTCTTTGGAGAAATGCTTTAATTTGGGAGTGTCAGAGAAAAGTTAGGGAGTAGAAAGATGATCTTAGTTATGTACTTATGGAATTTCTTAACATTTTGCTGAGTCATCAGACATAGAGAACAGACTTATGAATACCAGGGGGAAGGAGAGGGTGGGATGGATTGGGAGACTAGCATAGAAACATATACATCACCATTTGTAAAATAGATCGCAAGTGGGAATTTGCTGAGTGACATGGGGAGCTCAAGCCAGGACTCTGTGACAACCTAGAGGGGTGGGATGGGGTGGGAGATGGAAGTGGGATTCAGGAGGGAGGGGACATATGTATACCTGTGCTGATCCATGTTGATGTGTGGCAGAGGCCAACACAATATTGTAAAGCAATTATTTCAACCACCCTGCCCCCCCCAAATATGTTTAAAAAAATGACATTAAAAGTTTGTCTTTATTCCAATAGTTGCACCTCAGAGATTAGGATATTTTTCAAAATATTTCTTCTCCCAGTGATGCCCTTGGAAGGCATGTGGGTCTCTATTGTTCGCACCTCTTTGTCTTACCTGGGGTTTTAAACCTTGGGTCAGCCCTGCTTCCAACAAGTGAAACTCTCTTCATCAAAACCTGTGTTTGCATCAGAAGATGATACCTCTGTGTAAGTTCAAGGGAATAAATTAGCTCCTTTTTTGTACTTGGACTTATTTCTGAAATCTAGCACAACACCCACAAGATGGAGAAAATAGACTGGTTGAGGGAGTGGGGCCGACAAAGGAGAACAGCTTGGTTACAAGGTCGACATCCTTGCTTGGGTGTGGTGTGCAACAAGACAACCTCTGAAACCCTCTGGCACAACCCTGGGCAAAGCAGGGAAGTTGGCTTTTTTTTTTTTTTCTTTTTTAATGGAACAAAACAAAGATAAAACAGGAGATTTGACAATTAAATTCTCTGAGCTTTTCTTAAGAGACAAAACAAAGCCATGAAAAGTCGTAATTAAAACATTTGCCCCCACCCCCCACCCCACTGCATTTTTTTTCCTTGACAAGGTCTTGGGTCACTGTATTTAGTAGCAGGCCAAAAAAATACTGTGTCACAGTCTGTGGTCAGTCTCAAGGGTCATCTTGTATTTTGATGAGACCGGAATGAAACAGGGAAAATGGATGCAGGGGGGGTCCATCCCCAGGTCCACCACTTTGTGCACACCTGTGGCACCAGAAGGCTTTCCCCAGTGGCTCAGTGCTAAAGGATCTGCCTGCCAGTACAGGAGACGCAAGAGGTGTGGGTTCCATCCCTGGGTCAGGAAGATCCCCTGGAGGAGGGAATGGCAGCCCGCTCCAGGATTCTTGCCTGGAGAATCCCATGGACAGAGAAGCCTGGTGGGCTACAGTCCATGGGGTGGCAAAGAGTCGGACATGACTGAGCACGCACGTGGCACCAGAAAGGTAGCACTGGCTGTATTTTTCAGTTATGCAGGGCTTCCTGGAATGTCAGGGAATGTAATAGAGGTATCAAATTGGAGAAAAGTTGAGTTATTTAAAACTCAAATGTGGGCTTGTGAGGTAATTCTTATTCTCTTTCTCTCTCTCTTTTTTTCTTCTTATGTTGAGAAATTCAAGGCAAGAAACAGGAAAGCAAGGCTCTTAGGATGCTGAGCTTGCGTTTTGACCTCTCCTGTAAACGCTGCTCGAGGCTGGTCTTGTGCTGTAATAGCGTCCAGCCTGTTGGGGGAGGAGCGCTTCTTCTGAGCTCTGCCTCCTGATGTAGTCTTTCCTGTAGATAACAGCGTCACTAGCAGTGCCATCAGCCTGATTCTACCCCACCATGCAAGTTCTCTGGAGGGCGATGTGATGATGTCAGTGGGGACTTGAGATGGAGAAAACAGGCCTGGCCACTTCAGTGTCTTCCTTTCCTTCTTTTCCTTGGAAGCAGATCTCAGTCAGTACATCTGTCCTTGTCGATGTGATCAGTTTCACAGTCAAGGTTAAGATCTATGGTTACAGCCTGGGAGGGGAAGGCTGTATGTTTTGGGCACTTGGTATAAGGAAACCCACCTCCTTCCTATCTTCTCCAAGATCATCTTTGTTAGAATAAAGGTGTTATGTATGTGCTAAGTTGCTTCAGTCCTGCCCCACTCTTTGTGACCCTATGGACTGAAGCCCACCAGGCTCCTCTGTCCCTGGGATTCTCCAGGCAAAAATACTGGAGTGGGTTGCCATTCCCTCCTCCAGGGGATCTTCCTGACCCAGGAATCGAACCCACATCCCTTATGTCTCCTGCATTGGCAGGCAGGTTCTTTACCAACAGTGCCACCAGGGAGCCAAAAGGTTGTCTATTTTTTCTGCTTGCCTTACTATATTGTTTTCTTTCTTTCTCTTTTTTTAAGATTGTTTTAAAGATTTTCTTCCTTTTTTTTATGTGTGTGTGTGTGTGGACCGTTTTTAAAGACTATTGAATTTGTTATTTTTTTTTCCTTTTTTTTTAAAATTATTTGGAGGCTAATTACTTCACAACATTTCAGTGGGTTTTGTCATACATTGATATGAATCAACCATAGAGTTACACGTATTCCCCATCCCGATCCCCCCTCCCACCTTCCTCTCCACCCGAATTTGTTAAAATATTGTTTCTGTTTTTTATGTTTTGGTTTTTTGGCTTCAAGGCACATGGGATCTTAGCTCTGCAATCAGGGATCAAACCCTCACCCCCTGCATTGGAAGGCGAAGTCTTACCCACTGGACCACCAGGGAAGTCGCAACTTTATTTATCAATTGGTTCAGAACCCCTCTTAGGATGAGAGAGATCATTTATTAAGCTCCTTTGTGCCTCAACATGGTTGTTCAATCCAGTGACAAGGACCCAGAGAGCAGGCCAAGAGTGACGTGCAATTCAGAAGTTGGGTAACCAAGCATGCAACTTGGTGGTGTGTGTAGAAAGGCTACTAGGGCTGGGAGACTTTACCCTAGAGCTGGAGAGGAGGTGGAAAAGATAAAGACCTCCCTCTGAACCCAGTGATCAGAATGACACATAGACAATTCCTGAAAACAAATATTCTTTTAAAAGTTTATTTATTTATTTATTTAGCAGCACCAGGTATTAGTTGCATGTGGGCTCTTTAGTTGCAGCATGTGGGAGCTAGTTCCCTGATCAGAGACTGAACCCAGCCCCCTTGCATTGGGAGCTCAGAGTCTTAGCCCCTGGACCACCAGGGAGGTCCCTAATCACTCCCCTTTGTCATACACTTTGCATTAGACTGAACAGTAAAAATAGCTCACATTTGTGAGAAGGTATGCAATTAATTATTGACATGTATTTTCATTTAATCTTTAACTCCAGCCTATATGATAGGTGGTGCCTCCTGGGTGGTGCTAGTTGGTAAAGAACCTGCCTGCCAATGCAGGAGACGTAAGAGATGTGGGTTTGATTCCTGGGTCAGGAAGATCCCCTGGAGGAGGGCATGGCAACCCACTCCTGTATGCTTGCCTAGAGAATCCCAAGGACAGAGGAACCTGGCGGGCTATAGTCCATAGAGTTGCAAGAGTCAGATATGACTGAAGTGACTTAGCTTGCACACATGTACACACACACACAAGATAGGTGTTATTGTTGCTCATTTTACAGATGAGGAAATGCAATCAAAGAGGTTAGGAAACTCAAGCAAGATCACAAATAGCATCTATTTAATACCTGGTGAATGATAGAGCCAATACCTACAACAATTGGACGGGCTCTAGACTACTCAGGTACACCAGCCCTCATGGGAACTCCACATCTGTAATTTACATTTGACTACGCTGTTTTATCCAATTTTTTCCCAAGGGTTACGAAAGGTGGTTCACTTATAGATCGAAATTGTAATGCTTGCTAAGTCCTTATTATTTCTTCCTGAACACTCTTTGGCATCTTTTGTCAGTGCAGGAGCTAGAGAGCTCCCTGCAGAGAAATTACAAGAGAATTGAAATTCAAAGGGAAAAAGCAAACCAAGCCAGAGACATTGTGGGGCAGGACAAGAAAACTGAAATAGAAAAGCCATCAACCAGCAGCTTGAAATTTATGCATTATATGCAGAACCTGGAGACAGAGTTGGGAAAAACCCTGAAGAGAAGACGTATATCACAGAGTCCTATAGTGCAGTGAGAATCAGCCTGAGCTGCTTTTTGGAAAGAAAGAGACAACAATATTTTGTTTCATAATGTTTTATCAGAACAGCTTCAGAAACAGATTGAAAAATTTCTGGAGCAACAGCAGCATGAAAATAGGATACCAGTTTCTGCAGCATGTGTGTGCTTTGCAGTAAAGGATTCATGGAAAACACAGCTGTGTTTTAGATCCATGTGGCTAGAAAGCAAAACTTGAAGATTTTGCTGCTGGGAAATTGCATGCCATTTTACACATGTTGAGAAAAAGTAGGCAGTATGTGGTGTGCATGCTGAGATCTGCTGAGAGGATGATATGATGAAGATGCAGCCTTGGAGGGTTAGTGCTACCAGTTTGAAGCTTGGCTAATTTTTTTAAAAGAGATGTGAAAGTGAAAGTCGCCCAGGTGTGTCCAACTCTTTGCGACCCTATGGGCTATACAGTCCATGGAATTCTCCAGGCCAGAATACTGGAGTGGGTAGCTGTTCCCTTCTCCAGGGGATCTTCCCAACCCAGAGATTGAACCCAGATCTCCCACACTGCAGGTGGATTCTTTACCAGCTGAGCCCCCAAGGAAGTCCCCCTGCCCCACCAAGAAAAAGATATGATTCACTCCTTTTAAGTAATTAGATTATCAAAATATTCTACAAGGCTATTTATTACTTTGATTTGAAATGTGTTCCTCTTAAGGAAGTACAGTTGCCCCTTGGGGCTCCTGGGTGTCACTAGGTTAAAGAACCCTGCTTGACTGTGCAAGAGATGTGAGAGGCTCGGGTCCAATCCCTGGGTCGGGACGATACCCTGGAGGAGGAAATGGCCACCCACTCCAGTACTCTTGCCTGGAGAATCCCATAGACAGAGGAGCCTGGCGGGCTACCGTCCATGGGATCCCAGAGGGTCGGACAGGACGAAAGTGACTTAGCACACACACTTGGTATCTGCAGGACAATTCTTCCCCTGCAGATACTAAAGTCCATGGATGCTCAAGTCTCTTATGTAAAATGACAGTTTTTGCATATAACCTATTCACAGCTCCCATGCTTTATTTCGCCCCCCCCCCCCCTTTTTATTTTACTGGAGTATAGGTGCTTTACAATGTCGTGCAGATTCTGCCACACAGCAAAGTGAATCAATCACGTGTATACATATATTCCCTCCTCCTTGGATTTCCTTACCACTTAGGTCACCAAAGATCATCAAGTAGGGTTCCCTGTGCTATACAGTCAGTTCTCATAGTTAACTATTTTGTACGTTGTTGTTGTTCAGTCCCTAAGTTGTGTCTGAATCTTTGGGACCCCATGGACTGCAGCATACCAGACTTCTGTGTCCTTCGCTATCTCCTGGAGTTTAATTTTATACCTAGTAGTGTATATATGAAACCTGGCTGATTTTGATTGTTAACTACTTGATATTTGGAAAATCTTTGAGAGAAATTTGCTTGGGACATGGTCAGAAATTGTTAGAGATTTGGGAAGGTGACCAGAAAGATCACAAAGTCCATCTTTGCTATAAACTTTATGAAAAGAAAGCAAAAATGCAGGGAAAGCTAACTCAAAAGCCAGATATCTGCTTGGAGGATGCATGCAGATTCGTTGTCATTCAAAGACATGAGCTAGATTTCATCTTTGCCATAGGAAGTTTCGTTATAACTAGAGTAGATATTGCAAATGTCTTTAAACAAAACTAGAATTGAGGATATCACAAAGAAGCTAACAGACACTTCCTAAAAGGCACATGTGGGAATAAACCCAAAACTAACTTTCCAGTCTCTGGAAATAATCTTTGATGGAGGTGGTGTCAGTAATGATGGCCTCACTGCTCAGCAGTAGAATGAAGTTAACCTCAGCATCAGGGAAATTACAGCCAAGTTTAACCACTCAATCCTAAAGGAAATCAGTCCTGAATACTCACTGGAAGGACTGATGTTGTAGCTCCAATACTTTGGCCACCTGATGAGAAGAGCTGACTCATTGGAAAAGACCCTGATGCTGGGGAAGATTGAAGACAAAAGGAGAAGAGGATGGCAGAGGATGAGATGGTTGGATAGCATCACTGATTCAATGGACATAAATTTAGGCAAACTCCAGGAGATAGTAGAGGACAGAGGAGCCTGGTGTGCTGCAGTTCATGGGGTCACAAAGAGTCAGAAATGACTGAGCAACTGAACAAAAACAACATTGCCTGTGAAACTAAGCCATGCTGGGAACCAGCTGAAGAAGTGTCTATAGCTGGTGGTTTGGCAAGGTTTTTTCTGAAAGGTGGGAAAGAAGAATTTAAATTTGAATGTTGTCAGGTTAGTGTGTTGAGAAATAAAGATTTAGAAATGAGTGCTGTTTTTACAGGAATCAGGTGAAAGGATATATTCAACACATTGCAAATAAATCACCTGCATTGATGAGTCACAAGTAATACCTTACAGAACCTCAGGAGCAGCTGAAGCCAGGCCAGAGTCCAGATCAGATGCTCAAAAGAGTGAGGTCATTTTTTGGCCGTGGTCTAGGACTTCTCACCTTGCCCTTTAAATAAATATTGGCTTTGCTGAAAGGTCCAACTAGACAGATCCTAACATGAGGGATCTCACCTGTGTGAAAAAGTCACAGAGAAAGTCACTTGAGGTCTTCTTATGGAGACAACTGCTAAGCAAGGGGCTGGAAAACAGCAAACGATGCTTAGAGATGAGCCAGGGGCTTGGGATGCCCTAGAGATTGAGCAGGGCATAAAGAAGATCAGAGGAAAACAGACAGATCGGAGGAAGTTTGGGGGCTAATGTAAGCACTGAACAAAGAGCAGCCTTTTCAACCTCAGTTTCTCCTTCCCTACTGGTATTGAGAAAATTCATTTGGATAAATAAGTTCATCTTCTTATATGCAAATATCTTAATGGCTGGTGTATTGGTTTGTGTCCCTTAAAAACAGATCCTAACAAAAATTTGAGTGCAAGTAGTTTACTTGAAAGATATAAAGTATACACTATAAGGAAAGTGAGGAGTGAGACAGAGGAGGTAAATCAACCAGTAAGGGGTGCATCATGATATGCCTTAGCTCTCTAGCTTGAGGAGGGTAGAGCTGGGGTATTTATACCACTGATTGCTTAGATGCATGGACTGAAGGCTGCTCCAAGCTGGTGTTAATTCTCTAGAACTTCTGGCCTAATTCATGCACAATGCAGCCTTCCACAGTTCTGGACACAGCCCCAGGTACAGAAATGCTATGTGAGGAACCAGGGATGTGGGCAATGGCAGCATCTAGTTTCAATGGATTAAACTTATTAGTCATCCTCAATAGAGTGTGAATTACTTGAATCCAAGTCCTCTATTTTTTTTTTCCCCCTAGATGTGAGCCTGAGAATTTTGATGGGCTTGTACGGAAAGTGGATAATTTATGGGTTGACAGCCAGGACAGGCGGCCAGAGTTTGAGTTACCTCTTGGCCTGTGATTCAGTGCCTCATTCCCAGTAGCTATCCAATAGCTGGTAGTTGCATTGTACTGAAAGGGAGGGAGGGAAGATCATTCAAAGACACACTTCAACAGTTTGATGATTTTTTCGAGTCTACAAGCTACTCTAGATTCTTCACTAAGATACATACACTTGGAATTTTATAATTGGCAGCATTTGGAAAACAAGATGTTTGATAAATATTGAATAATAACAATGAGATAATATGTATATTTCCTACCATCTGGGAATTTTCACACTAGCCTTCAGTTTTTCATGTTCTTATTCATCCTCTTCTATTTAATTATACTCATTGTACCAACATAAATAATTCCTTTCACTGAAGGAGGTTATTAAATCTTCTCATTCTTTATTTTTAACCTTCAAATAAGAATTATATGATTTCATATTCTTGGAGTGATTCCCTTTCTTCTTTTTATTTTTACTTTTGAAACATTTTCATGTTTCATGTCAATTACTTTGAGGAATTAATGTTACTGTTTTGATTCCTTGTTAGCAAGTAGTAGACATAATCATGGTAAATGACGATTAATTTTTTAAATAATCAATAGCTTCATTCTTTAGTCCCTGTAGTGTGCACAATACAGTTGTCTTGGAATTTATGATGATACTCAATTTTTTAAGTTCTTCAGGTTCTCAATCAATTGTGAACCCTTTGAAGTCTAATTGTTTAATTTTTAAAAAAATTCTTTGTCAGTGAAATCCATCATGGGTCTTAAAGACATGTGTTTTTATTTATTTGTTTCCCAATTATTTTTATTAGTTGGAGGCTAATTACTTTACAATATTGTAGTGGTTTTTGCCATACATTGACATGAATCAGCCATGGATTTACACGTGTTCCCCATCCTGAACTTACCCCATCCCTCTGGGTCATCCCAGTGCACCAGCCCCGAGCACTAAGACATGTGTTTTTAAAGTGTGCACAACAGATTAGGAAAAACCTTCAACTAACACTCCTCCTATTTTATGGCTGGACATAAAATCGGACATAATTGCATAACTGACTAGCTGTCATTACCTGGCAGGTCATGTGAGTGTGCTCAGTCGTTCAGTCATGTTCTGACTCTTGGTGACCTCATGGACTGTAGCCCACTGGTCTGGCCATGGGATTTTCCCAGCAAGAATACTGGAGTGGGATGCCATTTTGTCCTCCAGGGGTTCTTCCTGACCCAGGGATTGAACCCACATCTCCTGCATTGGCAGGCTGGTTCTTTACCACTGAGTCACCTGGGAAGGCTTCCTGGCATACCACTTGGCAATAAATTCAAAGGACTCTCTGAGACTTTGGTCGTGGTGATGGTGGTGCTGACAGGGATGTTAGGAAGGACTGGGGAATGGGGCAGAGAGGACATGAAGGTGAACATTGGGCAGAAATTGTGAGGAACAAGCTAAAGTCAGTGAATGATGTTTTACTGCATGAGCAGTAGTTTGCTGAGGGTCCTGGGGAAATTTAGAAAAAAGTGGCGATGGAGGAGGTTCATAGACATGTGAGCTATATTAGAAGTCCCACAACATTTGAAGCTTGCTTCCATCTCAGGACCTGTGTCCTGGCTAAGAAAGCATCACATCTAAGACCCAGAGACACAGGGCCTGTGTAATACAATACAAAGGCTGGGCCAGATTCAAAGAGAGTCACTCTGCCTTTCCTTCTGGGCTAGGAAGCACCAAATAACAACCAGCAGAGCCTGTGCAAGTGAAAGTGCCAGTCACTCAATCATGTCTGACTCTGTGCAACCCCATGGACTGTAGCCCGCCAGGCTCCTCTGTCCATGGGATTCTCCCCACAAGAACGCTGGAGTGGGTAGCCATTCCCTTCTCCAGAAGATCTTCCCAACCCAGGAATCAAACCCAGGTCTCCTGCATTGCAGGAAGATTCTTTATCATCTGAGCCACCAGGGAAGCCCTATATAACCTGAGGAGTTGTCTACCTGTCTGTAGGTATTTGAGTGCATCACCTCTGCTTCTCTTCACTTGAGCAGTCTGGCTGAGGATTTTAGTGCAGTTTTCTCAGTCTGCTCCGCAGCTTTCTTGTCTATAGATTTCAGTTCAGTTCAATTCAGTCGCTCAGTCGTGTCCGACTCTTTTCAACCCCATGGACCACAGCACGCCAGGTCTCCTTGTCTATCACCAACTCCCGGAGTTTACTCAAACTCATGTCCATCAAGTTGGTGGTGCCATCCAGCCAATAGATTTGATGACCCATAAGATCTTTATCTGCTTGTCTCTTCCTCGCCATTTCAATCTCAGCTCAAATGTCATCTCTTTATGCAGTCCTTTCCCAACCCACTTATGGGTCCACTTCTCCCTGACACAAATACCCCATCACTTTCTATCTCATTGTTCTATTTTGTTTTCTTCATTATAATTATTGTATGAAGTTACATCATTATTTATTCATTTTTATGTTTATTATCTCTCTCTCTTCATTGGAGTATAAGCTCCATACAGGTAGAGATTCTGTTTTGTTCACAACTGAATGCATGGTAGATAGGTGCATATGCTTGCTACGTAGAAAGCAGTCTGTAAGAATTCACCGAGTGAATAAATCCTCATAAAACCAAGAAGTGCCATGGGACCCAACAATACCCTAATATAAAATAAAAATGAACAACAACAACAGCAAAAGAATGCTATGGGGAAAAGAGATGGTTTCTCAAGTTCTTCTAGGAGTTCATTTTGATTTACAAAATTCCCTCTTCATTCTACTCCAAGAGTGAGGCATTTTACTAGACATGGTTTTAGGTCTTGTCTATAATGTGTGGCATTTATAAAAACCTCTCCTTTTCTGATCGTCTCAGAATTTCTTGAACCAAGGCTAGTATGCTGCTTTTGAAACTTAAAACCCATTCACATTTTATTTACCAGGGGGAACTTAATTTCCTATTTACTTTACAAAATGTTACAGACAAAATGGATATGGGAGAGTGGCAGAGATGAACTAACATCCCCAACCAGACCGATAAAGTGAAGGTAAGGAAGGGTGGTTTAGACTCACGTGTTTACGGAGGACAGGTAGACAACTCAAAGGAGGAACCTGGGTACCAGGATGAGGGGCTTTTGCATTTTCCCAGCCACAACCCTATGGGCTGGAGGCCTGTGTTCCCACATTTCCTTAAGCAAAGGCAGTTATCTCAATTCTTCTGGAATTTTTACCTCAATTTTAAATGTGGAATATAAAATAAAAAAATACCATGCAGGACAAATAAAACCTAAGAATCCTAGATAGCCAGTACACTCTCAGTTGCTGTTGTTGTTTAGTTGCTCAGTTGTATCTGACTCTTTTGGGACCCTGTGGGCTAGAGCGCACCAGGCTTCTCTGTCCATGGTACTTTCTGGGCAAGAATACTGGAGTGGGTTACCACTTCCTTTTCCAGGGGATTCTTCCTGACCCAAAGGATCAAACCTGAGTCTTCTGCTTGGCAGGTGGATTCTTTACTACTGAGCCACACGCTCCCAGGCTAGGAGCTAAAAGAAAGCCTTTCGGCCAATTTCTAGAATTGTAGTGACTGTTTTAAGAAAAATAATTCTTTTTAGCTAATGGGAGATATGGGAAAGAATTCTGGAGTGTTCCTATTTGTGTATATAATACACAATCACTTAGTTTTATAATATAAAGCTTCTAAAATTTTAAGCAGTGTCTCTCAAAAGATCTACAGTTAAGGACTGATTTTTTAAAAAAATGTCCTATCTGTCATAGTCTGACATTTTGTAACATACAATATAAATGAATTACTTGATAGACAATCCTGTGCTTGGATGTCATGGTAATTTCAAACTCCTATAAGAGTTTCTAAAGATATATTCTCAATTTCTTTACTTGTCTCCTTGCAGGTCAGTAAGTAGCAGTTGGCAGATTAGGATAACAATTTGGGTAGTAACTAGCATGCTTGAAGGCAAGAACATCACAGATATTCTTCCCCATGTTTTACAGTTTCTTGTACCTCTGTCTTATCTTTGGATTCTGAGCTCCTTAATGGCAGACTTTCTGTGTTTTTAAATTTCATTTCTGAGCATAACTCGATGCCTGGCATATAGTAAGTGCTCAGTGAATGTGTGCTGAGTGAATAAATGTACTAAGATAGGTGAGGACCTTAACAAGAAAATTGTCCATTTTGTAGATAATAAATCTTGTATCTTCAGTTTCTCATACTTTTCTGCAATAGAATTTGATACAATCAACATTCTCAGACTTGATGTGCCCACTTGTGCCCACGGAAAGAAGCCCTTCTAGGGTCTCATTTTCTGTTTACCTTTATTTACTTATTCGTTTACTTAGTTGCACCACTCAGCATACGGGACCTTAGTTCCCTAACAAGATTTCGAATTTGCATCCCTTTTCTAAAGAAGTAAAACGCCTCCTGGACCATGTAAGTTCCTTGAGACTGCCTTATTTCAATGAAAATTTCGAGCTGCTTAATTTATTGCATACCAAGCTTCTTTGACTGAGACTGAAGCTGAAACTCCAATACTTTGGCCACCTGATGCGAACAACTGACTTATTTGAAAAGACCCTGATGCTGGGAAAGATTGAAGGCGGGAGGAGAAGGGGACGACAGAGAATGAGATGGCTGGTTGGCATCAGCCACTCAACAGAACATGAGTTTGTGCAAGCTCTGGGAGATGGCGAGGGACAGGGAGACCTGGTGTGCTGCAGTCCATGGGGTCGCAAAGAGTCAGACATGACTGAGCAACTGAACTGAAGCTTCTTCTCTGAGAACTGGGAATTTATCTATAATCGGACCCTTTCTATAATGTGACTTCCACTGTATGCCAAGTCAGTTTGTAAATATGTGATGCTCTGCTCAGATGCCATGGGGCCTAACTGTTCAAATACATCTCTAAAACACATGTTAGTTGTAAATGGAGAAATAGCTTTTAGAAACAGGAACAGAGAGAAAGAGTCTACTCCTCTCATTTCTTCTGTTTCCAAGATGGAGCTTTCTCCACCTTCTCTGTCCCCGTGCTCCTCCTGTTGCCTGCATTTCATCCAGATAACCACAGGCTCCAAATGCTTCAAGGAGGAGCTTCCCTCAATTCCCTTGGATAATTGTCTGGCATGCACTGGTTTAGGGGATGTTGTAAAAGCTAAAGGCAAGAGAAGGAAGGCAGGGATGACATGCAGAGATTTAATTGCTGCTTCCTTGAATAAAGACACTTCGTTTGGGCTGGAAGCCCTTGCTGTAGGATTTTGGCTCCCATAGGCTGCTGCTGGCTGTGATAACGACCGAGGTCCTTTGAACCAGCCTCTCCAGGGATCAGTCCACAGCTGGGAAGTGACTTCCTGATTTTGTGAAATGATTGATCATAACAGTCAATGTTTCTTAATGACCTTGTCAATATGTACCTCTTTTGACTGAAAAATTAATAAGAGATATAAACTTTTTGTTTGTTCACGCCTCTGGGGAAGATGATGAATATCTTCAAGTCATCTGAAGTGAGTGGAATAGAGGTTCACGTACTTAGCAAAATCAGCAATAAATAGATCCCAACTGAGCTTCTTTATACATTTGTGTTTGCCCTTAAATAGTTCTCTTCATGGCCTCAAATAGGATTTTAATGATAGAATCGCAGAAACACCAGCTGGTGAAATTGACAGAAATCTGCCTTCCCTTCTTTGGAAGACTGAAAATGCCAACACATGTTCTTGCAATATTATTTGGTCTGCTTTTGAAGTCAGGACTTAATCTGGAGACAGAACACAGACACATCTTAATGCATCCATTGACATATCTCCTCTGACTCTGATCCTCCTGGCTCTTTTCTAAGGACCCTTGTGATTACATCAGACCCACTCTTGATGACTTCTACTCTTGATGCCCACTTCTTGATACCCTTCCCACTTCAAGACCCTTAACTTAATCACACCCACAAGTCCCTTTTGCCAGGTAGCATAACCTGGATGTGGACATCTTCGGGGACACCATTATTCAGCCTGTTACAGTCCGTTGTTGTGAAAACCAGGGCAGTAGGGAAGAAGTGTGTGCTTAACTCGCCTCTGGGCCTTTCTGTCTGGCTGAGTCACTGCCTCCATCAAGCTTGATCTGCTAGTGACCTCCGCTCCTATTTGACACCAGAATACTGAATGCTTCCGCCTGGCTTCACTGTCTGTGCTCCAAAGCTGTAATGGCCACTTTCAGGGTCATAACTGAGATTGACCTGCCTGGAGTCACTGTGCCTTCTACTGTATGACAACAGCCGTACGGCCCAGTGCTTTAGAAGTTTATATGAATTATTTAAATTTTTCAAATGACACCCCCCCAAATAGATATTGACATTTCTGTTTTACAAAACAAGAACTGAAGCTCAAAAAAGGTAAGTTATTTGCTCAAAAAATATAGCCGGAAAGGGGTAGATCTGGTATTTAAAACTAGTTCTTTGATTTCAAACCCATGTGTTTTCTTTTATTTTTTCTTTTTCTTACTGCTTTCCCACCTTTCATCAGAGGGAATCCTCAGGCTCCATCCCAGCATCACCAGTGGGCTCTTTCCTGTTCCTTATTCATTATCACTCTGTGTTCTGTGTGGCTGAAGACCCTTCTAGTCTCAAACCAATGACTGAGAGCAGTAGTGAATCACACAACGTGCTTGGCCTCTTACACTTTATTCCTCCATTTCTGTTGCAACATAGCTTAAGAGAGAGCTTCTCCCAAAGCAGCTTGAGCCTGCGACTGGATGAGACAATGCAATGCCTTCTGGGAAACCTCCAGGAAGCCCACCCCACTGTCCCTGGGAAATACGATGGCCATTTCTTCCCAGGCAATGAGCAACTCCAGTTCCAGGGTAACTGAGATGATCATCACAGGCAAGGCACACTGGAATCTAATGGAAAGAACAAGGACAATTTCTCATGAAGTTATGACTAAATATAGAGAAATAGTCCAACCACTCACTGGGGCTTTATCATGTAAATATCCCATTTTGTGCACACAGCCTAACACAGTACCTGAAACAAAAGGATAGTACTTAGTATATTTGATAAATTCAGCCCCAGTACTCACTTATGTCAAAACTGACACTGGTCACCATTTCATGCCTCAGTACTAAAAGTATAGACTGGACTGCCTTGTGCTTTTAGCAGAATTGCTTTCAAATGTATTGCCATCATTACTAGTATTTGCATATACTAAGAAGTTGGTGTGTGCAATGTATTAGAGAGGCACCCAAAATACCTACAGGTGATTCTATACCACAATTTACATCAGATGCAATAAAAGTCTCTCATTGGTTGTATTCTTAGTAAGACCACATTTGAGACTGTTAGCTTTAATATATGTTCTATCTTGGAAGCAATAATACTATACAAGCCTGTATCCAGCAGTGATGAGGAGATTCCTTCTATGATTGCTGCAGCTAAGTCATTGCAGACTTGTCCAACTCTGTGCAAACCCATGGACTATAGTCTGACAGGCTTCTCTGTCCATAGGATTCTCCAGGCAAGAATACTGGAGTGGGTTTCTATGCCCTTCTCCAGGGGATCTTCCTGACCCAGGGATCGAACCTGCATCTCTTACATCTCCTGCATTAGCATGTGGGTTCTTTACCACTAGTGCCACCTGGGAAGCCCCTCTATGATTGAGTTAGCTTAAAAAATAATTATCAAAAATTTCAGGTTGCTAAGAGTATATGACCAGGCAAATTTGCATTCACATGGGTCAATGGCATAACCTCTGTCTGAGTTCTAATATTCACTAATGATGTGATATTTGAGAACATTAGCCTGGGTTTGTGGTTAATGTGTTTAGTTTCCTCAAAGGCTCAAATAGTTGAGAAGACCTAACTAAAATGAGGAAGTAGTGTTAGCTTTCTTTGACCCATATGTTTGATATTTTATGTATTTGATTTATTTTGTGTTTTGAAAGTTGTGCAACATTTTAAAAATGTATTCTTATCATATTTGTACATTTAAAGAGTTAACTATGAAAGATTTAAGATGAAAAGTAGTTTTTTCCCCTCCTTCCTCAGATATGTCCTCTTTAAATATTTTTAACTTACACTTCAGAATTTCCCTCCATGTCTATAAATAATATGCTTGGATTACTCTTTTTTTCTTTAAATCAATTACTGATATTTTCTATTGAATTGTTACTTTGGAAGATGAAGAATTAGCTAGTTTTCTTTCCACTGTGTTGCTCTTACAGGCACACTTACCTGTCCCCACTCTATTGTCTCAGAATAGCAAGATTATAGTTTTGGTTAGATTTTATTATTGTGCATGCTAAGTCACTTCAGTTGTATCCAACTCTTTGCAACTCCATGGACTGTAGCCTGCCAGGCTCCTCTGTCTATGGGATTCTCCAGGGAAGAATGCTGGAGTGGAATGCCGTGCCCTCCTCCAGAGGATCTTCTCTGACCCAGGGATCGACCCCATGTCTCCTATGTCTCCCGCACTGACAGATGGACTCTTTACTGCTAGCACCACCTGGGCAGTCCTATATTCATTTGGAACTGAGTCAATTAGGAGGGTATGGTTGTATTTCCTTTCATGCATTGCCTTTTGTTTTCTCTGGAGTTAACAATTACCTATGTTTACTTATTAGCCTAATTTTCTATTTATGTAACATTAATCCCAAACTTTCTAACAGTTGTGTAAATCTGTCCTCATACCTGCATTCTCTTTTTATAGACCTCAGCGTCTGATCTGCGCTTTACTGGACTGCTTGTTCTCTGCACCAGGGGCACAGGTGTGTTATCGTGGAAATCTTTTGTCATTATCATCCCAAGTATTCCCAGTATTCTCTTTGCTTGTCTTCTGTTGAATCTTCTGTTTCCTGTAAACCTTAACTTTTTATTTGTTTTTTAGAATGTATTTTAAGGACATATTTGGATGTAGTTTAAGGACTTAAATGTAGCTTAAGGATTTATTTGGATGGAACACATATTTCGATAGTTTCCTGGGAATGGATGTATGAAGAAAACTTTTCTGGGGTTTCACATTTCTATAAAAGTCTCTGTTCTACTCTTACACTTGATGAGAGTTTGGCTATAAATATTTGTGTTTCAAAATTTTGAAGGCACTGGTCCATTTTCTTTTAGATTACAGAGTTTAATATAATTTAAATTAGGTTATAATTTGAGAAATCTGAGGTTTCTCTGCTTTCTGATCATTTGAGTGTGACCTATTTTTCTCCCAGAAGTCTTGTGTGATGGCTCTGAAATGATTCAGAAATGTCTACAATGAAGTAGGCTTGGATGAGTCTACATTTATTCATTTGTTTGTGCACTTGATGAGACTTTTCAATCTGAAACTTACGTCTGAAAAATTCTCTGGAATCATTTTCATAATTGTATCCTTTCCATGTTTCCTCTTTCTGAAACTTCTTATATGTAAATACTGGATGATCTGCAACTGATGGAATGCAGAATCAGATCTGAGAATTCAGCTGCCTTTCATTAACTCAAATACTAAAGAGAATTGAAAAAATGTACAGTCACTACTGTCAGTGATTATTTTTTGTTTTGGAAAATGTAATTATTTTTTAAAAAATACATTACTTATGTTTTTATATTGGTTATATATTATATAATGTTTTGTTAAATCAATAAATATTGAAAATGTATCCATTTTAATTTCTGATATAAATACTGATAGATATGATCTATGTAAGCAAAAGCTTTTGGGGATTCTCAATAATTCTTTTAAAGTATTAGGGAGAGGGATCCTTAGAACAGAAGGTTTGAGAGCTGCTGGTTTAAATGTTCCTTATTAGGTTATCATATTCTTATTTAATGGATACCATGTTTCTCTTGTCTTGGAGGATATGGATGATAGATGTTTTTGAAATTTCCTTCTTTTCAGATAGTCTCTGTTTCTGTTAAGTTGTTTTCCTCTGTTTGTGTCTTTTGGTATCTATCTTGAGAATTTCCCAAGATCTCGGGCCATCTCTTGTTGTCTTCATGTAAGAGTGGGACCTCGAAAAGATGACTGAAAGCTTGGCACATTGGGCAGAATTTTCTTTGATGTCCTTTGCTTTAGGGTCACCAGGGACGGGGGAGCCTGGTGGGCTGCCGTCTATGGGATTGCACAGAGTCGGATACGACTGAAGCGTCTTAGCAGCAGCTCTTGAGGAGAATGGAATGGCAACTCACTCCAGTATTCTTGCCTGGGAAATCCCATGGATAGAGGAGCCTGGCGGGCTACAGTCCATGGGGTCACAGAGAATGGGACATTAGTGAGCAACAGAGCAGCAGCTGTTGAGGAAATGCCAGATGTGGATGTTGGTATCTTTAGATATTTCTTGTTGGACCAAACTAATTTCCCAGAGAAGATTCACGCAACCTCTTGCCTGGAGAGTAAGGACAGGGCCGCCGTAGTCCTGGGAGCCAGTACAGAAATTGATTTGAGAGATCTCAGCAGTCATTATGCAAAGTTTGCTAAACTCTCCTCTTTGCAGTAGGGGGTCCCCAGTTTCTTCTGTGCGTGTATTCCCCTCAGTCCAGAGACGCTGTGCTTCACTCACCTCAGAGACTAAATCTCTAGCATTCTGCCGTACTGAGGGAGGGAGCAGTCACCCAGCCACATGAAGGGAGTATAAGATATACAGAATCTAATGCTTCTCATATGTCTTTGGACCAATCTTTCTCATCGTGGCATCCTTTGGAGCACTACCTTAGGAGGGCTTGAATTCTTAGCCTTTCGAGAATCTACTGTGTCAATCAGATTACTTCTTTGCTTTCCGCATTGCTGAAAGAATGCGGAATTTTGCTCTTTCAATTCTGCCAAGCGAGTTGCTACTAGTTCATTTGATTTCAAGTTTCCAAAATTCTCTTGTTATTATTGCTTCTCTTTTTTTCTTTGTCATGTGAGTTTATGCTTGTTTTTTTTTTTTTTTTTTAAATCCATTGTATATAACTCTTCTAGGATTTGCTAATTTATAGCAAAATTGGTTGGGTGTGTCAAATGTACCATTTTTACACAAACCAGGCCCAGTTTCTATATGGGCTTAGGCACATGTCCAGTGTTTATTTTTATGAATGTTCCATTCTGAAGATTCAGTAATTATGTTACATTCTGTTGCCAAAGCTGTCTTTTAGCACTCTGTTCAGTTTATTTTTAGCAAAGTTCAGATACACTGACAAGTCTAATATTAAAAATCCTGAAGGCTTTTTTTTTCCCTTTTAGTATCAAGGCCTTACATGGATATATTTGATTTCAACAAAATCAATTTTAAGAAAGAGGATGTTGCTTTTTTAAAAAAATAACAGTCCTACAACAATAAATGTTTTATCTCTTTAGATATTAATATTAGGTCGATGTTGGCTGTGTCATTTTCTACAGGAGATGACGTTCTCCTGTAGAAAATGATATAAAAATCAGATTAGCTGAATATCCTATAGGAATATTTTTGATATTACCATTAAAACTCATTAATATTTATTGAACTCTGTGATTCTGGGGCTCTGTGTCATACCCTAGTAGTATTTAAGGAGTCTGTCACTATTTCAGGTTTCTTCGAGACCATTTAAGGCACAGTAAGTGCGATAATCATTTTTAGAAAAATGACTAACCAAAATCTACCACTAGGAAGAAAAAATTGGCAATGCTCCCTAGCTTGGTGATGAGTCTTTAAAAAGATCTTTGCATTTCCTACTTATTTAAGTGGCTCAGGAAATGAGATACTCCTCACTTCAGAGTCTTGTAGCCAGAATGGTCTGATCTGTTCTAGAGATATGTTTCTAGAACCATAAGTCACCCCCACCCCAGGTTAGGGACTGTTCCTCCTTGGACAGATTGAGTCCCTTATATACTCAGGGCAGCAGACGCAATTCAAGCTGGAAGCAAGAAGGAAAAAATAAAAGTAAATAATACTTTAGCATTGGGGATGCTGGGGAGGATTTTATTTTGACAATTTTATTTCGTCTTCTTGTCATTCTTCTGTTGGCATTCACCGTGGCTAAAATTGAAATAAACATTTCTATGTGGCGTTCGGTCCATAGTCTTAATGCTGTAGTAATAATGTGAGGACTTGACTGCTTCGAGTCAACACAGGGACACAAATGTCAGTGTACCTGACAAGAAACAGATGGCAGGTGAGGAGTCAGAGATGCGTGGTGAAATGATGAGGAAAAGTCAGGGACAGGACCTGGAAGTTTTTGGTTAAAATAAGCAGCACTGAATTTTTAGATGATTAATTTAGTAGGTCTGAGGGGGAGCCCAGAACCCTGAATTTATCATATATCCATAGGTGATTCTTAGGGAGTTAGTAGTTCATAATTTTTGGAGAAGGCAATGGCACCCCACTCCAGTACTCTTGCCTGGAAAATCCCATGGACGGGGGAGCCTGGTAGGCTGCAGTCCATGGGGTCATGAAGAGTTGGACATGACTGAGCAACTTCACTTTCACTTTTCACTTTCATGCATTGGAGAAGGAAATGGCAACCCACTCCAGTGTTCTTGCCTGGAGAATCCCAGGGATGGGGTCACACAGAGTCGGAAATGACTGAAGTGACTTAGCAGTAGCAGCAGTTCATAATTTTAAAGGCCATTTTTAAGACCTTTACAGGCTCTTCTACTACTGTTGAAATCCCTGACTTTCATTTAGAACGAAAAATCATTAATATTATATATGTGTGACATATATATTTATAAATGCTTATATTTTGTAAAGACTTATGGTTTTGCTTTTGAAGTTATTTAGCTACAGTAACTCATTTCATTTATAATGAGCTGTCATTTCTCTGCAGTCATTTTGCATTCTTGGAAATGATTAAGAAGTCAAAACTAACCTACAGATTGTTTTCATATGTAATGATTTTTTAAATGAATATTAAATTTAATAATGGATGAATCTGGCAAAATGATAGGTCTTACAGATATCTAATAAAATTTTTATTAATTTCAATTTTTTAGGTTTTATTTAACAGTTTTGAGCTGATAACTCACTTTCAAATATATTCAGTTCTGAAAAGGTTATAGGTCCAAGGCAATGTGTCTGTAATATCTGAAGATAATACAGCTTGATGCTGAGGTAGGGTTTGATCCTGGCATAGGTGCTAGGACACCATTAGATGAGTCCAAGGCATAGAAATTTTTTATCGAAAGAGCATGAAGTAACACAGATTTGGATGTTAGAATCAATAACTAACTGGAGAAGAAGATTAAAACAGACACAGCAATGATCTTCATGTATCTCACAATTATTGATTGAGAAAAAGACTTAATTGTTATCATCCATAAGCCAGACTTAGGATCAATATGTGTAATTTATGGGGAGATGAATTTTGGTTCAATATAAAGAAGAGTTTCTAGGATTTAAGAGTCCCAGTGATGGAATGAGTGGATTTAGAAGACAACAGACTCCTTTTACAGGTTCAGGCTGCATATCCATCTGCAAAAGTATTGTAAATTTTTGATTGATGGCTAGCTTAGATGACCAAAGGTCCTCTCAAACTCAAATCCTTAGAGAAGCTTTAGAAATGTACATGTATTGTCAATAGATGGATAATAGATTGTATTTGAATATAATCCCTGAGTTCACCTTGATGTCCACCTAAAATCCGTAAGTCTTTGGCAGATGTAAAGATACATTTTGTCTCTAAATAAATTCATTTCAGCAGCTCTTTCATTTCCTTTAAGATTTTTAATTAGGTGTTTGCTAAAGAAAGTAAGCTGCTAAAGCAAAACAGTCCATCATATTTGACAGGAGGCTTGAAAAAGTAGAAGAGTTGCACAGTGGGGTATAAGTACAATGAACAGTGGCACTTCCTTAAAAGAAGACTTTCCCTTTGGAGACAAGACATCTTATTTTTGTTTTGTTTGTTTTCAATTGTAATAATTCTTTATTTGTTCATAATATTTCTATTGAATTAAAAATAAAAACTTCACAAACTTCTCTGAGCATATTAATGGCACTGTTTTTGTTATCTGATTAGCACAGAGTCGGGGACTTGACTTAGCAGCTTTAGAGTGTTCTGCACCAAGGGTGGGGAGGGAGGTGGGAGGGGGTTCAGGATGGAGGGGACACATGTATACCTATGGTCGATTCATATTGATGTATGGCAAAAACCATCACAATATTATAAAGTAATTATCCTCCAATTAAAGGAAATAATTTTTTAGATGATTAAAAAAATAAAGACTACAGACAACTTTCAGGTGACATGTTGATATAATGTCCTACAAACAGCTATCACATCAGCAAGGAAAACAAAATGATCTAGATATAACAGTTTCTTGTGCTAAAAAAAAAAAAATAAGCTAAAAATTTGGACTGGTAGAAAGCTCACCAAGATTTTAAGAAACTAAAGATTTTTTAAAGCCACTTGCAATGGGTAGTTGTCTGTCTGGAAAGGGGAAAGTAGCTAATCAAATCTAGCACTTGTTTGCTTATTATTTAAGGCATCTTGTTCTAAGGATGTTCACCTACTTTTCTTTAGATTTTGGCCCTTAGAAATTTTAGGATCTTAAATCTAGAGATTATAGTCCCTACCTTTAAAAAAAAGTCTATATGTATTTATTTGATCCTGGCAGTAGACATGAGGTTTCTTGATCAGAGAACAGGCCAGTTACTTACTTACGGAACCTCTGTGACAGTTCCCAGGGCTCAGTCTGTCATGGGCCACACGGTAAGGAAGGATGTCACCTGCACATGTGATGGATTCATGCCACTGGAGAGGAGCCCTCCAAAGTATGACTTTGGGAGTTTATAATAGGAACAAACTTGCCCCGTCTTTCCCTCAGAGAGAGAGGGAAACACTTTTGAGCTTTTATTCTGTGGGATTTAAATAAATCCTCTCTAGAGACATGAACCCAGGTCCCTAGGTCTATTACTCTTTGGAATATAAACAAATAGCTCCTGGGGAAATAGACCAGAAATTCTCTCCAGATATCTCTGTCTTTAACTTCTAAGACTTGTACACCATTTAGCATCCTTAAACCTAGGTTGCCAGCAGTCTGATCAGGGGGTCCTGGCCACGCAGAAACATGAAAATAACAGTTGTACCTAATGCTAACAGACCCATAGTGTAACTTATATGTCCCATGAGACCCCATGTATCGTTTCTCACATTGTTTATTATGGAATTTCTTTCTCACAAAAATTTAAAAGCAGCATTGGGTATTTGTATACTTATTCAGAGTTCTTAAGGTCTTTTACATTTAGCTATTGTTATGGGCTGACTGAGTGTGTTAGTCACTTAGTCATGTCCAACTCTACAATCCCATGGACCGTAGCCCCCCAGACTCCTCTGTCCATGGAATTCTCCAGGCAAGATTACTGGAGTGGATAGTCATTCCCTTCTCCAGGAGTTCTTCCTGACCTAGGGATCAGACCCAGGTCTCTTGCATTGCAAGCAGATTCTTTACCATCTGAGCCACCAGGAAAGACGGGCTGACTGATTCCCCTTCAAAATCTGTTTGTTGAACGTTCAACGCTCAGTACCTCTGAATGTAATTGTGCTTAGAGAGAGAGCCTTCAAGGAGGCAAAATGAGGTCATACAGGTGGGCTGTAATCAATGTGACTGTGTCTGGAGATAGGGCCCTCAAAGGGATGATGAAGTTTAACTGAGGTCATTAGCGGGGAGCCCTAATCCAATAGGACTGGTGTCCTTGTAAAGAGAAGGAGAGACACCCGGGTGTGCATGTGCAGAGAAAAGGTGAAGTAAGGACACAGCAAGAAGTCGGTCACCTGCCAGCCAAGGACAGAGGCTGCCAGCGAAACCGAATCTCCCTCTACCTTGATCTTGGACTTGCAGCCTCCAGCACTGTGTGAAAACCAGTTTCTGTTGTTTAAGCCATGATTCTGTGGTATCTTATTATGGCAGCCCTAGTAAACTAGTACAGATTTTATTCACTTATGTTTTTGCTGATAGTTGTTCAGTTCCTTAGCTATGTCCGAATCTTTTGTGACCCCATGGACTGTAGCCTCCCAGACTCCTCTATGAGATTTTTTCAAGAAAGAATACTGGAGTTGGTTGCCATTTCCTTCTCCAGGGATCTTCCTGACCCAGGGATTGAACTCACATCTCCTGCATTGCAGGCAAATTTTTTGCCACTGAGTAGTGAGATCCAACCAAGATGACTTAAAGAAACTGTCTCTTTGGCACCAGATTTCCAGGAAATCTTGTTCCTACCTTGATTACTACCGCTAAATCTTTGAAGATCCCTAAGTTCAAAATAACCCAGAATCAAGGGGAAAGCGAAACAATTGAGAGCTGCTGAAATTACAAATAACACTGTAACATATTATTGACATAAGTATAATTGGCAAAAGGAGAAGGGGGCAGTAGAGGATGAGATGGTTAGATAGCATCACTGACTCAATGGACATGAATTTGAATAAACTCCAGAAGATAGTGGAGGACAGAGGAGACTGTTGTGCTACAGTCCATGGGGTTGCAAAGAGCCAGACACAACTTAGAGACTGATCAACAACAATAAATAACCAGCACATTTAAATGAACGTTTTATTTCATTAAGATGAGTTACCAAGCATGTGAAGATAATGTACCATAAAGCCATGTTTAGCTGCAGATGCTTAGCAAATCTATTATTACCAATTTACAACGTTTCTCTCAGAACTTCACTTTCCCACCCTCTTCAATGACGACTTCATATTTCAAGTCTCTCCTCACACTTTGCATCTAGCCTCACTTACCTCTTTATCTAATGACCATGTCATCTCTAAATCTACACATGTGAAGGCGTCTTGACTTATCTCTCCTTTCCTCCTGAATCCACAGTCAGCACACCTGCTCTGGATCCCTTCCATTTTCATCATCCCAAAGGCTTTCTTACTTTAGGAATATATTCCCTTTTCTGTATATTCAGTTTCTTTCTCTCTATCATATCATTGCAATCACATCAGCCCCTTCATTAACACAGTTTCCATTCCATTAGTCTCTATTACATAAATGCTCATAAATGTCTACACATTTTCACTCCTAGTCACCATCTTTTTTTTTAAACTTTTTATTCGCTATTGGAGTATAGCCTATTAATAATGTTGTGAAAGTTTTAGGTGCACACCGGAGTGACTCAGCCATACATACACATGTATCCATTCTCCCCTTCCCATCCAGGCTGCCACATAACATTGAGCAGAGTTCCCTCTGCCATACGATAGGTCCTTGATGGTTATCCATTTTAAATATAGCAGTGTGTACATGTCCATCCAAACTTTCTCACTCTCCCTCCCCTGCATTCTTCCCCTGGCAACCATAAGTTCATTCTCTAAGTTTGTGAGTCTCTTTCTGCTTTATAAGTTCATTTGTATCATTTATTTTTAGATTCTGTGTATAAGGGATATTTCTCTTTCTCTGTCTTACTTCACTCAGTATGACAATCTCTGGGTCCATCCATGTTGCTGCAAAAGGCATTATTTCATTTTTAAAATCACTAATACTCCATTGTATATATGTACCACATCTTCCTCATCCATTCCTCTATGAATGGACATTTAAGTTGTTTCTATGTCTTGACTATTGTAATCCACATCTTTTTTTTGAATCCTTTAACACCCACCGGTCTTGCTGCTTTTTATATTTAGAATTTTTTTCAGTTACTAGATACTTCCACATTTCAAAATCCTCAAAGTTCATATTCTGCATAATCTAACAGTAAGTCTCATCGAAGTTGATCTCTCCCAACTTTGAGACCATCTCTTTGGTTTCCACTTACCTCACTGTATATCCTTTCTGTCTCCTTTCCTTATCTCCTCCTATCATTAATGGGCTTTTGTACAACTCAATACAGAGACCCGTTTACCTTCTACTCTCTCCCTAGATAATGTCATTCATTATCAAGGCTTTAGCTGCCATTTGTATTTTGACAGATATGAAAGTATCTTCATTGAAGGCATCTCCTTGATGCTGATTATGTTCACATAGATATTTCATATTCATTTAAATTTCACACTTCACCTTTGCTTAAATAGTTCATAAATACCTTTCCTTTCCCCGGTTCCTCTTTCAGTCTAGTAAATAATCCACCCAGTTGATCAAACTAGAATCTTGGGGAATACCTCAAGCCATAATTATGTAATTGGAGTTTCTGCTAAGGGTTTATTTTACATACTTTTAATTAAAATTATGTTTAGAACAATTTCCAAGCATTGAATCACAACTTCATATTAAATATAGAATAAAAGGACAAAATCATACTCTTTAACGACCTTTGCCTTTGACACCTTCGTGCCGCCTCTCTCTTTCCTCTGTCTCTCTTTGGTCCAGATCTGCATCTAGGAAAATAAATTAATCCTGCATCTTTACAGAACCTTTTGGTAGAAGTAACCAGTTCACAAGCCTGACTGTGGGCTTACCCACACTGCCTTATTAAAAATATATCACTGATCAAAAGTGTTATACTCTTCTGTTAGGTTTGGGAACAGTAAGGTTTCCCTTTTTTTATGTTTTTCAGTGATAAAGCACTGTAAGAAATGAACCTGTACCAATAAGTGGTATGGTAGGCAAGTCCAAAGTTGAACCATTGGTTTTTTCATGCTGTTTCCACAAAATCTGTTCATTACCCCACTGGGATGAGTCACGTATTATTCATTGTGGATAATGGAATTCACCTCAGGCATTTATCAGTGTTGTTGCCTGTCTGAGCACCTGTCCTGTTTGATGCTAGATGAAATGTTGCCCCTGAATTATTTTGAAGACCTTGGCTATCTACTTAGAGCAGGAAAATTGGAGCATTTCAGCTGACTGTGTGAGACCTTAGCAAATACTTTGACATAATACATGAGACTTCAGTTTTGGCATGGTATTATTTTTTTAGTTATTTAGAGCTTAAAGTAATAACTATTACCTGTGATGATAGTTTTGGTTTTTAAATTCTCTTTAAATAGTAATGAAGAAATCGGTAACCTTTTCTTTAATGTTTTATGTCAAATGTTTATTAATGTTTCAGTGCTTATGTCTTGCATACAAAGTATAAATGCTTTCCTTCTTCTTCTAGTCAATATCTAAAGAACTTTTGATTATAAAAATGTTAAAAATCAAAATTATTGTCATAAGTAATGTGTGACTCTTCAGTTTTTAATCAATTGAAGTCTAGAATCCAATTCTAGAATTGTAGCAAGCATTTCAGCTTGGTAATCATTGGTTGAGCACTTCCTGTGTGGCTGGCACTGATACAAGTAACTCGACAAGGTCAGCGTTAATGGCATGAAGGATGAAGATGCAGCCCACCTGCTGGCTCGCTTGGCAGGCATTGCTAATTTTTAACTATAATCTTTCAAAATGAATTCAGAGGCTGTCTTCTTTGCAGTCAGTTTCAATATAGGTCACTTTCATGCCGGGCACATCATATTTACAGTTTCAGTTTTAGCAGGGTCAAGATTTGTGCAGGATCTGAGATTTTTCTCCTACTTGCAAGCTAATAGATAATCTTGTTACCTTTTCATGGAAGCTAGCAAGAGACATGAAACTCCCAGGTCAGAGACAAAGGACTTTATTACTGAAGGTACACCATGCGGCATGAGCATCAGTGTTTTTTGTTTTTTGTTTAGAATCAGTATATTTTATGCTCATTTCCTCAGACCCAATCCTCATAAGAAAAAAGGCAGATGATACCTGCACAGTAGTTGTGTTAGAACTCTAAGCCTAGGGGATACATGGGAAATAAGCCTGCTTGCCCTTTGTGTCAGGGGGAGAAATTATTTCTGTTTTTCAGGGCTGTTGCTACACAAAGATCTTTGAAAAGGTAGACTTTAACAAAGGGTAGTCTGTGCCTTTACTTGTAAGACATGTAGAAACACAGAAGACCCATGGAAAATTGTCTCCCAACAAACAGAATGTTTTGTCTCTTAAAGTATAAATGATAAACTCAGGATCTCAGCCTCTTCAAGCTATTCTATATCACATGTTCTTCTCCAGAAGACAGAAAGATAATTAAAATGTACTTTAATAGTTGAATCAAGGCACTCTGTATACGAAAGCAATCTAAGCAACCAATTTAATATGGAGCAATCAAAGTTAATAATCTTTAGTTTTCATTTGGCACACAGGTACTGTACCTGAATTGGGGCCAGGTGTCTTTTTAGTACTAAAATTAATGAGCATAAAGTCCATTTGAACAGTTTTGATTGTTCTTCTTTTTGACCGGTCCTGCCATGAAATGTAGATCTCAGTCTTGCTCTCTTGAAAAATTTGTCAAATTAGTATCTTTTTTGTTAGTTTATTACAGACTTTTCCCAATATATAAAAAAATACAGAAAAGAGTATAATGAACCATATGTATACATCATTCAATTTAATCAATTTGTCAACTCATGGCCAATCTTGTTTTCTTTCTCTGTCTCACTTTATTATTTTAAAGAGATCTCAGACATCACATCATTTTATTTGGTTTATGTCTTAAAAGGAGATATTTTGGTTGCTCTTTTTGCCCATTGCATTGTGATAAGTTGATTCTGACATCTTTGCATATTTGCAAACCTGTCTGCACAATTGTTTATTTGAATCTTGTTTGGGGGCTAGATATATAGGTATGTTATACTGTATTTTTGCCATATTTTTATTCTTTAACTGCACTGTCTTACTCATGAGGATGGGAGTCCCAATATGATCAAATTTGAACACTGAAGGAAGAGGATCTAAAGCTTGAATTTTTCCTTTTGATAAAGACAAATCCTAGTTTTGGATAATTTCTTTATAACTCAGCAAAGATGTTGGTATGCCTTTCTCTCATGAGATATATGGCCATGAAAATTCCTTTAGACCTGCTAGGATGACTGGTACCTCTGAAAATTCCAATAACCTTCCTTAATTAATCAGTTCATCCAAGCCATGAATCAATCTTTATGTTTCCGTCTGAGCCTTTTCCTGTTTATCTACAGCTTTAGGAATGGGTTGCCAGAAGATGAAAGTAGAGCTCAGGCTTCAAAGTAGAGCTGGCCTCATATTCTATAGAGGCTTAGGTCTGTATGTTGTGATAAAAAGAGATGCTAGTAGAACTTCTGACTTGGTACAATTCTTTATGATAAGCTCTCAGAAGTACAAAGCAAGGCTTCCTTTCAACTTTAGAGCAGTCTCCTGGGAGACGGTGACTTGTCTGTTAAAATTTAAGTGCTAATTCTTGCAGTGAAGACACAGACATAGAGAACAGATTTATAGACACGGGGTGGTGGGGAGGAAGGAAAGGGTGGGATGTATGGAGAGAGTGACATGAAACATATATTACCATATGTAAAATAGATAGCTGATGGGAATTTGTTGTGTGACTCAGGGAATTCAAACCAGGGCTCTGTAACAACCTAGAGGCGTGGGACGGGGAGGGAGGTAGGAGGGAGGGGACACAGGTCTACCTATGGCTGATTCATGTTGATGTTTGGCAGAAACCAACATAATACTGTAAAGTAATTATCTTTCAATTAAAAAATTTTTTTAAAAAAGAATGAAAGTGGGGACATCAGAGATAGTTAAATGATAATAAAAGAATATCATGAAAAAAATTTAGGTGCCATTTTTTTACATAGGATTATTTTAAATTTGTGGTTCAAATGTTATTATCCTATAGCCCCCATAATACATGAGCTAACTTTATGGTGGTTAAGTGGGACAGGAGATGGTGATGCAAAAAGGAAGCAATCTTCCTTTAAGGGATGAGGTAGTTGATTGTATCCATCATGATAAACTTAATAAATCTACTGTATAGAAAAAAAAAATTCTCACAGATTGGAATTGCTAAATGAGAGGACAGAACCAAGGAAGCTGGAAAGGTGAAAGAAAAATAGAGTGTTTGGCAAGGGGTTGGGGGTTCAGGACTCAGGTCTGGAGTGGTGACAATTTAATGGCATCTGCCTTAAGGAATAGGATAATTTTTAGGGATGGAAGAAAACCACTGCCACTGCAACCTTGTGCAAAGGCACTGGCATGTAGCTATCAGAGGACTGAAAACAAAATGAAAGAACATTGGTGAACTTGCTTTGTTCAGTGTGCATTTATTCCTATTGCTGTTTGGTTGGGTTTTTAAAGCAGTTCTTTTTGGAGAGTGCAAATTTTTTTCTTGTGAAGCACACCAGCAACTTTTACAGTGTATCTAGTCAATAAGGAAATTTTTTTCCTTTGGTTTTCAACACATTTGCACATGCATTACTGTAGAACTTTTAGGAAGAAAATCCAAGATTATTTCATATGTACAGTACAGTGACACTTATAGATAACTTAATTTCCTCTTTTTGGTATCAATGTAGGTAAGCATTTTAAGAAAATGAATCTATGTTCATGCTGATGTTTTTGATAATATGTGATCTGTGGCAATCTTGTGAATCTATCATGTGTTATATTTAATTTTTTTCTTAGTTCTCGCCACACAAAATATTCTATAAACATTTTTCATAAAAAAATCAACAATTAGCAGTTAATAATTTTGCATGTGACAATTTTATCTTTTATTCCTCTTCACAGGAAAACACAACACGATCTTTAAATAGAATATTAAAAGATCCCTTTTCAGAGAGCACCAGCCGTGTTTCTCCAATAGCTTCTAATAATACTAAGTAGGGGAGAACAGTGCACTGAATCACAGTCTCACAGTGTTATACAATCGCTTAAGGTCAGTTACATAAGGAAATAGACAAATAAGGCAAAAGCAAACTTCTGCATTTGTGAAAGGAAAAAAAAAAAAAACAAGGTACACAGAATGGAAATGGCAATCGGTTCAGAGTTGGCTGCATCCAGGATCTTATTCATCACTCGTCAGCTTTTCAGGTTGCTTGTTGCAGTAAGGTTTTTTAGGTTATTTATACCTTTCGATTGCAGAGGGAATGTGAGGAGAAATTTCCAGTAATTAAACACAATCTTATTGATTTCTTAAGACCTTTTTCTTCAGGCATTTACTAGGTCTCAAGATCTTGAGATAACTGACTTCCAAGGACTGGGAGCAGAAAGCCCAGACGTGAAAGGATCAGCTTTGATAATCTCCTCTCCCCCAGCATTACATAAGGAGGGAACTGGTGGGGCAGGGTACTTGAACTTAGAAAGTCTGGGCTGGGGCCCTAGCCTGCTCTGATTCATCCTGTGATTTTTGACAAATCACTGTGTTCTCTCAACCTCAGATTCTGCTCCTTTACAACATGTGAACAGTATCACAGGCTCAAATCAAAGGGCTGTGGGGAAGGTAAAATGAGATAACCCATGTGAAAATGCTTTATAACCTCTAGAGTGCATACAGATAGGATAGGTTTTGTTCTAAAATTTGAGTTTTGTTCTAATGAGGCACGCAAGTAAAGGCTTCCCTGGAGAAAGACAGTTGGGATGGTCATGGATTTTAACATAATCTTTTAAGTTCTGCCCTTGAATGTGATCTTCTCACTTGCTAAAGGGATTAAGGGATGCACTTACAGGGATGTATTTTTTCAACAACTTGTATACAGTTTTCAAAAGACCTTAGCAATTTACTCTCTGTTCCAGCTCTTCAACAACCTGAAAGAAAAAAACCTATGACCCTTTGTCCTCCAAGCCAAACATAGGCTATGTCACAGACCTCCAGTTGGCCCTCAATATCTATGGGTTCTGCATCTGTGGGTTCAACTCACTGTGGATCCAAACTAACTTTTAATATCACAGAAAGTTCCAAAAAGCAAAACTTGAATATGCCACACTCCAGCAACTATTTACATAGCATTTGTGTTGTATTTACAACTATTTACATAGCTTTTGCATTATATTAGGGATTATGAGTAATCTAGAAATGATTTCAAGTAAACAGGAGGATATATGTAGGTTATATGTAAATATTATGCCTTAAAATTTTTTTTTTTAATATGGACCATTCTTTAAAAATCTCTAATGAATTTGTTGTAACATTGCTTTTGTTGTTTATGTTCCGGTTTTTTGGCTTGAGGCATGTGGTATCTTAGCTCCATGACCAAGGATCAAACACACATCCCTTGTATTAGAAGGTAAAGTCTTAAGCTTGGACTGCAGAGGAAATCCCAATACTTTGCCTTTTTCTATAATGGACTTAAGCACCTCTGGATTTCAGTATCTGCAGAGTGTCCTGGAATCACCCCCACACTTTCCCCCACCCCCAGTGGAACTTCTGTACTCCTGTTTCATCAAATTATCAGAAATACTCACACAATCCAATTGTGCACACAATCCAGTGGCATCTGGAGGAAACACATAAAGGGCTCTTTGGGGTAGTACTTAATCTTGTCCTGGTTGTGTTAAAGTCATGCATTTGGTTCAGAATTCAAGAGAATATAGGGGGCGGTGGAGAAACCAAGAGATTCAGAGATTCCTATAATTATTTATTAATCTTTCTTTTACCCAGAGATGTGTGGATCCAATAGAGCCTGAAAAGCAAGGCCACTCTATAAGGCATCGTGGTCTATTTCCATCTTCAGAGAGGTGGGAGGGAAGCTTTAAAAGGTAAAGTGGCATATTTCTTCATTGGACAGGTTAGTGAAGACTTGACCTCTTATCCGTTGTTTCCCCATCTATTTGCCATGAAGTGATGGGACCAGATGCCATGATCTTTGTTTTCTGAATGTTGAGTTTTAAGCCAACTTTTTCACTCTCCTCTTTTGCTTTCATCAAGAGGCTCTTTAGTTCCTCTTCACTTTTTGCCATAAGGGTGGTGTCATCTGCCTATCTGAGATTATTGATATTTCTCCCGGCAATCTTAATTCTAGCTTGTGCTTCATCCAGCGTAGCATTTCTCATGATGTACTCTGCATATAAGTTAAATAAGCAGAGTGACAATATACAACCTTGATGTACTCCTTTCCCAATTTGGAACCAGCCTGTTGTTCCATGTCCAGTTCTAACCATTGCTTCTTGACCTTCATACAGATTTCTTAGGAGGCAGGTCAGGTGGTCTGGTATTCCCATCTCTTTCAGAATTTTCCAGTTTGTTGTGATCCACACAGTCAAAAGCTTTGCCATAGTCAATGAAGCAGAAGTAGATGTTTTTTTGGAACTCTCTTGCTTTTTTGCTGATCCAGTGGATGTTGGCAATTTGATCTCTGGTTCCTCTGCTTTTTCTAAATCCAGCTTGAACATCTGGAATTTCATGGTTCAGGTCCTCCTGAAGCCTGGCTTGAAGAATTTTGAGCATTACCTTGCTAGCGTGCAAGATGAGTGCAACTGTGTCATAGTTTGAGCACTCTTTGGCATTGCCTTTCTTTGGGATTGGAATGAAAACAGACATTTTCAGGTCCTGTGGCCACTGCTGAGTTTTCCAAATTTGCTGGCATATTGAGTTCAGCACTTTCACAGCTTCATCTTTTAGGATTTGAAATGGCTCAACTGGAATTCCATCACCTCCACTAACTTTGTTTGTAGTGATGCTTCCTAAGGCCCACTTGACTTCTCATTCTGGGATGTCTGGCTCTTGGTGAGTGATCACACCATCGTGGTTATCTGGGTCATAAAGATCTTTTTTGTATAGTTCTTCTGTGTATTCTTGCCACCTCTTCTTAATACCTTCTGCTTCTGTTAGGTTCATGGCATTTCTGTCCTTTATTGTGCCCATCTTTGCATGAAATGTTCCCTTGGTATCTCTAATTTTCTTGAAGAGATCTCTGGTCTTCCCCATTCTATTGTTTTCCTCTATTTCTTTGCATTGATCACCGAGGAAGGCTTTCTTAACTCTCCTTGCTATTCTTTGGAACTCTGAATTCAAATGGTATATCTTTCCTTTTCTCCTTTGCCTTTTGCATCTCTTCTTTTCTCAGCTATTTTCCAGTAGTCATGTATGGATGTGAGAGTTGGGCTATAAAGAAAGCTGAGCACCGAAGAATTGATTCTTTTGAACTGTGGTGTTGGAGAAGTCTCTTGAGAGTCCGTTGGACTGCAAGGAGATCCAACCAGTCCATCCTAAAGGAAATCCGTCCTAAATATTCATTGGAAGGCCTGATGCTGAATCTGAAGCTCCAATACTTTGGCTACCTGATGCGAAGAACTGACTCATTTGAAAAGACCCTGGTGCTGGGAAAGATTGAAGGCAGGAGGAGAAGGGGAAAGCAGAGGATGAGATAGTTGGATGGCATCGCCGACTGAATGGACATGAGTTTGAGTAAGCTCTGGGAGTTGGTGATGGACAGGGAAGCCTGGCGTGCTGCAGTCCATGGGGTCGCAAAAAGTCAGACCCGACTGAGTGACTAAACTGACTAACTGACCTCTTATTTAAACTTGTATCTGGCAAATCTGAAATGGAAAGGTTTTATTTCCATTATATAAAATTATATAGCAAATTATATTTAGCAAATATTAAATATTTGCTATATATATATTATATATAGCAAATATTATTTGCTATATATATTATATATAGCAAATTATATAGCAAAAAATGCTATAATTTGAGGCATGATACAAACAAGATCCCCCACTTGGTAACGAGCAGCTAAGGATTCATGTAGGAAGCATTTGGCCTGAATTATGCTAATAGTGACAACAATCCTCTCACTTTGCATGTATAAACAGGCACTGCTTAAGTCTAATCGAGACATCAGAACCATGTTGCCAAGCATATGGCCTTTCAGGTACTGGACCAACATCCCATTAAGTCTTTGAGGGTTCACAGGATGGAGTCACTCTTGACTTGGTTTACTTTCATCCTTAACTCTCTGTGAAAAATAATTCTAGGAAAGCAAATAAATGGAAGGCTGGCTTTTGATCTCAGTCTGTATTCTCATTCTAGTTGCAAATTTGCATCACTGGTTTCACATTACAGAGTTAAATGATTTTCTCCTTTTGTCAGGCCGAAATATTAATACTGGCATTTCCTGGCATGGCATATAAGTAATCTAATGAACACAATTAATACAGGCACACGGACAGCACCGCCACATCTCTGCTTCCACCAAAAGCTGCATTTCCCAATGAATAAACCATGATTAGCCTATACTGAATGAATGTGTTCCAGCTAGTACAGATCTCAGCAAATGTAAATGCCACAGCACATCCAACCACACATACATGTATTAGGAAAGTGTCACTGTCTTTGGGGACGGGGGTGGGAACCAGCTGTCAGCTGTGTCACCATCTCTGGCTTCTGCTGGGACAGCTGAACGGACATGTTTAGCATCCTGGCCTGGGGGCATCAGTGAGGAAAAGCAAAAGAGGCAGGACTTTGGGGACAGAATGGTTTGGGTTTGAATCTTGACTTTCTTATTTACTATACATGATACAACTCCACTGGGCCTCCTTTTAGTCTGTGAAATAGAAATACAATACTTCCATGAGATGAAAGTGAGCCTGAAAGGTAAAGTGCCTAGGAACATGTATGACCCAGAAATGACACTCAGTATGTTGTGGGAAGGGGGATCCCTCCCAGGGTCTGGAAAGGGGTTCCTGTCTAACACTTGGAAATGAATGGTCTGAGGAGGCACGTGCTGACAAAGTAAGAGACTTTATTGGGAAGGGGCGCCTGGGTGGAGAGCAGTAGGGTAAAGGAACCCAGGGGGACCACTCTGCCAGGAGGCTCACAGTCTCAGACTTTTATGGTGATGGGATTAGTTTCTGGATTGTCTCTGGCCAATCGTTCTAATTCAGGGTCATTTCTGGTGACATACGCATCACTTAACCAAGACGGATTCCAGCGAGGAGGATTCTGGGAGGTGGAAGACATACGGCATCTCCTTTTAACCTTTCCTGAACTCTTCTGATTGGTGGTGGCTTGTTAGTTCTGTGTTCCTTACCAGGACCTCCTGTCATAAAATAATTCACACAAATGGCTACTGTGGTGCCTGGCCAGTGTGGGCAGTTTCAGTCAGTGTGTTTCCCCTAATGACTGTACATGGCTTCCCTTCTCTTTGAACATGTCACTAGAGGAAGAGGAATGGGAGTACCTGAGGTAGCTGAAGGTTAGTCTATCCACTGAGGTATCATAGTCTCCTCTCTTTGTCACAGGAGAGTGGACCCTGGGATCTGAGTTTGAGCCATCCCTGTGGGTCCACTCCAGTCCTCTTCCTCCATTTTCCATTCCAACTGGAAACTCACTATCGGGTAACATCAGGGCCTACAATATCAGGAATCCTAGGAGCCCCTATAAATGCAGGTGCATTGTTTACCATCCTTTGTTGGCCAGGGAAAAATCCTTCATTAGTTCTTTTCAAAAAACTTGGCCTGAAAGAGAACTCAAGGGAATTTTCAGGAAGGGGAGATTGATATTTGAGTTTGGCACCATCTTGCTTCTCTTCATGATTCCCTTTCCAGCACAACTTGTGCTATTTTTTGGCATTGTAAAGTCACCCCACTGCTGCAAACTAACTTTAAATGCTTCAAAAGCAACCCGCTCTCCTCCTAATGTCCCCCAAGCACCTTCAATTTATTCTGATCTCAGGTAGATTTTAATAGGAAAGCAAACTGATTATACTAAGTCACGATTTGACTCAGTCAATGTTTATTGTCATTTGTCCTTGGGACTGTGTTTGGTCCTAGGGATAGAACAATGAACAAAATAGTTCAATGAACAATGAACAAAATTTACCCCTGCCTTCAAGGAGGGCACAATCTAGGGATCAGAGCCCCATGTGGAAAGAACCAACATAATCGCAGGAGCTGTTAATAAGTACCATCATAAAGGAGGTAGATGCCAGAGACCATGCCAAGAGCCTTCCAGCGCATTACCTTATTTAATCCTCACAGTGTCCATGAGAGAGAGGTTTAACACCTCCACATTTATGGATTAAGAAATACCCAGACAAAGATTTTGAGTAAAACAACATATCTTAATGGCACAGCAGAGAAAGGAGTGATTTGCTTTGCCTGGGGAGTAGGAAAAGTTTCACAGAAAAAGTGGCATTTGACATTAACTGAGGATTAGAATGAGACATCTGGCTGTGAGTGAGACATTCAATGAAGAAGGGTTCAGCACTGAAAGATGTAAGTGGGTTGCCTCCCTCCTTAAAAAAAAAACACAACAACAAAACACTCAGAAATGCCCAGTCAAACAGAATGAGACTAACCACGTGGGGAGAGGTCTTCAAATCAAGTAACCCTGACTCAGTTGCCCTTGAGATTTACTGTTACTAGAATATTTGTCATCTTATCTTTACTACCAGCTATGGCCAGAGGGTGGACATGGACCTTTGCACAGGGAATCAACTCGCAGAACTTAACCAAATATTGCTGGAGGATGAATATAAAGCAGGAAGTTGAAGAGTTGAAGAGCGTGGTAAGTGACCAAGCGTTGATTTTCCAATCCTACTATAGATTCTTCATTACCTGCTGGGCCTCCCTGGTCTTGACCAGTGCCCCTGTCTTGCAGTTTCTGAGGGAAAGGAGGAGCCTAATTTTAATAGGCAACAATTAACAAACATAAATTGTCTAGTTGCATAGACCACACTCCCTCTAATGTCTTCTAGTACTTTTCTTTTAGTTTACCCCATCTCTTCAAAACCTCTGGCCTGTTGTTTCAGTGGAGTTGAATGAACTCTCTCTCTTTTATGGCAATAGTTTTGAATTGTCTTCTTTGCCTGTTTAACTCTGTCTAGTGCAAATTTTCTTTGATAACGCTCACACATGAGGCAACCTGAAATTCCAGGTAAAACAACCATCATGTAAACTTTACAAGCAATGCATACTCCATTTAGGAAATTAAAACGCAGTGTGATTGGGCTCCTGGTGGAGTATAAGAATGAGTTTCCTTTGTACGGTTTCTTTTTTTTGGTGGGGTGGTGGTGGGGGGAGCATTGAAATTGTGAGCTTTGGAGCCATGAACGAATGTTATTTACTTCAGAAACCACACTGTTAGCTTCTGAGGTAAACAATATTTACTCAGTCATTAGACTGAAAATGCAATTGATGCCTTTCAATTCTGTAATCACCTATAAACAAAGCAAAGAATACTTAACTGTGGTTACATAATAATGTTTTCAACCTTGATAATGTGAAGTGTGGAGGTGGGAAAAGGGAAGGAGGCAAGTAAGGATGAGGATGGCGGTATGAATATAGCTGATGGAAAAAACAGAAGTAAACACATTTTCAGTTCAGTTCAGTCGCTCAGTCATGTCCGACTCTTTGTGACCCCATGGATGCACGCCAGGCCTCCCTGTCCATCAAAAACTAAAAAAAAATCTAATAAGATTGGATTATATTGGGGAATGGGAAGAAGATACAAATTTTAAACATACTAAATACAGTTATAGAGTAACTGATAATTTTTAAAGTTAATAAAGTGAAAAGTGAAGTTGCTCAGTCGTGTCTGGCTCTTTGCGACCCCATGGACTGTAGCCCATCAGGTTCCTCCGTCCATGGAATTTTCCAGGCTAGAGTACTGGAGTGGATTGCCATCTCCTTCTCCAGGGGATCTTCCTGACCCAGGAATTGAACCTGGATCTCCTACATTGCAGGCAGACTCTTTACCATCTGAGCCACAAGGGAAGCTAATGTATGACTTTGGTCTTTAAAATGTAAGTATGGTATATGAAAACAGAAGAACTAAAATCAGAAATTAGATTATTGCCTCTGAAAAGGATTTTAGGGGTGAAGATTTTAGTATAATGGAAGAGCTTTGTTTTATTATGAACATTTTTGTGCTATTTAAAATTTTTAACCATTCCATTTATTATTTTGATAAAATACTACATTTGTGTATTCATTCTTCAGATTATCTCTTTGTCTGCCTTATGCTAGGTCTTTTCTTTCATGAAACTCTTGCCCCAAGGCATCCTCAGAATCTCCCGGGTCCTGTTCCTCTTTGAACAGTCCTCAAAGTCCTTATGTCTCTCTCCTATTCTTGGTGAAGTTAGTCCTTTCTTTTCCCCACAAGTGCCTCCCATTCAGCAAACAAAGAACCCATCTGGTACCAGAATCCACCCTTCCTGGAGGGCAGAGGGAATTATCAATAACGAAGGCAACAAAAGATGCCAGAACTAAAATTTCTTGTCACAATTTTTTCTTTTTAACAATCATAACTTGAAAGCCTCATTGTCATGATAATCCTTAGAGCATTTGAAGATTGCTAATCAGCTAATCGGCTGCCCTGTTCACCTCAGTTATCTTTTTTCCCTGAAATCCTCTTTTCTTTAAGCTAAATGGTCTTCAGATTTTCAACTCTTTGTCACAGGCTTCTTTAAACTCTTTGTCGTATTCTGGAAACTCCTGTGTTTTCTTTTGGACAGGTGTCTGTTGATCTCCTGTTTAATGGTTGGCTTCCAGGATGGAATGGAACACTCTCAATATCACACAGAAATACATGGGAGAGGATGGGCCAACCCCTTTCTTGGATTCAAGGAATTCTTGGGTGGTTTTCCGACTATAAAAGTAAATGCCCATTTTTATGTGGCTAAAGCGGTTACACTGAGCTAATTCCAGTTGTCTGGAGTGGATGCTTATTGGGGAGGGAGTCTTGTGTGATTCCTACCAAATATTATTTTTTTGTAGCAGGGCAATGCACGTTTGCTGATATAAGGGATGATATTCTTAAGAGAAGCAATGGGAGGTATAATTTTATAGAATGGCATCACTTTCGAGCCCCCTTCTTGTGTTAGCTTATTGCCTGATAATAATTATATCTTTATTTACTTCCTGAAATCCACTGACTCTAACCGACAGTTGCAAGGGTGTACTCCATTTAAGGGCTATCTGTTAGTTGGCAATGGGGAAACTGGTAGGTGCTAAGGCATCATGGATTTATAGGGAAAAAGGGATTCACTCTAAGCTAATAAAGGGTGACTGGGTGGTTATGCTTGGTTGTTGATCTCCAATTAGTGGCTTGGCACTACTTAGAAGGAGGGCAGAAGAATGAAACGAAATGATGTCAAGATGGATGGTCTAGGGACTTCCCTAGCAGCCGAGTGGCTGAGACTCCTTTGTCAGATTACATACTGTGCAGGAAATCATATTTTCTAAAAAAATGTAACATTAAATTGGTATCATCAACTTTAATCAGAATGTTTCTAGGAATTGTTAATATTTCTGTTAAAAATCTTAAGAGTTGTGATCTTAGAATATTAAAAACATAAAAATTATTGAGCCATTTATGAAAATAATACTAGCTAACACTAGTTAAGCACACAGTATGTGCCAGAAACAGCTTTTTTAAATGTATTCACTTTTAAAACAGTTTTATTGGAGTATAGTTGATTCAAAATGTGGTGTTAGTTTCAGGTGTACAACATAGTGATTCAATTATACATATACACATATTCTTTTACAGATTCTTTTCTGATATAGGTTATTGCAGAATATTAAGTAGAGTTCTCCGTGCTATACAATAGGTCCCTGTTGATTATCTATCAATATTTTATATAAAATAGTGTGTGTATGTTAATCCAAAGCTTCTAATTTATACCCCTCCACACTTTTCCCTTTTGGGAAATCTAAATCTGTGAGTCTGTTTCTGCTTTCTAAATTAGTTCATATGTTATTTTAGTTGTGGTTCGGGTGCGGATTGGAAAAGAATTTGAAGACATGAGAGAGAATGAGAGGGAAATAAAGTTTATTAGAGTGGGAGATGCTGTTAGAACAGCGGGTCAGCTCAAAGGCGAACTGATGTTGAATAGGGGTCCTTAGTCCACTTTTATACCCAGGGTACAAGGAGTGGGATAGAAGTCTTGCAGATCATTTGCTGATTTGATGAGGCATGTGTATGGGTGGGAAAAGAGTAGGGCATATGGGTTAGGATGGGAGACAGGCTACACTGTTCATTAATAGTTACAACATGGGTGAGGGAAGGATGATAAGGGTCCGGTTTTCCCATTCCTGCATTTCAAGGCCCTCCTTGGTTTTATCTGCTCTTTCGTCCTTGGGTCACCACAATTTAAAAAAATTATATTCCTCATAAGAGTGATATCATATGATATCTGTCCTTCTCTAACTTACTTCACTTACTATGATAACCTCTAAGTCCATTTATGTTGCTGCAAAGGTATTATTTCATTCTTTTTATCACTGAGTACTATTCCATTGTATTTATATACCACATCTTCTGTATTCATTCCTCTGTTGATCAGCATTTAAGTTGCTTCCATTTTCTTGGCTATTGTAGATAGTGCTGCAGTGAACACTGGGGTGCAAGTATCTTTTTGAGCTGTGGTTCTCTCTGGACATACGCCCGGAGCGGAGTGGGTCTGCCGGATCATACAGTAGTTATATTTTTAGTCTTTTGTGGAACCTCCATTCTGTTCTCTGTAGTGGTTATAGCAATTTACAATCCAACCATCTGTGCAGGAGGGTACCAGGAACTGTTTCAAGTCCTCCAGTTATATACAGTCATTACCTCCTTAAAATCACTCTACAAGTTAGAACTATGATTATGTGCATTTTACTGATGAGGAATCCACAGTCTAGAGAATCACAGCATCTTTTCCAAGTCACACCAAAAGTAAGTAGAACAGGACTTGACTCCATGCCCTCTTGTCAGTGCCCAAGTTCTTGGTCATCTGGTTGTACTCTCTTTCAAGAAAAACGCTGAGGAACTATAGGAAATTGTTAATGAAACATTAAAAGACATTATAAAAGAGATCAAATAGATGATCAGTTGAGATCACAGTCTTTGAAGATGAAGATAGAAAAGAACTCTGAAACCAGATTGGGAATCTGAAGAAAACTCAATACAAAGTAGAAAACTTCAATGTTCTGCTCAGTATGAAAGATCCTAACATAGAAATATGGGTCACAGTTAAATCACTGCCATCAATAGGTTGCTTTTTCAGGAGATTGCTGATTATGTTTATAATGGAATATATAAGATGTATACAAAACTAAAAGACATTAATAAAAATTATTAGCTAATAAGGTCTTCTAGAAGGGTATACAGTATGTTGGGTACAACAGGTTTTTTTTTTTTTTCATTATTCACTGAAGAATGTTAGTTCTTCTATTACAAATTCTCCCTTCACCCACACAAATACAATAGCAATGCCTGGAAAGCTCATTAAGATAAATAGTAAACTGTAAAAATAAGAAACTAAAAGTACTGGTGGTTTGGGGAAAAAAAGTTGACATGGATTAAGAAGACCTGGATACGATAAGGTGAACAGTCACCTGGTCTGCCCATGACTGGAATGCTGGGAAAATCTCATAGTCTAAGGCTAACTGGGATGGTGGTCCTAGCTAGGTCTGCTTTCATGAATTGTAAACCTTGCAACAGCAGACAAATCCCTGAGCCTTTCTAATCCCACTCTGCTCATCTATGAAGTGAGTCATCCCACCACCTAATGGGGTTGTGTGGGCAGACGTGCTGCTGGGTGGAAGCAGAGTGCTAGGCACAGTGAGGGGGCCCTAAGTGTGGCGTTCCTGCTGTGTCACTACACTTGTCCATAACACTTAAAAATTCGTGTGTAAATGCCTACATGTTATTCTCCTCTGCAGCTATCTACCAGTAGAGGCTGACATAGAGTTTGCGATCAGGAAACCACGTTGGATGAACAAACGGGTCAGGGACAAGTTGTCACAGTGTCCACATCTCTCTCTTCCTCCTCTGGTACCCCTACCCCTCTGCAGCATCTTCCTGTGTCATTCTCCACCCCCCCCTCCCCTCCCCCACAATTCTTAGTTTACCGGTCCACACCAAATGGGAGATGGGTGAGAGGTGCTTTGGAGACTAAGATGATAAAAGAAATTCTGGATCTGTGGGTCGAAGGTAGGTGGGGGGCAGGGCATCACTCCCGTTTGTCGTTGTTGTTGTTGTTGAGTCAGCAAGTCCTGTCTGACTCTCTTGCGACCCCATGGACTATAACCCGCCAGATTCCTTGTCCATGGGATTTGCCAGGCAAGAATACTGGAGTGGATTGCCAATTCCTTCTCCAGGGGATCTCTCTGACCCAGGGATGGAACCCACATCTCCTGCATTGGCAGGTGGACTCTTTCCCATTGAGCCACCAGGGAAGTCCCCATCACAGCCTTTACATGGGGTCTACTTATACTAGCTCTGCCGCTTCTTTTGAGGATGAAATATGCTAAAAGCACATAGGTTTTGGAGACTTTTTAAGTGGTTGGATTATATTACTTGGTAGAGATGAGGATGTCAATGTAAATATTTACCACTTTACTGCATCTTGTTCCTGATTTTGTAAAACTGAGTATTCCTAGTCAATAAAAAAGAAGGTGGCGGGGGAAGCTGATTGATTTGAGGAAGAAAGAAATTATTTATTTTAAGTGAGCATTAGAGCTAGGATTTGAATAATGCATTTTAAAATTGCAGGGTTGAAGCTATGCACTAACACATAAAGAGAATGATAGCAGTAATTTCGCAAATGTCATGTGAAGGAACCGAAGGAACCAGTGGAGCGCAAACACTCCTGACCTGAATGTCCGGCTTGTGTTTGTATTTGCAAACCTGAGGATAATATGAATGTCTCTACTGAGGCAGTGTGACTATGCATTTAGTTATCCTTATGGTAGAATGCTCATATTTAAAGTTTTAAAGGCCTATATTAATATGTGAGAATTTTGATCAGAGAAACTGTGCTTATACACCATGAATATTTGTGCCTACTTCCTAGCTTAATGCTCTCTTTCTTTGGCAGTAGGAGTTTCACTTATGGAAATATCACTATTTGACTTTGTAAATATCTACTGTCAATAATAATAGTTTTAAAAGGACTTAACTATGAAGGAGAGACTTTATATCATGTACTGGGAAATTACATTAAGGAAACACAAGTCATACAGTTTAGATTTTGGAAAACAGACATCACACACACATATAGAGCAGAGTTAAGCAGATGAAAGCATTCCTTGTTAGATTCTCAAGGTATCTCTTAGAACTCAGGGGCATCCAAGCAACCAGATTTCAGGAAAGTCTACCTCTGAAATCTGCTCAATCATCTTAGAAAAGGATGCTGTTAGTCATAAGAGAACAGGTGAGAATGTGGGTATTTCAGTGTGGAGCCACCAAAGTTACTACGAAAATATTAACTCAGATGAGCAAATAAACTGTGAATACAAGATTCCTGGGTTTGAATCCATTCTGATTCTTCCTACATGAAGCCCATTTGAAAAAAAAACATTAAAAAAAATAAATAAAGGAAAATCACTTATTTTGTTATTTCCCCAAATAGACTTTTTCTCTGAAGAACATTTTGCTGAAAATAAAATGTATTACCTACACATGGTTTCCTGCAGCAAGTTCTATCAAACCATGAAGTGAAATTATTATTATTTAGCACTGTGGCCTGTTGTAGTAGCAGTGTGTTCACACATTTTAATAAAACAACTCACCCTCAGAGTTCCTCATATCTACATGTCTTCCAATAAAGTGAGGAATTATAGTCAATAGGAATTTCTAGTTGTAGTGGGGATATTAAAGTCATGTATGTAAGTTAGAGATGATGGTGTCTCACACCAGGGTGCTGGCAGTGGATGGTGAGAAGTGGTGGGATTCCAGATAAATTTGGAAGTAGAGTTCATGGATTAGATGGGTGGTATGTAAGAAAGTAGTCACCAAGAATGATTGCAAGATTTTGGACTTAAATACTGGAAGTCTGAGTTTCCTTTCACTGAGAAGAGGAAGGCTGTGCTATGCGGTAGGTGTTTGGTGGCTCCTAGTGGGAGGAGGTCAGAGTTTTAGTTTTAGACATGAAAATGTGTTAGTTGCTCAGTCATGTCTAACTCTTTGTGATCCCAAGGAGTGTAGCCCACCAGGTTTCTCTGTCCACGGCAATCTCCAGGCAAGAATACTGGAGTGGGTGGTCATTTGAAAGTATTAGCAAGTAGTCATACAAAATGTATTCATCACCCTTTAATGCTCCTAAAAAATGCTACTGGAGATAAAATCCATTAAAATGTAGGAAAGGCAAATGTGGAGACCTAATACTGACTAATTGAACAACAGCTACTTAGGGGATTAAGTGGATGCCATACTAATAAGGAATCAGATATATGTGAGGGTGCTGCAGCTCTGTAGGATAGGTTTTAATTAGAAATTTAAAAAAAACAAAACACTTATGTTCTCAATGCCTGTCTGCTACTTTACATAAGATGCATTATTTATACTGTCTGTATATTGAAGTGTGATGAAGGAATCTAGTGAGAGAAGTTAGTCATAAGAAGAATGACTATAGTACTGTTTCTTTACCTTGATACAGAATGTTTCCTAGGGTATTGTAGACCGGCTTACCTCTCTGTTCAGCTGCAATTAATTACACTGACGATTTTTATTTAATGCTCCTTCTCTCCTGAAAAATCAATATCCATGACCATTAGTCTCCAAGTTGTTTTCAGAGACATTTTAGAGTCCATTAGCATGCAAATGAAAAGGAGTAATCCCACACTGGATATTTTAAGAATTAAGGGGCTTTTAAAAATTGTTTGCTTTTTTAGAAACAGTCACATTCAAGACACAACTCTAAGTGTTAGCAGCACTTCTATTGGGTATTTTGAGAACTGTTTCCTTGTGGGTGACAGCAGAGAAAACATCAGTCGGGAGGTAGATGAAGAACTGCTGGTCCGGGGAACTTTGCAGGGGTAGGCAGGCAGCTGGGGTGGGGGCTGCAGGGCATGGGCGTGGAGAAGCTGTGAGGAGGAGATGAGGCGAGATAGCAGATAATGTTTTGGAAGGCAGAAGAGGCAAGCAGAAAAGATGGGAACAAAGGTTGCAGGAAAGCTTCCCACAGTTAGTGGCCATGTTACTGAGAGTGGGGTCTGGCTGCTCACCACTCAAAAATCAATCCTGGAAAGGCAAGGTTGGTGGAAGGGAAAGTTTGCTTTATTTCAGAGACCAGCAACCAGGGTGGGGGCTGGAGCAGACTGGAGTCCACCGTCCACCCCCTCCATGACAATATCAGTAGGCAGGAGCTTGTGAATGTGTACGCTCCTGTGTGTTTGCACTATATATTTTAAAATATTTTTATTGGAGTGTAGTTGATTTGCAATATTGTGTTAGTTTCAGGTGTACACCAAAGTGACTCAGTTCAACATATATACACATCCACTCTTTTTTAGATTCTTTTCCCTTATTGGCCATTACAGAGGTAGAAGGAGGGGTCTACATGCCGAAACAGCACAGTCAACCCTGAAGGTCATCTTGAAATTGTTCATGTAGTGGTCTGACCAGCATCATCTTGACTGTTTTAAGTAGAGTTAGTCTTCAGGTCCAGGGTCAGCTTTTCCTCAACTTCCTTGAGGTCAGTTTTCAGAATTGTAACAGCTCTATGCCTGATCCTAACTTCTTTCACCTGGGGGAGTATCTATGACAGTTGGTATGAAACAGCTCGCAAGATATGGCTCAGAATGTTATCCATAGCCCTTGTGGAGGAACTAAAAGTCCTTGACTTTGCTTAATGACTAAACTATTATCCTTTGGTCTTGACTGCTTTCCCTTGCTTCTGCATTTTCTCACTTCTCTGATTAAACTTTTTCCTTGGCTAAAGTTTTTCTTCAAAGAGCAGTTGGAGGACATGGTGAGGAAGGATCACTGGATCGTGTTCCGTTTCAGCCATACACCTTAGTATGGTTGAGATTTGGTTCGAATCGTTGGCCTACAGATGATGCGAGGAGATTATTGCATGTTTAAGATGAATGAGGCAAATGTTGTTTAAGCACCACTTGGCTGTTAGGCAGAGTCCCAGGAATTAGGAGTTGATACCCTTTGGGCCATCATTTAGCCCAACACAGTGAGTTTGTGAATTTGATTCTTAGAGAGGTATCTTTTTGCAGTGGGCTGACCTCTGAGTTGGAGACAAACAGTGGTTGATTCCTTAGGGACTAAAGACCACCTTGCTGGGCTGAGTGGGTGACGACCTGCTGACCTTTCTTCCTCCTCAGGCCACACAGCTTTCTGCTTCACTGCATGTCCCCAAGGTTCCTCTGTTCTGAATTTCTATAGGAAGCACTTTCCTTGCAGAACAAATATGCTAGAACCTAACGAGCAATTGAAGGGAAGCAGAATGCAACATAATGGCAAGAGACAGTCCCGAACAGGCCACAGGGGAAGATAAGCGCCTCATGATGGAGCCAGGAGAGCATACATCAAATACATTTAGAACCAACAATAAAAATATGAGTCAGATCTCATGGAAACTGTTGGTTGTTTTGCCTTGATAAGAAGTGTTATCATAGCTGACACCTACTGAGTGCTACTTGCCAGGCACTGTCCTGAGCGTTTAAAAGCATTCATTCACCTGATCCTTAGAAAATCTTCTAAATAGATAACATTGTTTTAATTTTGTATGGGGAAACTGCAGAATCCCCTGTGGTGCAGTTAGTAAAGAATCTGTTTGCAATGGAGGAGATGTGGGTTCGATCTCTAGGTCGGGAAGACCCCTTGGAGGAAGAACTGGCAACCCACTCCAGTATTCTTGCCTGGAAAATTCCATGGATGGAGGAGCCTGGTGGGCTACAGTACGTGGGGTCACAAGAGTCAATCACAACTGAGCGACTAAACCACCACCATGGGGAAACTGAGGCACAGAGGAGTCAGTTAACTCACCCAGGATCACTTAGCCTGTAAGCAGGACTTGCGATACGAACTGAAGGAATGTAGTCTCAGAGAACCAGTGCCCTTGACCTCAGTGCTACCACCCATCATCTAGTTTTTTTCCCTGTGTACCTTTATTTGTTTTTTCTTTCCTGCTAAATTACACCTCTTTAGGGCCAAAAGTTTTGCAAACCAGGTGCCAGCAGCCAGAGTGGCATGTATGCACAGTGATTTACGTTCTGTGCCATCTGCAGGGCTGATTGATGCTCTTTTTGGTTTTATTTGTCACTGCTGCTGCAAGGAAGCAACCTGAATATCACAAAAGAGAAATCTGGGGCTAATAAGTGAAAGCTTTGCAAACAGCAATATCAACATTCCTGCAGGGAGGAACAGCCTCTGTTGCATTTGTGGTGTGTTTTGTCAGCTTTGGTGTATGGCTTCAGGACTTTTGATAAAAGAGGTCCTGTGATGGAAGATGTGGCTTCATATATGGGTCACGTTTCACATCAGACTTTCAGAGCATGAATGAATGTTGACAGAGTTAGAAATAAACAATATTGAAGCTTTCATCTAAACTTCATCTCCATGTAAAGATTATTTTGAATAAAATTTTTGAAGAATATAAATCTAGAGAAGCAAATTTTTTCTAAGGTGCATCTGGGTAGAGAGGGTTAGAGGATGCCAGGACAAAAGAAATACATGCTAAAAATTGAGATGAGTTAGGTAGTTTGGGCAGATAGAATTAGGTTTTATTTCCCTGAAAGGTCCAATTGAGCTGCCACCGTAATGAAATGATTCACAAGGATATAGAAATAATGAAAGGAGCATCAGTAAGCCAATCACCCAGATGACAATGGTTCCATAGCTGAAGTTGTAGTAAAATGGGAGAAAAATTTTGGTGAATTCTGTCTTTTAAGGATCCAGGACATTCTGAACATGAAATCTTATCTGATAGCTGCATGAACTGTATTCTCACAGCAATATCAAATATAACTCTCAATCCCATGGGAGGAATAATAGCAGCATTATAACCAAAGGGAAAATAGGATCTCAATGTGGATAAATGGTATATTCTATTTTACCTGTTTAATCAAAGATAGTATAGGGTTGGGCTTCCCTGCTGACTCAGCGGTAAAGAGCCAGCCTACCAGTGCAGGAGATACAGGAGATGTGGGTTTGATCCCTCGGTTGGGAAGATTTTCTGGAGAAGGAAATGGCAACCTGCACCAGAATTCTTGCCTGGGAAATCCCCTGGACAGAGGAGCCTGGAGGGCTTTAGTCCATGGGGTTGTAAAGAGTTGGACACAACTTAGCGATGAAACAACAACAAAATATAGCGTTAGCCAAAAATTTTATTCAGATTTTTCCATAAGACATAATGGAAAAACCCAAGTGAAGTTTTGGCCAACCCCATTGTAGGTCTAGGCAGTTACACTCCTGCCAGTCTCCCAGGTTCTCTGTGCTTGGAGGGACCTCAGATGGTGAGTGGGTATATCAGAAGGATTCCTCGCCTCCTCTTCCCTCAGGCTTTTGCTTGAGACATAGTCGAAGGAGCCCTAGCTCCTGAACAGAGACTGAAAACCACCAGCCTCAGGCTAATTCCAAATGCCTTCCCCAGCACTGAGCATCTCCATGATCTGTGTGTCCTATCTCCTACTCATTCTCTTCAACTTCTTACTTCAAAGTTGTTCTACATTTTTTTTTCCTAATTAAACTTTACTTGGGCATCATTTGCCCCCCCCCCCCCCCGCTTTTTTTCCCTCACAACTTTCTCTTTTTATGAGAATGTAGCATGAAGCAAGGTGATATGGTGCAGGCAACTTTCAAGCTGACAGCCTCTCTCAAGGAATTGACTTTAAAACCATGAAGAAGTTTTTGACTCGATCCCTACCTAGGAGACTTGCACCTTTATCAGGCTTTTCTACTTCTAATCCTCAAGGCTTTTGAACCTGATTTTAGACTTGGTAACTATGTTGTCTACATATAACTTTGCTTTAAACTACATTTCCAAATGAAGCAGAATGTCATGAGAAAAGGGGGACAGATGCCTGAACATACTTGAATTACGAAAAAAGGGGGAACAAATTTTGAGTCTTGAAAAATGAGAGGACTGTTGCTGTTTAGTTGCTAAATTGTGTCCTGCTCTTTTGCAACCCCATGGACTGTAGCCCACCACGCTCCTCTGTTCATGAGATTTTCCAGGCAAAAGTACTGGAGTGGGTAGCCATTTCCTTCTCTAGGGGATCATCCTGACCCAAGGATTGAACATGTATCTCCTGCATTGGCTGCTGCTGCTGCCAAGTCGCTTCAGTCGTGTCCGACTCTGTGCGACCCCATAGATGGCAGCCCACCAGGCTCCGCCGTCCCTGGGATTCTCCAGGCAAGAACACTGGAGTGGGCTGCCATTTCCTTCTCCAGTGCATGAAAGTGAAAAGTGAAAGTGAAGTCGCTCAGTCGTGTCTGACTCTTCGTGACCCCATGGACTGCAGCCCACCAGACTCCTCTGCCCATGGGATTTTCCAGGCAAAAATACTGGCGTGGGTAGCCATTTCCTTCTCCAGGGGATCATCCTGACCCAAAGATAGAACATGTGTCTCCTGCATTGGCAGGCGGGTTCTTTACCAATGAGTCACCAGGGAAGCCTAGAGAAAAACTAGGTGATGGGAAATACAGCTTATGATGATACCTGAATGCTGTATGATGGCATTTAGAATTTAGACTTGGTAACTATTATGCTGGTATAGGCTTTTTTTTTTCTTTCTGATTCTTCTTTTCTGTTCATTATTAATAGTTTTATTAATTTTATGCTTAACTAATGCTGGATTTTTAACTCTGAAATTAAGACATGTAGATGAGCTGAGCCTGTATTTTCATAAAATATATTACACTCAACAATGGATAAATCAGCCTGTGGATATTTACTAATTTAGATAAACACTGAAAGCAAGCCCACAGTAGCCTTACAAGCAATGTGTCAGATTTGGTTCAGCCAGCCCAAATGTACCATGGCGAGGGCATCATATCCATATACCGAGTCATCCCACACTGCCTACCTGCCCATCTCCCATCCTCCTGACCAACTTCATGTCTTTCTCAGCTCCTGCCTCAGACTATCTCCTAATTCTGATGGCTCATTGGTTATGCCTATCTCCATCATCTCAACTTCCGAACAGCCAGATTGTCAAGTGGCCATAGGTGATCCTTTCATTTGTCAAGCCCTGTACTACTACACCTACTCCTTCCCAATGGACACCTTAGACAGCTGATGCTGGACTCTGCTCAGTTCCAATGTTCTCATAAAACTTAACTGAGCCAAAGATCACTGAAATTGGAAAATGGGCAGACAGAGGCATAAGTGTATAGGTAGCTGAAACCAAGTGTCAGGACTTTAAAATAAGGACATAATAACCACTCCAGATCAAGTGTGCATGTGTGTTTCTATAAAATATCAGGAATTCAGGCTGATGCTAAGATGTTAGGAACTCCATCAAATATGCAAAGCTTGACTTCCTGGCTGACTTGCCATCATAAGAATATACAGTAAATTCCCTACGTATGAACCTCCAAGTTGTGAACTTTGAAAGATGCAAATATGTGTCTGGTTCCAGCAAGGAACCAGAACCTGTGCCATCAATGTCAGGCATGAGCAAAATTGCAGCTTGCCGTCTGTCTCCTATTGCTGACGATCCTAAGGCTCTGCCATCACCCCCCTCCTCCCCCTCCTCCAGTCAGTGACTCTTCTTGCCTGTTCCCTCGATGCCAGCCCCTATGTGCCAGCTATTGTACTACTGTACTTTTTAAGGTACTGTACTGTAAGATTAAAAATGTGTTATTTTGTGTGTTTGTTTTTTACATATTATTTGTATGAAAAATATCATAAACCTATTACAGTACAGTACTATATGGGCTTCCCTGGTGGCTCAGATGGTAAAGAATCTGCCTGCAATGCAGCAGACATGGGTTTGATCCCTGGGTTGGGAAGATCCCCTAGAGAAGGGAATGGTTACCCACTCCAGTATTCTTGCCTGGAGAATTCCATGGACAGAGGAGCCTGGCGGGCTATAGTCTCTGGGGTTGCAAAGAGTTGTACATGGCTGAGAGACTTTCATTTCATCATACTATATAGCCAATTGTGTCAGTGGGGTACCTAGGCTAACTCTGTTGGCCTTATGAACAAATTGAACTTACATGCTGTCAGAACAGAACTTGTCTGTATGTAGGGGACTTACTGTATACATCTTTGAAGATCTTTATTACCTGCATATATGCTAAATATTGCTTTTCCTTCCTTGGCTGACACTGCATGTTTGCTTTCTTCCCTGATTATGAATTCAGCTCACCCAGCTTCCCAGTAGGCAGAGGCATAGCCACAATATTAACTCTGGCCCATGGGGAGCAGCTGGGGAGGACCTGTGGCCGCTTAACAGATGGCTGGAGCCAGCTTTCAATTTCAATTCCAACAAGGGCATCAGGAATCACCTCTTGGGAAAGTGTTAGAACAAACTTTTACTATTTTGTGTTTTCAACTGGGCATCTATCAAAGTTTATGATGTTCCCCACAGGAGTCAGTAAGAGCTGGCCTGTGCTGTGTGCACTTTGCAGTGGCCTTCCCTTTCTGTGATCATCACTGCTACAGAAGCCATTATCAGAATTTAGGGGTGAGGTGGTTTCTGGAGGTATGAAGAATGTTGGCCTCATGTGCTTGTGCTGATAACAGAGGCATGAGGAAAAAGGAAAACCACCATTCTAAAATACCAACCCCAGCATTCTGAAGACACTTCGAGTTGCTTTCTTTTGCATTACTCATATTTCTCCACTGAAACACAAATGACCTTGAAGTACAATACATTCAGTATAAAAATCATTCTTTAGCTCCTTTCCTTGGGTACAGATGATGGAGAGAAGCACCCTTTATTTGTAGGTCAGATTCTATGAACAGTTTACACGTTTAGCAAACTTTACCAATTGTAAAAGTTTTTACATACATTGCCTTATTTGCTTCTTAGTACAGTTATTCATTGCAGTTATTTAACAGGGCTTCCCTGGTAGCTCAGATGGTAAAGAATCTGCCTGCAATACAGGAGACTCAGGTTCAGTCCCTGGGTCAGGAAGATCCCCTGCAGAAGGAAATGGCAACCCACTCCAGTATTCTTGCCTGGAGAATTCCATGGGCAGAGAAGCCTGGAGTGCTGCAGTCCATGGGGTTGCAAAGAGTCAGATACAACTGAGCAATTAACACTTTTCACAATTATTTATGACAAGTGGGGCTGGGTTAACTATTTCTACTTTACACATGATTTATCCCTGTATTCAAATTCTTCAAATTTTCAGAAGCAAAGTTGCACACTGAGGTAAATTCACAGCCTTGAGTGTGTGTGTGCTAAGTTGCTTCAGTCATGTCCCACTCTTTGCGACCCCATGGACTGTAGCCCACCAGGTTCCTCTGTCCGTGGGATTCTCCAGGCAAGAGTACTGGAGTGGATTGCCATTTCCTTCTCCAGGGGATCTTTCTGACCCATGGATCGAATCTATGTCACTTATGTCTCCAGCATTTGCAGGCAGGTTCTTTACCACTCATGCCTACCTCTTGTGTAGAGAAAACTGAGTTCTTACCTACTATATCTTTTCCTGTGTCTCTCCTTTACCTTCACAGAAAAGGCTGGACCCTGACACTTCTGGTCACCCAATGTATATGTCTTCTATCACAGCAAGCATTTTTCTGCAGTACCAGCTGGGTGTCCTCCAACTTAGCTCAATTTTAACACTATCTGGTGATGGTGTCAGGTTTCCCACAAGATTCCCCCCCACCTTCCTTCAGATGTCAATTACAAGTAGTAGGCTTCCCGGTTGGGCTTCCCAGGTGGCTCAGTGGTAAAAAAAATCCTCCTGCCAATGCACGAGATGCAAGTTGGATCCCTGGGTTGGGAAGATCCCCTGGAGAAGGAAATGGCAACCCACTCCAGTGTTCTTGCCTGGAAAATCCCATGAACAGAGGAGCCTGGAGGGTATGGTTCATGGGTTTGCAAAAAGTCAGATATGACTGAGCAACTTAGCACACACACACAGGTCTCCATGTTACTTAGATTTTCTACATGTAGCCACAATATTTCTAATGTAGCTACAAATCAGAGGTTCCTATGACAGCTTCCTCAGTTTTGATTAATTTGGTAGAATGACTCATAGGGCAGAGGGAAATATTTGCTTACCTTACCCAGTTTATTGAAGGACATGATGAAGGATCCAGCTGAGGAGATGCATATAGCAACGTCTGGGAGGGTCTAGCTGGCAGGAGCCTCTGTTCCTGTGGAGTTGGGGTGAGTCACTCTCCTGGTCTGAATGTGTTCACCAGTCTGGAAGTTCCTCAAGCCTCATGCTATTGGGATATTACGGAGACACATCACATAAGCACAATCCACGATTAACTCCATTTTCAGTCCCCCCTCCCTCTCTGAAGATGGGGATGGGGTTGATGATTCATGGCTTGGTCTTTCTGTCAACCAACCCCCAGTCCATCCAGCAGTCCCTCAAGGTCACTCAATAGAACAAAAGATGCTCCGGGTACTCTTATCTCTTAGGAAGTTATAAATTCCAGGAATTCTGTGCCAGGAACTTGAGGCAGAGAGCCATGTGTTTATATATTTTCTCTTATCTCACAACCCTAAATCCCACAGGAAAAGGAGATACAAGATTCAAATCTGGGTCTTCTGACCCCAGAGCTTTTGTTTTCTCTCTTTAGCCTAGTTGAAAATTTGGGGTAAGAAAGAAGCAGAGATCCAGAGCAAAGAAAAGTGTATGAGGGGCTCATGGAGGCAGGGCCAGGGTGTGGGAAAGGGTTCTGTAGGTCTCTGGGAGCTGATTAGAGGGCAGTGAGCCCAGGTGAGAAGGGAGACCACAGCGAGATGGAACGCTCATGTGTCTAGCAGTGGTGAACCCAGTGTTCAGAGAAATCCCTCCTTGTGCATAACACCTAAAGATTCTTGATAAGATATTTTTAAACCAAGCCTTTAAGTGCATGAAAGTACTATGTTTACATGAGGGGAGGGGCCAGGTGGTGAATAGCAGGAGGAAGCCAGTAATGAAGAGGAAATATTAATCCAGAGAATTAAGTAATATCACCACCAGCCTGTTTCCTGGGGGAAATCACTTCTTCCTCATAACTGAGACTCTGGGACTGAAAGTGTGGGTGCCTTGGAGATAGGTGATCATGCTTGGGACCTGAACAGATGCAAAGCTGGATTAAAGACTTATATACAAGGCAGAGGCCACCAAAGGATGATAGTGAATATGAAAATATAGCTCTTCAGAGGCAGTAGAAAAATAATTTCCCTTGATCCCTGATACAAATCAGTCTTCACGTGAGCTTGAAGCTAAAGGTCACAGTAACTGTAGTCAGAAACCAAAGTCCCAAACTAACAGTGGTCCCAGGTTGACAGGCTTCAGGTACTTGACAGAAGCAAACTAAAAGCTTTTCCAAAGAAGGATGCTTTCAGACTGGGCAGGTTGCAGAAGAACTCCCACAAACTGAGCTCCAAGAAACAGAGGCTCTCAATTAAAATCTCTAATAAGCGAGGAGCTGAGCCACCCTTAATAAGAATCAGCAGAAATGCACTGCCAATAAGCAATAGAATAAAACAGATTAAGACCTGCAGGGGTGGTTGATATTGAAACTTTCAGAAACAAATTAAAAATAGATATGTTTTACGTAATTAAAGAAATGAGGTATTAAAAAAAGGATGAGGTATTGAAAGTATGTAGAAAAACAAGATTATTAAAAATAACCAAGAACATTAAAAAGGAACTATGAATTTCACATAAAAATTACAGTAACTGAAATTACAAACCTAAGGTTTGTCACACAGCTGGAAAGAAATTTGTGACATAACTTATGTGAACCCATGGGTATATGTATTAAAAGCTAAATATTGGCTACAAAAGGAAGTTATTATATGTATAGAATAAGAACATGCATATCAATATGGATCCACATGGACTCATGTAAATATAGCTTATTTTGCTAAATCTTATTCAACTTTATTATATATCTTAAGTTTATATGTATATAAAATTATATAGATATATACAGTGATAACATTGACTAGGAAAAAGAGTAACAACACAAAATTTATGATGGGGATGAGGATACATCTTGAATTTGAGAAGTATCAAATATTGAAATTTGAATACATTGGTTGTGCTCTCTTTTGGGATCTTGGTTGGAGGTAAATAGGTATATTTAATTATGTTTTATGGTGATATCATTTACACATAACATTCTATTAGTTTAGGTGTACAACATAATGATTCAATATTTGTACATATTGCACAATGATCACCATAATGTGTAGTTATCATTAAGCACCATACATGATTATGTTTTTTTCTTGTGATGAGAATTTTAAGATCTACTGTCTTAGCAATTTTTAAATACACAACACAGTATTATTAACTATAGTCACCATTCTGTATATTACCTCCCCAGGGCTTATTTTATGATTACAAGTTTGTGCCTTTTTAACTACCTTCTCCATTTTGCTCACCTGCCAACCTCTGCCAACCACTAATCAATTCTCTGTATGTATCAGTCCATTTTTAAAAAGGATTCCATATAAGTGGAATCATACAGTATTTGTATATACATATTGTTGCTCTTCAGTTACTCAGTCATGTCCGATTCTTTGCAACCCCTTGGACTGCAGCAGGCCAGGCTTCCCTATCCTTCACCATCTCCCGAAGCTTGCTCAAACTCAGGTCCATTGAGTCAGTGATGCCATCCAATTATCTTGTCCTCTGTCATCCCCTTCTCCTCCTGCCCTCAATGTTTCCAAGCATCAGGGTCTATTCTAATGAGTTGGCTCTTCTTATCAGGTGGCCAAAGTATTGGAGCTTCAGCAGCAGTCTGTCTGATAAATATTCAGAATTGATTTCCTTTAGGATTGACTGGTTTGATCTCTTTGTTGTCCAAGGGACTCTCAAGAGTCTTCTCCATGGGTGGAAAGCATGGTTCAAAAGCATCAATTCTTCGGTGCTCTCTTTATAGTCCAACTCTCACATCCATACATGACTACTGGAAAAACCATAGGTTTTAGATGGACCTTTGTCAGCAAAGTAGCATCTCTGCTTTTTTAATATGCTGTCTAGCTTTGTCATAGCTTTTCTTCCAAGGAGCAAGCATCTTTTAACTTCATGTCTGCAGTCACCAACTGCAGTGATTTTGGAGCCCAGGAAAATTAAGTCTGTCACTGTTTCCATTGTCTCCCCACCTATTTGCCATAAAGCGGTGGGACCGGATGCCATGATCTTAGTTTTTTGAATGTTGAGTTTTAAGCCAGCTTTTTCATTCTGTTCTTTCACTTTCATCAAGAGGCTTTTTAGTTCCTTTTCACTTTCTGCCATAAGGGTGGTATCATCTGCATATCTGAGGTTGTTGATATTTCTCCCTGCAACATTGATTCTGGCTTGTGCTTCATACACACACACACACACACACACACATAAAAGTACATGTGTACATGTTATTTATATATGTGTGTGTGTGTGTACATATATAAGTACATACAGATAAAAGTGAGATCACACTATTTGTCTTTCTCTGTCTGACTTATTTCACTTAGCATAATGTTTTAAATTCCATCTATGTTGTAAAAAATGGCAGGATTTTCATCCTTTCTATGACCATATAATATGCCATTGTGTGTGTACACATATAAAGTATATATACATATATATATGTATATATACACCACATTTTTTCATCCATTCATCCATCAATAGATATTTTAGTGGTTTCCACATCTTGGCTGTTGTAAATAATGTTGCAGTGACTATGGTGGTGCAGATATCTTTTTGAGTTAGCACCCAAAGAAAAAGAAGACACTAAGGAGTAAAATTATTGGATCATATTGTAGTTCTATTTTTAATTTTTTGAGAAACCTCATACTGGTTTTTATAGTGGCAACACAAATTTACATTTCTGCCAACAATGCATGAGGGTCCCCTTTTTCCACATCCTCATCGAGACTTGGTATTTCTTTTCTTTTTCATGGTAGCTATTCTGACAGGTGTGGTTTTGATCTGCATTTCTTTGATGATTGTTGATGTAGAGTGCCTTTTCATACACCTGTTGGCCATCTGTGTGTCTTTTCTTGAAAAATGTTTATTCAGGTCTTCTGTCCATTTTTAAATCATATTGGATTTCTTTTTTGCTATTGAGTTATGTGAATTCTTTATATATTTTGGATATTAACCCATTATCAGATTCACAGGTGGCAAACATTTTCCTCCATTTGATAGGTTGCCTTTTATTTTGCTAATGGTTTCCTTTGCTATGCAGGAATTATGTAGTTTAATATGGTCCTATTGGTTTTTCACTTTTGGTATCAAATCCAAAAAAATCATCTCCAAGACCAATGTCAAGAAGCTTATTGCCTATATTTCTAGATGTTTCATGGTTTCAGTTCTTATGTTCAAGTCTTTGATCCATTTTGAGTTAATTTTTTGTGTGGTGTGATAGGGGTTCAATTTAATTCTTTTGCCCAGTATCATACTGTTTTGGTTATTATAGCTTTTTAGTATAGTTTTAAATCCTGGTGTATAATACCTCCAGTTTTATTCTTTTTCAAGATATTTGGGGTATTTTATGGTTACATACAAAGTTTAGGGTTGCTTCATTTCTGTGAAAAATGCCATTGGAATTTTGATAGGGATTACATTGTATCTGCAGATTGCTTTTGATAGTATTTACGTTTTAACAGTATTAATTCTTCCAATCCATGAGCATGGAATATCTGCATATATTTGTGTCTTTTTCAGTTTCCTTCATAAATGCTATATAGTTATAATTACAGTTCATTTCATCATTATTCTGTAACTATGCATGTGAAAAGTGAAAAAGTTAGTTGCTCAGTTGTGTCTGACTCTTTCCGACCCCATGGACTGTAGACTGCCAGGCTCCTCTGTCCATGGAATTTCCCAGGCAAGAATATTGGAGTGGGTTTCCATTCCCTTTTCCAGGGGATCTTCTAGACCCAGGGATCGAACCCAGGTCTCCTGAATTGGCAGGTAGATTCTTTACCTGCCACTGAGACAACTATGCACATATATACATATATATATATATAAATTCTTAAAAAATCTTATATTTATCACCTAAGAACAGACATTTAAAAAATGATCCAGGTTGGAGGTGAGAAAAATCTGAAATTGAAGTTGAGTGGGTATTGATCAATTATTACAATTCATTGCATGCCTCTATGGTGCCAGGCACATTCCTCATATATTTTTTTAATCCTTGCAGCACCCTAAAATAAGTGTTATTATAAAAGTGGGTGTTAGTTATCAAAGGAAATTTATATTCACAAAGTTGATGTACTTACCTAAAAGTGTTAGATTCAGAACTAGGTCCATCTGGTTGCAAAGCCAGCTCTCTTTCTCCTGAGCCTGGCTGCATTCCACATAGCTCTATCTTGCTTGGAAATGACTGGGAGGGAGACGTGGGCTGTTCTCTCTCTATTCCAACTCCTGTAACCTGCAACGTCCTCTGTGTGGAAAGCTCAGTTGGGGAGAGGTGAAACTTTCTATTCTGCTGCAAAAGGTTCAAGGCCTGTTCAAGGTTTGATCACTCATACAGAAGAACTGGGGCTCCTCATGTGGTTCCATCAAAATCAGAGAGGGTTCCACTTAGGGTTCCAATCATATGCAATACCAGGCATTGGTCAAAGAATAAATACAACATGACTACATTTTTTTACAAAAATAAATGCTTTGAGCACTTCATAATGGTCTCCTCTGCATAAGATCAGAACATGTTTGAGTGTGGGGGGAAAGAGCAAAGTGGGAAAAAATTGACAAAGGGAAAAAGGACAAGGAGAGTTATAAAACTGGATGAGAGGAAAGAAAATACGATTATGGGAGTCAAATAGATTCATTTTTTATCAAAATATCAGTTCAACCCTATGTTTTGCTTCCTGTCTAAAAATGATTAATAATGTGAATGTATCTTGGTAATAATAATAATATGAACTTATAACTACTAGAGTTGATCTGGAAGTAATCTTATTGATCATCCATCCCAACCATCCTATTTTATAGAGGAGAAAACTGAGGCTCAGGACCTCATCACGGTCGCACAGCTAGTGAGTATATGTCAAACAGGACGGGTGAGTGGGGAATGCAAAGTGGGAACTAGCACCCAGGATTCTACCGTGGCATCTACTGACTCATCTACAACTTGCTTCCACTAGTGAGAGAAAATGTCTGCTGATCACTTGGACTTTGGTCCTGAACATTTTCTAGGAATGGAGGCCACAGCACCCATTCCCCAACACAATCTGCCTTTTGCTAGTTGATCAGCCTGGATGTAAATAGAAAGAGCCTGGGCCAGGCCCTATGCTGAATTTCTCCACTGCCTTTGAGATAAAAGAGTTATAATGCTGAGAGTATTGAACTTATGTAGTGAATTGATTTCTACAATCCATGAACAAACTGAACTCTAACTTTCAAGACCCCAAGTGACCCCTCTGTGTGGCTATAACAAAGTCCCTAGGAAACCAGGGAAGAGTCGGACCCGGAGTTCTCCACACAGCACAGGTGCACTATCAACTTTGTAGCCACACGTCACTGGTGAGCAGGGCTATTTTTTTGTGGATTATATTTTTGGCTGACATATACAAGGTGAACATGCTTTCAAGACAACCCTGCTTTGAATTACTTAATACTGAAAAATCTAATCACTGGTGACAGAGAATCCTAGGACAGTGATTTTCTGATTTGGCTTAGTAGCAGCTGCTTTGTTTGCAAGAGTTTAATACATTATGTAGGTAACAAAATGCTGTTTATTCAAGTTTTCATCAAGAAATCCTTTTGTTTATATAGAACTCTCACCAAAATTATCTCCCTACCCTACCATCCCATCTCCTCTCTGAAAAATAAACTTAATGTGTTGTCTCTTAACTAGACATTTGAAGACAAAGCCAATACTTTTGTGTGGCCCATACTTCACATTTAAAGTAGCAGAAAAGGTGAGCAAGAAGCACAGACTTTATTTTCCTGACATAAGTACCTAATTCTCTTCCCTGCTGGAAAGTTCAAACCCATTATTCCTGCATTCCTGGTCCCCTGAGGCGGGTGGACAGGGAGCTGAGGTTTCCCATGTCCAGAGCTTTGGGGAAACCCTGCGATCAAAGGCATCAGTCTTTGATGGATCACCCGCCGCCCTGGGTCACACACACTTCCCGACTGCAGCCACTCTGGCTCCTGTGCCCTGCTCCACCTTCAAGAATTTCTGGACCTGGAGGTGGACCATAGTTCATGACTTTTTGCTTTTTTGCCACCTCCCCACAGGGGAAGTTTCCTGAAAGTAGGACATCTTTCCTGCTGTTAGAGACCACAGAACTCTGTGTCTTTCTCAGATCTGAAGAACCTCTCCTCCCAGCCTTGCTGGGTGTCAAAGGCATCTTTTCTTTCTGCTTCCCTGCAGGGAGCCACCGAGGAAAGACAGTGAAATGAGCTGGGAGGGAAAATTTGAGGCAGGAAACGCACAGTTTAATAGTGTAGTAAATCATCCTCTCATAATAATATCTTGTGTGTGAGTTAGGATTTTCCCTTTTTGAGAATTTTTTTAAAATTCCACAGAAGGAAATCAAGGGTGAAATTGTTTTATATTCTATATGGAAAACAAAAATGTGTGTGTGTGTGTGAAATACATACTTACAGATAGTACATATACACACACAGATTTGCAAGTGTGTATATATATATGTATATATATATATATATATACACACACACACACACATAAGATGAATATACACACATATATAAACACAATATATATATACTATACATATATTCACTGTGTCCACTATATACATAACACAAGTATATATAAGATATATGCATACATACACATAAGGTATATGTATGATATATACACACACATGATATATACACACACACACACACATTTTATTTGTGTGTGAATGTTTGTATCCATTAGAGACAGTTCAGGTCAGTTCAGTTCAGTCACTCAGTCGTGTCCGACTCTTTGTGACCCCGTGAATCACAGCACGCCAGGCCTCCCTGTCCATCACAAACTCCCGGAGTTTACTCAAACTCATGCCCATCGAGTCGGTGATGCCATCCAGCCATCTCATCCTCTGTTGTCCCCTTCTCCTCCTGCCCTCAATCCCTCCCAGCATCAGGGTCTTTTCCAATGAGTCAACTTTTCGCATGAGGTGGCCAAAGTATTGGAGTTTCAGCTTCAGCATCAGTCCTTCCAATGAACACCCAGGACTTATCTCCTTCAGGATGGACTGGTTGGATCTCCTTGCAGTCCAAGGGATTAGAGACAGTAATCCCTACCAAATTAGGATAATTTATTTTATATTTGTCTTTTCAATACAGTTGAAATCCTGAGTTCTATCATTTGTAAAATGAAACGTAAATAATATCTGAAAATATCATTCTTCTTGCCACCTCAGTTTCCTTTCATTATTCCATTTTTATTTTAAGTTTTGACCAGCTATACTATTTTTAATGTATGTACAGATGTGTTTATTTATTCCTGTTGTAAAAATTTGCTTTTGACAGAAGTATTGGCCACAAACATTTGATGTTTCCCTCAGTGGGAGTGGGGGGCTGTGATTTGGGTGGCATGGTTTTATGTGTAGAGCTGTCTGTCAATGGGCTTAGTGGGGGCACACTCCTGAGGAGTAAGATGGAAAAAAAAACTTGATGCCTGAGAACAAGGAGAAATCCAGGGAAGGCAGTGAAGGAAACAGAGGAAGTTTGAAAGACACATCGGGTTGAGACAGGCAACGCTGATGGAGAAGCCAGGAGTAGAGTTGCATCTTGTGTCCTTGTTGTTCAGTCGCTCAGTCACGGCCAGCTCTTTGTAACCCCATGGAGTGCAACACTCCAGGCCTCCCTGTTCTTCACCATCTCCTGGAGCTTGCTCAAACTCACGTCCATCGAGTCGGTGACGCCTCCAGCCGTCTCATCGTCTGCTGTCCCCTTCTTCTCCTGCCCTCAATCTTTCTTAGCATCAGGGTCTTTTCCAATGAGTCAGCTCTTTGCATCAGGTGGCCAAAGTATTGGAGCTTCAGCATCAGTACTTCCAATGAATATTAAGGACTGATTTCCTTTAGAATTGACTGGTTGGATCTCCTTGCAGTCCAAGGGACTCTCAAGAGTCTTCTCCAACACCACAGTTCAAAAACATCAATTCTTCAGCACTCAGCCTTCATTATGGTCCAACACTCACATCCATGCATGACTACTGGAAAAACCATAGCTTTGACTAGATGGACCTTTGTTGGCAAAGTAATGTCTCTGCTTCATAATACACTGTCTAGGTTTGTCATAGTTTTGCTTCTGAGGAGCAAGTGTCTTTTAACTTCATGACTGCAGTCACCATTTGCAGTGATTTTGGAGCCCAAGAAAATAAAGTCTGTCACTGTTTCTATTGTTTCCCCATCTATTTGCCATGAAGTGATGGGACCACATGCCATGATCTTAGTTTTTTGAATGTTGAGTTTTAAGCCAGCTATTTCACTCTCCTCTTTTACTTTCATCAAGAGGCTCTTCAGTTCCTCTTGGTTTTCTGTCATAAGGGTGGTATCATCTGCATATCTGAGGTTGTTAATATTTCTCCCAGCAATCTTGATTCCAACTTGTGCTTCATCCAGCCCAGCATTTCTCATGATGAGTTAAATGAGCAGGGTGACAATACCTTGATGTACTCCTTTCCCAATTTGGAACCAGTCCATTGTTCCATGTCCAGTTCTAACTGTTGCTTCTTGACACTCCATACAGATTTCTCAGGAGGCAGGTAAAGTGTTCTGGTATTTCCATTTCTTGAAGAATTTTCCAGTTTGCTGTGATCCACACAGTCAAAAGCTTTAGTCAGTGAAGTAGCAGATGAGGAAACAGGGCTCCAAGAAGGGATGTGATGTAGTCAAGACCACACAGTTCATGAGCAGTGAGCCACTTTCAGAACCCAGATGAAGCTGCCCCTTTGGCTCCATTTGAAATATGTTTTCAGCAAGGATTCCCTGGCTTTTATCTTAAGGATAATGAAGTCATTTCTTGGATTGAGGTGAGGAAAAAGGCTTACTACTTATTTAACTGTCAGCACTTAGGGATTCAGGTTTTCTAGAGGTTTATCATGGTGGAGAAGTACCAGTAAATGAAAGTGATTAATCATTGCCTAGATTATGTAAGTGACTCCCAGGGGAGGAAAAAAAAGTGTTGAAAGAGCAAGCGGGATTGTCTTTAATTCATATCATCTGCTGGAAACATTTCTGTTTTCTGGAATCTCTTATTATTGTCGCATACATTTCTCTCAGTTTGGAGGAAACCTGAGGCTTTGTTTTTCTCCCCCAAGATTGATTCTCTCTCAAGTAGACTTCATTAAACCATGTATTGAATTGCATTCCTGAATCCTCTGAGTTCTGCTTTAAGTAGATTCCCATTGTAAAGCCAGTTTTATTGTTCTTTGTAGTTACCTCCTGAACCCCGCCATTGATATTGTCATGGAGGGCACAATGATCATTTGATATTAATTGACTGAACTTTATATAAGCTTCTATTTTCCACTGTGGACTGAAACATAACAGTTAACTTATTGGAGAATTGCCATCAAGAAAGAAAAATTGTTAGAAGTAATGAAATAGCAGAGTTTCGATATGAATGTGTACACCCTATTATATCACATGCATTTAAATTCCCTGGTATCATCTGTCCACTTGCTGGATGACTATTCCCCAATACTGTCTGTGTCTCATGAATTAATAGAAGCCAATCACCCTTTCCACTCGTGTAGAAATTGCAATTTTCTGCGTATTAAGAGACTGTTCTGCCTCTGCAGAAACAGGAAAAAATTAAACCCTAAACCAAATGGATCAGAGCAATACTAACAAGTCTAGCATTATTCTAATTTCTAGAACTGAGGAGTCCTGAGAACATTTTTGGATTCCTCACATTAACACAGAGTTCATGACCCAGCCAGGTCACAGAGTACAGCTTTGAAGAAATAAAGGTTCTGACGAGAAGAGAAAGGGAATTGGAGAGATCCTAATGATTTAAATTCACATGTAAAAGAGCTATTCATCAATATTCCAAAGTCCTTGGGAATTCCCTGGAGGTCCAGTGGTTAGGACTCTGTGCGGTCTGCTGAGGACTTGGGTTCGATCCCTGGTTGGAGAACTAGGATCCCATAAGCTGCATGGAGTGGCCAAAAAAACCCAAGGTCCTTGAATCAAGCTTTTCTTGGCCTGGGGATGGGTAGTTCCCCCATGACCTATGTAAGCATCCGCAAGCCAGCGGCTCAATCTTTTTGTGCTGTATGTAGTTTCTTCACCAGTGAGATGGGACTAGTGAAAGAGCTTGCTTCACAGGATCCTAGGGGTTAATGAGTTAGGACAGATCAAGCACTTAGAACAAGGCCTAATGGGCAAGAAAGAAAAAAAAACCAATGCTGGCTCTGTTTTAGGCAAACCACTAACCTGGTAATCTGGTGCCTTTTGTTGATCTCTCCAATAGCCAGAAAGCTCGCTGCCTCACAGGTGACATCAGCAAGCCCCATTCTTTCCCAGGGCTCAGTTTCATTCCCTTTAAATAAACTGGCTGAGAATATCACCATTTCCTCAAATGTTTAGTTATAGTGAAATTAATTTAATTGTTCTGACCAGCATTTTTTGTTTAAGTGAAACAATAGAATAGACAGTATCAGAAAACACAGTATGTACTAAGCCTTGTTTTGTGATGCTTTTGTCTACATATATTCTGGAAGGGGTGCTAGATGGAAATGAAAATTTTTTTACTGGTCATGCTCAAAATTTCGAAGTTACTGGAGTATATGATACCCGAAGTTTCCTTTTCTCTTGGGTGGTTTCATATTCTGTTAAGAAGCAAAAGTCAGGGACAGCAGAGGGCCCTGGAGATGGATCCCAGAGGCTTTGCTGGGCATGGCCCTTCCTTGCTGAACTGATTTCTCTGAACCTCAGTCTTCTCTTTTGCAAATGTGGGTGGCAGTATCTGTCTCTTCTAGGCCTATTACAGGCCTTCCCTGGTGGCTCAGTTGGTAAAGAACTTGCCTGCAATGCAGGAGACCCAATTCAATCCCTGGGTCAGAAAGATCCCCCCTGGATCTGGAAAGGAAATGGCAACGCACTCCAGTATTCTTGCCTGGAGAATCCCATGGACAGAGGAGCCTAGCAGGTTACAGTCTGTGGGGTCACAAGAGTTGAACACAAATTAGCGAACTAAACCACCACCACCAGGTCTGTTACAAGGAAAAGATGAGCTAATGGATTGTAATTTAAGTGTTGTTATAAAATATACATTGTATTATGATTTCCATTATTGATTTTGATCATAGGAAAGTGTCTTACCTTATGACCCTTCTTTCTGCATCACCAGTTTCCTTCACTTAATGTCTTTATTCACATTAGTCCCTTTGCTTGAAATATCTGCCACATTTTTACTGTCTTACTCATCCTTTAAGACTTAACTCAGGCACTATCTCCTATATAGCATCTTCTCTAAGCTCCTGGATTGTATTTCAGTGCCCCACATCATCCCAAATGTATATCTCTCTTTTACTTTTTCATTTTAAAGTAAAAAAGTTAACGTATCTACCACCTCCGCTAGATCATCACACGTCCCAATTTCTTATTTGCTGCTTAATTTCCAAACCTTAGCCCTATATCTGCATGTACTGGGCACTCTGTAAAATATTTGTTAAGCTAAACAGAACTTCCCCCTTTTCCTTCTTCTGTATCTTCCTGTTGATTCACTTTCATTCCTACATCCTTTTCCAACATAGTAGTTTCATTTTTCCTACCTCTTACCCCGTTTCTAGCTTGTACCTGGCATAAATAATAGCTAATTGGATAGAAACGATCATTAATACCTCTTGGCCTTCATTGCTGCAGCATCTTCGGGGGAGGCTGTTATGAAAGCATCTTCAGAAAGGAGAAGCAATGATTGTGGAAGAGACATAGCAGCCAGGGAGGCTTCCCAGGTGGCTCAGAGGTAAAGAATCCACCTGCCAATGCAGTAGATGCGGGTTCCATCCCTGGGTCAGGAAGGTCCCCTGGAGGAGAAAATGGCAACCCTCTCCAGTATTCTTGCTTGGAAAATTCCATGGACAGAGGAGCCTGGCGGGCTATAGTCCATGAGGTTGCAAAGAGCTGGACTTGACTGAGTGACTGAGCATGCACACATAATAGCCAGAGGAGAAAGAGGATGGGGTCAAATTATTTATATCTTGTGACATTTAGCTAGAAGACTACACATGAATACACAAGTCAGGGAGAAAGCTTGGAGCATGGAGGTGGTTAGAAGAAGGTCAGTCTGGGCCATCCACTTGCACCTTTTCCTCACGTGTCTATAGCTCAGTGGACACAGAAGGTATGGGGCTCATCATGACCCCCCAATTATGCTCCTTGTTCTGCACATAGAAGAAGGGAGACCCCAACAGCCTGTTGACCCTCAGTTATGACCAAGCCTCCCTGACCTGAAAAGTTTGATTCCTGACCCAATATATGCATGATTCACAAAGCCATTTCCAGGCAGCCATGATAGTGTGACATAGAACTCAATACAGCCCGGGCACAAGGACAGAGGCTATTACAAACTCTGAGTCAGATCAGATGCTTACATCCCTCTCTAGCTGTTGTATGTCTCCTCGCTTGTCACTGCCAGGAGGCTGGGTTGATTTATCAGGTCAAAGAGGTAACAGTCACCTTCTCAGGGCCGTTAGCTGATTCCTGTGAGTGAACCAGTTAGGAAAAAAAAAACATCTGGTTTGTCTCCCTTGCATTTATCTGTTTATTCATGCATAGAGGTTTTGTTCCAGGGATAACTGAAGCATGTAATATTCAGAATTCTAATAAATTGAAAATTGCTTCTGCTGAGATTTCAACAAGTTATTTTCCTGCTGGAGTGCGGTCAAGACTTTTCTTTCACAGAATATTTAAAGTGGCTTCCCCTCTGTCCGATACACTGTAGACAGTTTTATGTGTTATACCATCTAAGTATGTTTTTTCAAATCTTCAGGACATCCAATTTGCCATTTAGTGTATATCACCAATTACAATGGCTTGTCTGCCAACTCTCTAAAAGCAGTAATAACAAGAAAGATACAACATGGTGACTTTCCTCTTGAAGGAGGCTTCACTTATTTACAGATGGCCTAAGCTGACAGCTAATGCCTTGCTGTCATTCAATCAAAGTCATATCTGGACTCCTCCTGCCTGTTTGCAAAGCATTGTCACATGTGTTATCTCATTTAATCCTCCTAACGGTGATAAGCCCTTGTGAGAGTAGCAGTATTTCCAGTTTACGGAAGAATGGACATTGCCTTAAAGATCATTAGTATACCCAAGCAGAGGATTTAGACAGAGACAGGGCCAATACCTGGGTCATCTGACGTAAGTTAGTGGCCTCTCCTTCACCCTGTAACCTGTGCCTCACTTCTGGGGGGCTTCCCTTTGTCTCGAGTCAACTTCCTTCATGAGCTCCAGTTTTGTTTCCCCTTTGAAGTATCTCCATGGGCGGACTTTAACCACCTTCTTCTTGGCTAGTGATCACCTAGGAGTGTGCATGGGACCAGAGTTCAAGGCACGGCAACATAATTGGAGGTTTGTGGGGGCCTCTCCAGACTTCTCTTTAATAGGAGAGAAGATAAGAATGAACAAATCTCTCTCCCCCACCACCCTTTTTGGTTCTGCTTTGGGATGTTGTCTATGCCATTTGGAGTTGTTGCCCAGGCAACTTGTGACTGAGTAGGAAGACATTATTGGCATAAACTATATACTCTGCATGTTCTCACTTGTGTCTGACCCTTTGGGACCTCCATGGAAGGAAGCCTTCCAGGCTTCTCTGTTCATAGGATTTCCCAGTCAAGAATACTGGAGTGGGTTTGGGATACCATTTCCTCCTCCAAGGGATCTTCCTGCCCAAGGATTGAACCTGGGCTTCCTTTGTCTCCTGCATTGCAGACAGATTCTTTACCACTGAACCATCAGGGAAGCCCTGTTGGCACAAAGGGGATGGCTTTCTGAAAGGATGGAAAGTAACTGGATGTGTAATGATAACAGTGAATTCCTAAATCGACCACATCTACCGCTGGACTTTTTGTTAAGTAAACAAATATGTTTCTGTCTTAATTTCCTTAATTGAATTTTCTATTGCTTGCTCCTGGCTACATTCTAACTTTCTAACTGCAGCTTTTCTTTATCTGCACTGTTCTTAGGGCACCAGTGAATAAAGTGTCTAACATGTTTGAGGCTTGTCCCATCACTCCCAACTCCACCAGGTGCCTGACTTATCATCAAGACCTGTGCTAGCCCTGATCAGCTATCAGCTGCTCATAGAATATATGACACTCTATAGCCCAGTGGTCCCCGACCTTTTTGGCACCAGAGGCTGGTTTCATGGGGCTTCCCAGGTGGCTCAGTGGTAAAGAATCGGACACGACTTAGTGACTAAACAACTGGTTTCATAGAAGACAGTCTTTTCATGGATGGGGTAGGGGGATAGTTTTGGGATGATTCAAGAGCATTACACTTATTGTGCATTTCATGTCTATTATTACTATATCAGCTCCATCTCAGATGATCAGGCATTAGATCCCAGATGTTGGGGCCCCCTGCTCTATGCCAAGTGTAGTCTTAACTGCTCAGTTATGTTTCCTTGGTCACCTCTGCCTGCCTGACCCTATGCTTTCAGCTTCCCCAGATTAGTATTTGTTTCACCTTAGCCTTCTTCCTTGCCCCTTCCCCACCCCTTTCAAGCTTTTAGCTCCTTTCTCACCCTTGATTGATTGTTTATACTCTGCTCTGCCCTCTGACATTTGGGTACATTTGATTATAGCCTGAGAGTTTTGTTGTGATCCCTTGGTTGTTAGTATGTGAGATTCATTGCCTTCTTTTAACTAAATATTTCTTGATCATCTAGTATGCTGTATACTGACTTAGGAGTCAGTCATATTTAATCCTTAAAAGAAGTCTGTGAAATAGGCATTATCTACATTTCCCTTAGTAAAACTATCAGAGTATAGGTAACCAATCCAAGATCAAATCTCTAGAAATAATGTATCCATGAATCTAACTAAAGTCCATGCCTTTTGACGATATGACATAGTATATGACAACTTCTTCCAACCTTCTTTTCTCTTCCTTGATCTTTCTGTAGTTGGTTTAACCTAGACACAGCTCTAACTACCAATTTCCCCTTCTCAATCTAAGAAAAGCATGGGAATGTCACATATGTCCATCCTGTAGTTATCTTTTCTCTGAAACGCGTTGGGTCCTCTCTGCTATATGTTCAGGCAAGGACAAGTAATTTTATTTAATTAATATGCATAATGAAGAGAAATAGTGACTCTTTTGCCTAAGTTACTTGAGTCATCATTTGATTTTTGGTATCAGCTACTATTTTAAAGAAGAAGAAGGCAATGGCAACCCACTCCAGAACTCTTGCCTGGAAAATCCCATGGATGGAGGAGTCTGGTAGGCTGCAGTCCTTGGGGTCGCTAAGAGTCGGACATGACTGAGCAACTTCACTTTCACTTTCACTATTTTAAAAAGCACTAGCCTAGATTTAACTTAATGAAAGTGTCAGCTGTGTGTTTCTTGAACAGACAGATCCATTTGGAGAAACATTTGGTCTAAATTTGATCTGATTTAAAAGTATGAGTTTATATAATGATATTCATCATACTTTTATTTATAATCAAAATTTTGTCAGTAATGTAAATGTTCATTGCTAAAGGCTTAGCTAAATAATGTATGACATACATGAAGGAATACCATTATAGCTCTTAAGTACTTTATTTTAGGAAATATGTTATGACATACGAAGATATAATGAAATGTTAAAAAGTCAAGATCTAAATTGCATACACTATAGGGCTTTGCATTCATAATGAATTTACATGTTTATGTGCATAGAATAAAAGACCAAATGAAAATACTACCAAGATGTTTTCTGTGATAAGATGCTGTTTATCTTAATTACCTTCTTTATACTTTTTTGTATTGTCTAAAGTGCCTGCAAAGAATATGTTTTAATTGTAAAAGAAAATCATGATTTTCTTTAGAAAAAGTGATTTATTCATGAATCTGCATTAATGTTCCTTAGTTTCCCATCAAATGAAGTTGAAAATTAATTTGATTTCTAAAAAACCCCAAAATAAAAAATCCCACTCACACACAACTTTCAACAGTGTTCCTGTTGCCTATAACACAGTGCAATTATTTCTTTAAAAAGTAATACATTTTCATATTATAGTGAATGGAGGGGACAGTGAAGTTTCTGCCAGGTTCGTGCTATTTGTGGACTTGCTCTGGGTTATTCCATGTCAAAGACAGAACTAGGACTTGCCATTCTTCCTTTAACTGCAGTATAATATAGTCGGGCTACATCAGAAGCAACTAACCAATGAGCAGTATCACTTTATACAGTGTCAAATCCAGAGAGGTAAATGAAGCCGGGCGATTTGACAGAAATTTGCTTGGGGAAGGGGACATGGGAGATTGACTGCATTTGGTTGGCTAGCTGGGAATACTCTCTGGGGAGGTGATAATGGTCCTTGAAAACTTACACATAAGGTCTCACCCAGGTAAAGATCTGAGGGCAGAGCATTGTGGTGAGGGAGTAACAAACACAGAAGCTGACAGGCAGGAAAGACCTTGTCAAGGTCAATAAGCAAAATAATAAACAGGCCAAGGGCATGTGGATGAAGCTTAGAGAGGAAGGGGAGTAGAGGACATGATGAGGTTAGAGGTGTGGGTGAGTCCCACATCCTATGGAGCCCAGCAAGGGATTTTCTTTTGTGTGCAATGCTTTCATATTGTGATAAAAGTCAATACACAGAATAGTGTAATAGAGCTTGGACATTCACATTAACAGGGCCTGCCAGGCTCAGGGTCTAAAAAGAAATTGAGCTGTGCCAAAGAGAAATTAGACTTGACAGAGATGACAGTTTTAATAAAATGGGAAAGTATAAATATCAAGTGATGTCTCACAGTCTTACCGGTGGGGGAGTTGTGGCGTGCTAATGGGGAACGAAAAAAGTTTAAGAACAGTATTGCTGCTGCTGCTGCTAAGTCCCTTCAGTCGTGTCCGACTCTGTGCAACCCCATAGACGGCAGCCCGCCAGGCTCCCCCGTCCCTGGGAACAGTATTGCAGGCTGATTATTCATTTTTGAGTTCATTTTTAAGGAAAATGCAACCAGTATGTCCTGATAACCATGGCGACAATGACTATGATAATTCAGATAACTATTATTTCTTGATTTATGAAAGCAGAATCAAGGGAATCATCTGCTTACATTACGCCGTATGTATTTATGGTCAGCATGGCTAACTCATGCTTTCAGGTGGTTCAATTACTATTGAGGGTACAACTCCAAATTTATGTTTATAATTTAGAATATCTTGATTTTCAAAAGTAGCTTTCAATTTTTTGTAAGATGTTACTTTTTTTAAGAGCAGTTTTAGGCTCATAGCAAAGTTGAAGAGATGGTACAGAGATTTTTCTGTAGAACCCCTTCTCCCATGCATGCATAGCCTCCCCTATTACCAACATCCTCTACCAGTGTGGTGTCTTTGTTGAAATTGATGAACCTACAATGACACATCATACCTACCCAAATTTTATGGTTTACATTAAAGTTCACTTGATGTTTTACTTTCTATGGGCATGGACAAATATGTTTTGATGTGTATCTATCATTATGATATCATACCGAGTATATTCACTGCTCTAAAAATACCCTGTGCCTTGTCTATCCATCTTCACCCACCCAACTTCCCATCCTTGGAAAATACTGATTGTTTCACTGTCATCATAGTTTTGCCTTTTCCAGAATATCATATAGTGGAAACCATACAGTATGAAGTCTTCTCACATTGGCTTCTTTTATTTATACATTTAAATATGCATTTAAATTCCCTCTATGTCTTTTCATGATTTGATAGTTCATTTGTTTTCTTAGCACTGAATGCTACTCCATTATCTGTATGTACCACCTGCTGAAGGACATATGGTTGCTTCCAAGTTTTAGCAATTATGAATAAAATGGTACAAACATTCCTGCATAGATTTTGTGTGGATATGTTTTCAACTCCCTTGGGTAAATACCAAGGAGCCCAATTGTAGGATCATATGGTAAGAGTATGTTTAGTTTTGTAAGAAACTAAGTATTTTCCAAAGTGACTATGCTGTTTTGCATTTCCACCAGCAATGAGAGTTCCTCTTGCTCCATATCTTGATCAGGTTTTAATATTGTCAGTATTTTGGATTTTGATCATTTTAATAAGTATGTAGTGGTTATCTTGTCATTTTAATTTGCATTTCTGATGACGTGATGTAGAGTATTTTTTCCTATACTCACTTGCCATCTATACATCTTCTTTTTCAAGATCCTTGCCTTGTTGTTTATCTTTAGTTTTTAATTGGATTGGTTGTTTTCTTATTGTTGAGAATTAAGAGTTTTTTGGTACATTTTCAATAACAGTCCTTCATATGGTGTTTTTTTTTTTTGTTTGCAAATATCTTCTCTCAGTTGGTGACTTGTCTTCTCATTCTCCTGACATAGTCTCCTGAAGAGCAGTAGGCATTAATTTTATCGAATTCCAGCTTATCAATTATTTCTTTAACAGATGTAGCTTCAAGCTTATCACAGAAAGTTTTCTGTACCTCTGTGTATGGACAAAGCCTAAGTACTATTTTGAAGAAATACATAATCAATAGCCCTTGTTTGAAGAGAATTCCTCAATCTAAAATACATTATGTATATGCTTTCAGCTTTCACTTTAAATCAAACAAGCCTCATAAGCAGTCTGAAAATCAAATATCTTCAATATTTCAAAACATGCTAGCATTATACTTAGCTTCATCTTACAAATAATTTCTAAGAAAAGGCTAAGGTTGGATCTGTAAGAGTCAATTGCCTGGATGAAGAAAGTTTGAAAAAACTGTATTTGACTTCAGAAGGCAAGAGGGCGATTCAAACCAGAAAGTAAAATACAAACTTTTTGACTGAATGAATATTGATAAATATATAGACAAATGTAATAAATAAGAAAAGATAAATATAATTGGGAATATGTCATTCTGTGGCGTTTGTCTGTATGGGCAACTGGCTTTTCTTTGGTGCCATTTGTTAGATTTTGTACCTTTTGAACTGTCAATGTGACATCACTGGCATAGATTAAAAACTTTTTGAGTCTTTTGAGACTATAAATACTTGATCACAGATTCAGCAGGAAGAACACAAACATGACTGAAACTCGATCAAATCAACATTCAATGGAGACTTCCCTTTGAATATATTTGGTTGACAGCTTAATACTTTGCGAGAATGACCTTCATATCCTGCTAGATATGTAATTTCCCCAAACTAATTCCATTATATTATGGCTGTCCATGTAGTAAACTGGCAGCTACCTCTGTGATTTTTAAAAAGAACATTTTTTTAAAAAAAGAACATTTAATATATTACCTGCAATACTTAGCCAATAGATTTCATTAGTCATCAAGAAAGGGAATGCCTGAGTAGCTTCAAGAGGTTTGTTTCCTTGTTTTTTACTTAGGCTGTATTTTATGCACTAGTTTTTCACTAACTACATTTTTTTGGTCCTAAACAATGTAATTGTTTAGAAGTCCAAAAAACTATTTAAATAAATTGGCTAAAAATTTATGTCCTGAGAATGAAGACTTCTCCAAATTATCCATATTGTGGACACTGTATTTCAGATGACTAGTCTAGACTTTTAAATATGTACCTCTTTTATGGTATATCAATGGGGAAGAGGTCACATAGGTTTTTTTGCTTTGTTTTGTTTTAGCATTTAGTGTGTTTGAATTGCTTCCCAATTGTATTGTTTTATAGTAATTTTCGATGTTAAGGTATGTTTTTACGTTCTGTTAATTCTACAAAGACAGTTTAAGCTATTTTAAGACAAGTCACACCTGCTGTGGTAATATTGTTGCCGTCTTCTGCAAGACAGTCTCCTGTTTTATTAGCTTGGCCTTCCTCTGAAAGTGTCCTCACATTATCTACGTAGTATCTGTGTAGGTACATTGTCTTTAAATAGCCCCAGACTTTGGGGGATATCACCACTTAGAAATTTGACCTTCCTAGGCACCAACACAGAACTGGTATATGTCTGTCATTGCTCTGGTCCTCTGGAGTCACTTTAACATCCACAAGTCTATCATCCTGTGTTTGTTATTGTTATTTAATTGCTCAGTTGTGTCCGACTCTTTTGCGACCCCATGGACTGTAGCCCACTGGACTCCTCTGTCCTTGGGATTTCCCAGGCAAGAATACTGGAGTGGGTTGCCATTTCCTTCTCCAGAGGATCATCCTGACAGACCCAGGGATTAAACCCACATCTCCTGCGTTGACAGGCGGGTTCTTTACCACTGAGCCACCAGGGAAACCTGCATCCTATGTTAAGCATCAGGAAAATAAGTTCAGGAAATCATGGAATTTCAGGTTTGGAAGGGGTTTTAAAGGTCATTTTCAGAAACTCCTAATTCTGGAAGCTGCATAAATAATGTAGAGGGGCCCAAGGTTGTTTAAGTGGAAGATCCACCTTGCCTTGTCTGACCTAGCCATCTGGAATTGAAGACTATAGGGGCCCAGATCAAAGGACCAACTTATTAGCATGTAGAAAGGTGGTGAAGGTAACAATAGTGACCTAGCAAATAAAATCCTTATTCAAAATGGCTTTAATTAGAGAACATGCACAGTGGTACTACACATGGAGTTTCTTTGATTCTGGAGATAGAATGGGGAAAGTATTTATACAATCAGCTGGGCTTTGAAGTCACACCTAGTTTCAAATTCTATCACTTAATTAGCTGTATCATCCTAAAGAGATAACTGATTGCTTTGTGTCTTTGTTTCTTCTTTTTCATAGAGTTGTCATAAAAATTAAAATAGTTAATAAGCACAAGGCCCCTGACGTGGTATCTGAGCAAGTGTTCAATATATTAAAGGTTTTACATTATTCTTAATCTCATTTCATTTCTGAAAATACAGACTATTCTCGTTATGTGTGGTAATTATATTCTATACAATCACCATGAATGCTGTATTAGCAAATATTGAATCATTGTCTTCCAGCAAAACACAGAGTTGGATTCCTACAAACCTCTGACCACATTTTTATCAGCTAATCAATATGTAACTTTGTTTTATGTGGGTTTCTGTTTTAAGAAACCTTATTTTGTGTGTGTGTATGTGTATGTGTTAAATGGGGTCCCTGGGGGCTCAGTGGTAAAGAATTCACATGCCAGGCAGATATGGGTTCAAGATCCCCTGGGGAAGGAAATGACAACCTACTCCAGTGTTCTTGCCTGGAAATTTCCATGAAGAAGGAGTTTTGAGAGCTATAGTCCAGAGGTCATAAAGAAGTCAGACACAACTTAGTGACTGAGCACACACACACACACATGTGTTAGACTTTACACAAGTGTTAGGTCAGATTCATTCAGGACTGAGTTATAGTGCTGTTGGCCCTGAGTTCAAAACTGAATAATGTCTATATAATATAGGGTAATTAATAATTATGTGTGTGTGTTGCTCAGTCATGTCTGACTGTTCATGACCACATGGACTGTAGCTTGCCAAGTTCCTTTGTTTATGGGATTCTCCAGGCAAGAATACTGGGATGGGTTACCAATCCCTCCTGTAGGGGATCTTCCCAACCCAGGAATCGAACCTGGGTCTCCCACGTTGCAGGCAGATATTTTATCATCTGAGCCACCAGGAAGCCCAATTAATAATTATAACACATAATATATCCCATAATGTATACTATGTATTTTAATATATATAATGTTATAACTTACATTTAATTAACATTGAACTCATGGCCAACAGCACTGTAACTCATGCCTGAAGAAGCTTATTTGACACATGTGTTTTCACTATCATGTGCATCCAGCCTTCTTGCTTTTAGGAATACTAGAGAGCACTTCAGCACTGTACTTGGTGGACAGTTTAGAAGGCAGCATCACCAATAAAAAGCACAAATGTGTGAGAAGCGTGGCGCTAAACAGTGCAAAAAGGACACTTGCTTATATAATGAGAGCTGAAACCTCCTGTTGCACCTCAGCTTGGCCAAGAACTTGGGTGCTGTGGGTGGGGTGTACGGGACCACTTAAAGTTTTCACTACTCTGTACATGTGTGTGTCCACACATGGCCATGCCAAAACTGCCAGTATTGATTTGGGGTTATAAATATATTTTAGTGAGTTGATATATCACAAATATGGGATTTTCAAATAATGAGGACCAACTGTAATAGTTCTTTCTGCTTACACGAATGGGTTCTTGCACTGAATTCTGAAAATATAAATGTAAAGATCAGAGTGTAAAGACACCAGTTTTCAGGTGTGTCTTGTTTAATTAAAATCTACACTTCTGCTCTTATCTCCTCCTCCTCCCACATGCATTCTGCCCTGGGACCGTGTGCTGTTTGAAATCCCTGAGCACGGCAGGGTCTTTTCCGGCTCTGGGCTCTTCTCCATAGGGTTCCCCCCGTCTATGATGGGACAGAGTTTCTGTGTCGGCAGGCCCTGGGGGCCCACAGCCTGGACGTGACTGCCCAGCCGCTCACCATGCCTGGGATCTGGGGCAGGGGGTTTACCCTCCTGGCTACAGGTTCGTCGGCTATAAAATCGAGATGGAGAAAGCATTTACCTATAAGGATACTGTGAAAATTAATGGAATCATGTTCATTAAACACTCCACACAATGCCTGGCATATCCTCCAGTCCTCTATTTCTCTGTCTGGTAGGATTCTTTAAGCCTGCCTCCGTGTCACTTCCTGCCTCCAGGTCACTTCCTCTGTGCACACCTTGAAGATTCCCCAGGCACAGCCCAACCATTTTTCCTCTTGTTCCCAACTCACTTTTGCCCATAATATCAGCCAGTAAGTTCATTCAGGGTATTCTGTAAGATGCTATGGAAAAACCTGAGTGAATTTTTTGACCAACTCAATAGTTACTAAGACACTTGCGGAGAGTGACAGCTGACAAGCCTCCTTCTCTGTAAGCTCTGTGTGGGAAGAGACGGGACCCTTCAATCTTGGTTTTAGCAGTGCCCATGAGGAAGTGAGATACATAGTAGGTGTTCAGTAGTGCTTGCTGAATACTCGCTGAGTGATTAAACAAACACACATAATTATAAATAGAACTCATGAAAACTAATGGCTCAAAAAATTGGAAGGAAAATGTTGGGCAGATATAACATATGTGCTTTTTAAAAAATGAAACCTAAGACCTTGTATAATATGTTAACTTAGGCCTAAACAGATACAACAAATTATGTATTCTGTATTTCAACTCTCCAGACTAGAGTTTCTCAAAATGTGGTTGTAATCACCTGGGAAATGTACTAATTAGGTAGATTCCTATAATCTATTACAGAGCTGCTGAATATGCATGATGTTTAACAAGCTTCTCAGGTGATGTTTGATACCCATTGTGTGTGGTGGCTGGTCAAACTTTTCAGGATAATCTCATGAACCCTGGGATTCAATAGCATTTAAATGCCTTGGTGAGGGGCAGGAGCCATGTGTGTTTTGCTCAATATCATACTGTGTTATCTGGAACAAGGTATGATGTAGAAATAACACAATAGTTTCTGGTTTAAAAAGTAAATGAATTATGCAGGTGAAAGCCAAGTTCAGAGTCCTCAGTAAGCATTGTGGGTTGTATTACTCAAACAGGGGCCCCAGAGCTTACAGGTTATCAAACTTTACTGTGGTTATCAATCACCTGGAAAGTCTGTTTTAAAAGAATCAGTAAGATTTACTCTCTGGTTTTTCATTGTTGTTGTTCAATAGCTAAGTTGTGTCTGACTCTTTCCGACCCCATGAACTGCAGCACGCCAGGCTTCCCTGTCCCTTATAATCTCCCTGAGTTTGCTCAAACTCATGTCCACTGATTCAGTGATGCCATCCAACCATCTCATCCTCTGTTGCCACCTTCTTCTCCTGCCCTCAATCCTTCCCAGCATCAGGGTCTTTTCCAGTAAGTCAGTTCTTCGCATCAGGTCACTGAAGTGTTGGAGCTTCAGCTTCAGCATCAGTCCTTCCAATGAGTATTCAGGGTTGATTTCCTTTGGGATTGACTTATTTGATCTCCTTGCTGTCCAAGGGACTCTCAAGAGTCTTCTCCAGCATGGTAGTTTGAAAGCATTGAGATGAAGTCTGGAGGGGGACTTGGTGTGGTGCTGTTTGGAGTAATTTTGACTTGATTTTTAGCCTGAAAATTTTTTTAACATAATTATACATGATCCCAATGTGATCCCCCCTTTGATAAATAGAGTGTATCATTCAAGCAGTGGTCTGATGACTGAAATCTATGGTAAACAAGGCTTTGGTATGTGGTTTAGCTGTGGGATGTGTAGATATCAATGCACAGAAGAGTTTCTATGTAATATTTGATACTTGATTTAATTAAAATTGTAAACAGTGTTGACCACAGGATACTGGGAGCTCAGTAGTGTTTTTGCAATAAACACACAACAACCATCATGTGTTCAGGTTATGTTTAGAGGAAGAAGTGTCACTTAGCCTCTCTTCTCTTCTGGAACTACAGGAGAAATGAGACAGGGGAAATGTGAATCCTGCTCACCCTCTTCTGTACATACAATATTTGATTCATGAAAAACAACGTTGGCACCATGATCTCTCAAAATGATTCCCACATCGTTGGAGACTGTAATTGCTACGTATTTTAAAGTTCTGTTGGCTTTTCTCTTTTGTGAAGTTTGTTTTTATGTCTTTTACAAGGCTTCTGGTAATGAATCATCCACTATGTCTTCATTACTAAAAGCCGCACCCACCTGCTGCTCCACTTGCAACTTTCTAGCAGCTGGATGCCTGCAGGTGATGCGGAGGGACTAGAGTTTCTGTACTGACTGCAATGGGGTGGGAGAAGCAGAAAAACCCAAGTTCACATTTTCTGCCTCTGGCTTGTACTTCGCACAGGGTAATTCACATACACTTCTGCCTTTATTTTATCTGCAGCTTGAAGGTAGGTGCATTTAAAAATAATCTCTAAGAAGCTCTTCCGCTTGATGAATTTAGAAAGGTTAATTACACTTACAACGTTTCTTTGAAGTGGATAGGGTGAACCATTGCATTTGGTTTACTGATTAGTGTCGTAGTAAGTTGCTTCATTAGAGTTGGGCTGTAATAATATTTTATTGCATGTTGTTCTGCCCTCCTCTTGGGCCATTTTGACCATTATCCCCTTGAGAGTCAAATGACCTAGTGGGATTGGTAGTAGGTGGCAGCAAGACAGGAGAGAGAACCTGGAGCAGGCATTAGAACATCTGGATTCCAGCTCTGGCTTCATTATTGATCAGCAGGGTCAGCTTGATCAAGACAGATTCAGGGACACTCAATTTCTTTTGCCTTATTTTAAACAACAGGAATAACAGCTATCTTGCCTCACCCAGCATTGCTGAGGACCACAGGAGAGATGTAAAAGGGTTCATTTTAAAGAGGAAAGGCATTAATAAATACAAGCTACAATTAGAGCAAATATTATTTCCATGATTTTTTGTTGTTCTGATGAGAAGACTGAGCTGCAAAAGAATTAGTAAGAAAAATCATCAGTTCATTAGGGAAAAACTATGAGTTGATTCATGATAAAATTTTTTATGCTGCGTATTTGCTGAGAAGGTTACAACTTTTTCTCTCATATTATTTCCCATTAGTGAGTACCTGATATTTTTATGGTAGTTAAATTTTTCCACTCATGTGCATAGATAATTTTTTTAATGCTTATAGGAGACTAAAGGAAGAAACATTCATGTTTTTAAATGCGAATTTTGTTTATAAATGAAAACTACAGGCTCTTTTTTCTTAACTGTTTCCTATTAAAGGAAAAAAATGAATTATTTAACATTTTTTCTACCTGGGCACATAAGCTTTCCTTCAGCTTGTTAGTGAGACTGTGTAGCCAGGGTGACCATGCTTATTGAAGAAGATGATCTGTCTGGAGGGACTATGATGTCTCACTACTCTATATTCTGCTACTGTTTTGTTTTTCTTCAGAGGTCATTTTATTTGCTTGTTTGTTTGAAAAGTTATACATGTTCATGGCAAAAGTCTCAAAAAATCCAAATAGAACCTGAGTGAAAAAATTTTTCACTCCCTTTCAATCTATTCACTTAGTTTCTTTCTCAAAGGACTGTCCTTGACTAACTCCAGAGAGAGTCCATGAGTATATAAATGTGTTTGTACATCTTTTTCAGAAAATCACAAATGATGGCATAACACATACACTGTAAAATGTATTTTACTTAGCAATATTTTCCTGTGATTACCTTTCACTTCCTGTCCAACTTCGTTTCCCCTAAAGGTACTAATTGGTTATCTAGATAACCATGATGGTGTGATCACCCACCTAGAGGCAGACACATCCTAGAGTCCGAAGTCAGGTGGGCCTTAGGAAGCATCACAACAAAGATAGAAACAAAGATAGGTGATGGAATTCCAGCTGAGCTATTTCAAGTTCTATAAAGATAATGCTATTGAAGTGCTGCACTCAATATGCCAGCAAATTTGGAAAGCTCAGCAGTGGTCACAGGACTGGAAAAGGTCAGTTTCCATTCCAATCCCAAAGAAGGGCAATATGAAAGAACGTTCAAATGGCTGCACAATTGCACTCATCTCACATGATGGCAATGTAAGGCTCAAAATTCTCCAACTGAGGCTTCAACAGTATGTGAAACGAGAATTTCCAGACATTCAAGCTGGATTTAGAAAAGGCAGAAGAACCAGAGATCAAGTTGCCAACATCCACTGGATGATCAAAAAACCAAGAGAGTTCCAGAAAAACATCTACTTCAGCTTTATCGACTATACCAAAGACTTTGACTGTGTGGATCACAATAAACTGTGGAAAATCCTGAAAGAAATGGGAATACCAGACTCCCTTACCTGCACCACCACCTCCTGAGAAATCTGTATGCATGTCAAGAAGCAACAGTTAGAACCTGACATAGAACAATGGACTGGTTCCAAATTGGGAAAGGAGTATGTCAAGGCTGTATACTGTCACCCTGCTTATTTAACTTATACACAAGGTACATCATGCAAAATGCTGGACTGGATGAAGCATAAGCTGGAATCAAGATTGCCAGGAGAAATATCAGTAACCTCAGATATGCAGATGGCACCACTATTACGGCAGAAAGTGAAGAGGAACTAAAGAGCCTCTTGATGAAAGTGAAAGAGGAGAGTGAAAAAGCTGGCTTGAAACTCAACATTCAATAAAATAAGATCATGGCATCTGGTTCCATCACTTCATGGTAAATAGATGGGGAAACAGTGGAAACAGTGACAGCCTTTATTTTCTTGAGCTTCAAAATCACTGCAGATGGTGACTGCAGCCATTGAAATTAAAAGATGCTTGCTCCTTGGAAGAAAAGCTATGACCAACCTAGACAGCATATTAAAAAGCAGAGACATTACTTTGCCAACAAAGAAGGTCTGTCTAGTCAAAGCTATGGCTTTTCTGGTAGTTATGTATAGATATGAGAGTTAGACCATGAAGAAAGCTGAGCACTGAAAATTTGATGCTTTTGAACTGTGGTGTTGGAGAAGACTCTTGAGAATCCCTTGGACTGCAAGGAGATCCAACCAGTCAATCCTAAAGGAAATCTGTCCTTAATATTCATTGGAAGGACTGATGTTGAAGCTGAAGCTCCAATACTTTGGCCACCTGATGCAATGAACTTACTCATTGGAAAAGACCCTGATGCTGGGAAAGATTGAAGGCAGGAGGAAAAGTGGATGACAGAGGATGAGATGGTTGAATGGCATTGATCACTTGATAGACATGAGTTTGCACAAGCTCCGGGAGTTGGTGATAGACAGGGAAGCCTGGTGTGCTGCAGTCCCTTCGGTAGCAAAGAGTCGGACATACTTGAGTTGCTGAACTGAGCTGAGTAATTGTCTTGATTTCATGTTTGTTTTCTTTACTTAGTACTGATTCAACTTTAAGTAGCTACATGTGCTATTTATCTACTCAGTCCATCAAATAGCCTACTGATGTTGCCTCCTAAAGAAGTTTCTCCTGATGTGTTCCTTGATGAATTGCTTGTCATCAGTACCTGGTACAAGCTCTCATCCTGAGATCTTCTGTCACTGTCATCCTGAGGATTTCATTGCCTCTTTTCTGTGTGGGAGTCTCTGTGTCCTACTTCTCCATTCTTTCTACTTCTTGGTTTACTCCATCACTTTGGTGAAGTGTGGTCTTCAGTACTCTCCAGAGGAGGAAGATATAGGACATAACTTTTCCTGAGGTCTTGAGTATATGAAAATATCTTTATTCTGTGTTTACATTTGACTGATGGTGCAATTGAGAATTAAGGATCTGGTGTGCAGAAGAGTTAGCATATTTAGCCTGATCATGCTATCCTTAGAAAGCCTGCTTGCAAGGTTGTCCCTTGTCTGGGGTCTGGAAACTTGGATTATAAACTGTTCCCTACACTGATATAAACATTCCTTGAATGATAAGAGTGCTTTCCTATGTCTTAGTTTTTTGTGCAAGCAACATAGTTTATGCTGAACACCTTTCTTTTGGGAGTCTGGAATTTTGGTACATTCTGGGCAAAGGATGTCTATAATGCTGCTATTGCTGCTTAGTCGCTAAGTCCTATCTGACTCTTTGCAACCCCATGACTGTAGCCCACAAGGTTCTTCTGTCCAAGGAATGGTTTTCCATTTCCTTCTCCAGCAGACCTTCCCGACCCAGGGATCAAACCCCAGTCTCCTGCTGGGCAGGCAGATTCTTTTTCTACTGAGCTACCTGGGAAGTCCCCCTATATGACCATTTAATAAAAGTCTCAGATATTGCATCTCTAGAGCTTTTCTGGTAGACATCATATATGATGTCACACATGTGGAAGAGATCAGAATTGCTGGAAGAGTGAAGCACTTCATTTGTGACTCCATTGGGGGAGGACTCCTGGAAGTTTGAGCCTGGTATCCTCAGGACTTAACCAAATGTGCCAATCCCTTTGCTGAATTTCTCTTGCCTCCTTCTGTTCTTACAAACCACAGCAGTGACTACAACCATATCCTGTGAGTTCTCCCAGGGAATCATTAAACATGGGGGTTTGGTCTTGGGGACCCCCTTGATATAGTTAGAAACTGCTTTCCTTCTGAATTTGTTGGACATCCACTACCTTTTAGTTTCCATATTGTTGAGAAGTCAGAAGTCAGTCCTATTTCTGACCTTTATGTGTGATGTAACTCCCTTCCTTTTTGCTCTCAAGTCGTTTAGAATCTTTACTGTCCTCTGTTGTAAAATGCTGAAATGTCATGACGTGCTGTGGTGTTTAATTTCATCTGATCAGCTGGTGGCCTAATGAATCCTTTTAATCTCTGAACATTGTCACTTCTTTATGAAAAATTTTTCATAAATTAGTCTTGGATGATTTCCTTGCTTTTACTTTCTCAGTTCTATTTATGGATTCCCATTATTTGGATGTTGTACCTCTCATCTAGTCTTCTAATATTCTTGCTTTTTTCCTCTCCTATTTTCCATATCTTTGACTAATTTCATATAAGTTTCTTTCATTTTTATCTTTTAAATAGATTATGGCATTTTTCATTTCTTCCCTAGAATCTTAATTTTTAAGAGCTCATTTTACTCTCTGAATGTTCTTTTTTAATACCATTTTATTCTTTTCTTCATGAGTAGTATTAGTTATAGTTATTTTGAAACTATTACTCCCTAGGAGGATCTCTGTTTCTGCCTGGAGCACTACAGTTACATGATTCTTTTGGTTCTTTTCATGTCATGGATTTTCTTTCAGTTCAATTCAGTCACTCAGTCATGTCCGACTCTTTGAGACCTATGGACTAGAGCACTCAAGGTTTCCCTGTCCATCACCAACTCCCAGAGCCTATTCAAACTCATGTCCATCACGTCGGTGATGCCATCCAACAATCTCATCCTCTGTTGTCCCCTTCTCCTCCCACCTTCAATCTTTCCCAGCATCAGGGTCTTTTCAAATGAGTCAGTTCTTCACATCAGGTGGCCAAAGTATTGGAGTTTCAGCTTCAGCATCAGTCCTTCCAATGAATATTCAGGACTGATTTCCTTTAGGATGGACTGGTTGGATCTCCTTGCAGTTCAAGGGACTCTCAAGAGTCTTCTCCAACACCACAGTTCAAAAGCATCAATTCTTCAGCACTCAGGTTTCTCCATGGTCCAACTCTCACATATATACATGACTACTGGAAAAATCATAGCTTTGACTAGATGGACCTTCGTTGGCAAAATGTCTCTACTTTTTAATATGCTGTCTAGGTTGCTATAACTTTTCTTCCAAGGAGCAAATGTCTTTTAATTTCATGGCTGCATACACCATCTGCACTGATTTTGGAGCCCCAAGAAAATAAAGTCTGTCACTGTTTCCATTGGTTCCCCATCTATTTGCCATGAAGTGATGGGACTGGATGCCATGATCTTCATTTTCTGAATGTTGAGTTCTAAGCCAACTTTTTCACTCTCCTCTTTCACTTTCATCAAGAGGCTCTTTAGTTCTTCTTCACTTTCTGCCATAGGGTGGTGTCATTTGTGTATCTGAGGTTATTGATATTTCTCCCAGCAGTCTTGATTCCAGCTTTTGCTTCATGTAGTCTGGCATTTTGCATGATATACTCTGCATATAATTTAAATAAGCAGAGTGACAATATACAGCCTTGACGTACTCCTTTCCCTATTCGGAACCAGTCTGTTGTTCCATGTCCATTTCTAACTGTTGCTTCTTGACATGCATACAAATTTCTCAGGAGGCCTGGTATTCCAAACTCTTTAAGAATTTTCCGCAGTTTGTTGTGATCCACACAGTCAAAGGCTTTGTCATAGTCAATAAAGCAAAAGTAGATGTTTTTCTGTAATTCTCTTGCTTTTTTCATGATCCAGCAGATATTGGCAATTTGATCTCTGGTTCCTCTGCCTTTTTGAAATCCAGCTTGAACATCTGGAAGTTCATGGTTCCTGTACTGTTGAAGCCTGGGTTGGAGAATTTTGAGCATTACTTTGCTGGTGTGTGAGATGGGTGCAATTGTGCAGTAGTTTGAGCATTCTTTGGCATTGCCTTTATTTGGGATTGGAATGAAAACTGATCTTTTCCAATCCTGTGGCCACTGATGAGTTTTCCAGATTTGCTGGCATATTGAGTTCGGCACTTTTATTTTCTTTAGGTGTTTGCTAATCCTTGACTCTCTCTTCATATTTAAGATTTGGCCAATAAAAATCTAAATTTGATGGAATTCCCTGGCAGTCCAGTGGTTAGGACTCTACACTTTCATTGCCACATGTGAAGGTTCAAACCCTGGCTGGGGAACCAAGATCCTGCAAACCATGCAACAACAACAATGAAAAAAAATCTATTTGAAATCTCTGAATGCATGGGTTTCACTTTTAACTCTAATTGTGGGTTTCACTGTAGACCTATCTGGCCAGGCAATTTCCTTGAAATGTCTGCTGTTGAGAAATTCTTTAGAATTTTAGGCTGCTTAGAATCCTTGGACAAGGAGCTGAATGACAGAAGAAAGTGTACATAGTCTCATTCTGGAAGTAAAAATTCAGTTACTTACCCTGTGGTCAGTATGATGTTTTCATCCTCAGTTCTACTTGGACTCTCCAATCCAAAAACTGTCTTACCATTTCTAGAGGTCCCAAGTAACTCTGGTATTGAAAAGGAGAAATACTTGGGGATTTGACTGATTTTTAAGTAGACTACAACTTTCTCCTCTTTCATTATCACCAGTATCCCCTCTTGCAGAGGTAATTGGTGTTGTTAGCTTCTGAAACTTCTGGGGTTTCTATTTGGTGGTACAGATCAGGTTAAGCTTAGCTTTCTTCACTATTGGGTGCTGTTGAGTCACTGCTTTTCCTACCAAAGAAAAGTTTCCTTAATCACCTGCCTACTAGCTACAAACTTTTCTTCCTATTTCTTCTATCATTCTCTGTACTTATAAATTTATGCCTTAAAAAAATCTCCTTATAGTTGTTTTGGAAGGATTTGGGAAAAGAAAGAAAGTAAATATATGCTTAAAAGGCTATATTAACCCAGAATTTCTTAGACTCTTAAAGCATGTTTTACATCTTTGTATGCATAGTGCCTAGAACGTTATTTGATAAATATTAGGTCCTCAACATGTTTTAATTGTGTGTATGCTTATGTAAATATATATACATTATATCTGAATAGCATATATATCATATATGCATATTTGTTACCAATGAAAGAAATACACCTAGATAAATTTAAGCCTAAAAGATTATTTATTGTCCTATATAATAAGAAATTCAGGTATGAATCTTACTTTCAGCACAAATGGGTCTAAGAGCTCTACTGGAATAATCAGCTCTCTTGTACTTTCATGCTGTTTCAGAAACTCTCTGCATGTGCTTTTATCTGTGTTTTGGCCTTTTTCTTCCCTTGACAGACATAGAGCAGGCAGGATGATTCATAGCTTTTAGCTCCATGATTCTTCGGGCCCTAAATTGAAAAATCCCAGAGATGAACTTTTACTGGTCTGGCTTTAGTCACGCATCTACTCCTGAACCAATCTGTGTGGCTAGAAGGATGGAATGTATCAGAGTTTAACAAACTATGGCCCATGGGCTAAATCAGTGTACCATATTGTTTAGTTTTTCATACCACAAGGTAGGAATGGCCTTTGCATTTTTAAATGGTTAAAAACATACCCATATAATATGTTCCATTTTGCCTTTGTTCCTTTGTTCCTCAAAGTCTAAAATATTTACCCTGTGATATGCTATGAATGTCTGAGTCTGGGTATGGATCACATACAATGGCCCTGACTAGAGGAATGAGATAACAATGATTGTCAGCCTCATTAGAGCCAATGTTTATAGTGGAAGAGCAGCAGCTTCCCAAATAAAGAATACATCCCGAATAAGCCAAAACTCACAAACATCCATATGCGTGGGTAATAATTCATCCCTGAGCATGAAGAATTATTTCTGTTAATGTTACAAACCCAAACACATATTCATGTAGATGCTATGTAATTAAAACCATTTCTCTTCATTCTTCCAACAACTTGGCAGCTATTATAGTTGTAGCACTGTGGGGAGAACCTTAATTTATCTCTATTACTAAGACTGAAAGACTGTCCACTGGTCTAGGAGGAGGGTGTTGTTTAAGTTTGGTTGGAACATTATTCATTTGCATCAGTTTTCAAGCTCAGTACTGAGAGAGAGAGAGAACTAGCCATTTGATCTAGATCAATTCAATGGTTAATTTATTATTTATTTAACAAACATTTCTTAACACTGATACAGGGCCAAGCACTGGGTGTACAATGGGAAACAAAATGCAGTTTCTCTCTACAAGGAATTATGGTGTAATGGAACATTTGAAGCAGACATAACTTTTTCAGTGTGGTTTTCCAAGCCCTTCTTCAACTAGCTTCACCTCACTGATTTATGCAGATCTCCCTACTACAATTTACTCCAAACATGCATTTCAGTTGGGTCAGTAAATGACCCCTATTAGGGCATAATCACCCCTATCTGTAAGCTTGGTTTCCTTTCCAGAATTGTGTGTGTGTGTGTCTGTGTGTCTGTGCAGTCGCTTCAGTCCATGTCTGACTCTTTGTGACCACATGGACCACCAGGTTTCTCTGTCAATGGGATTCCCCAGGAAAGAATACTAAAGTGGGTTGCCATTCCCTCCTCCAGGGAATCTTCCTGACCCAGGAGTTGAACCTGTGACTCCTATACTGCAGGCAGATTCTTTATTGCTGAGCCACTGGGGAAGCCCCTTTCCAGAAATGCTTCTTCATAAATCCAATGAGTATTTCCTTTAATTCCCAACCTAAGGCTAATTTGCTTTTTAGCATATCCTACCTATAATTTGCTTCATTGCTCAGTTGTAAAGAATCTGCCTGCAATGTGGAAGATCTGGATTTGATTCCTGTGTCAGGAAGATCCCCTGGAGAAGGAAATGGCAACCCACTCCAGTATTCTTGCCTGGAGAATCCCATGGGCAAAGGAACCTGGCAGGTTACAGTCCATGGGGTTGCAAGAGTTGGACACAACTTAGCAACTAAACCACCACCTATAATTTACAAATTTCTATAGCTCCTATAGTCCATACATATAACCCAAGTCTAGATAATATGCCATCCCTATAATTATATGTTAGGTTTTCATTACAACAGCTTGAGGGTTAAGCTCATACAGTCTCTGTATTTAAGTCTCGAATAAAATTCAGTGTTTCACCTTTAAATAAATAGATTGACTTTGTCTGATATTTGAGGATGAAGATGACAAAAAGATCATATCCAATTACATGACTCAGTAACAGTTAAAATTTTAATTCATTCACTAGAGATATCCATTTAGAAGTAATAAATACATTTTCATTTACTCTTTGGCCATTTAAAATCTACTCCAAAGGCAAAATACTATATAGCCTTTGAACAAAGCTATTCATTATCAGCATTATTTTTAATAGCAGTTGAAATGTCCATTAACAGGGAACTGGTTCAGTGATTCTGGTTCATTAACCCAATGAAGTACTATGCAGCCGAGAAAAGGTATAGATAAGACATCAGGATACTAATATGCCCTGATATCCAAAATATACTGTTAAGGCAGCATGGAAAGAGTGCTATCTTTGTGTAAGAAATAGGAAGTCAATTTGGGTGTATATTAATATATGAATTTACTTATTAAAAAGAGCAAAAAGATAATGCAAAGTTAATAAGTATGGTTACTTATTATCTTCATTAACATCTATTTCTGCTTTATTGACTACGCCAAAGCCTTTGACTGTGTGGATCACAACAAACTGTGGAAAATCCTGAAAGAGATGGGAATACCAGACCACCTGACCTGCCTCTTGAGAAACCTGTATGCAGGTCAGGAAGCAACAGTTAGAACTGGGCATGGAACAACAGACTGGTTCCCAATAGGAAAAGGAGTACATCAAGGTTGTATATTGCCACCCTGCTTATTTAACTTATATGTACATCATGAGAAATGTTGGGCTGGAAGAAGCACAAGCTGGAATCAAGATTGCTGGGAGAAATATCAATAACCTTAGATATGCAGATGACACCACCCTTATGGCAGAAAGTGAAGAGGAAGTAAAAAGCCTCTTGATGAAAGTGAAAGAGGAGAGTGAAAAAGTTGGCTTAAAGCTCAACATTCAGAAAACTAAGATCATGGCATCTAGTCCCATCACCTCGTGGGCAATAGATGGGGAAACAGTGGAAGCAGTGTCAGACTTTATTTTTTGGGGCTCCAAAATTACTGCAGATGGTGATTGCAGCCATGAAATTAAAAGACACTTACTCCTTGGAAGGAAAGTTATGACCAACCTAGATAGCATATTAAAAAACAGAGACATTACTTTGCCAACAAAGGTCCATCTGGTCAAGGCTGTGGTTTTTCCAGTGGTCATGTATAGATGTGAGAGTTGGACTGTGAAGAAAGCTGAGCACTGAAAAATTGATGCTTTTGAACTGTGGTGTTTGAGAAGACTCTTGAGAGTCCCTTGGACTGCAAGGAGATCCAACCAGTCCATCCTAAAGGAGATCAGTCCTGGGTGTTCATTGGAAGGACTGATGCTGAAGCTGAAACTCCAATACTTTGGCCACCTCATGTGAAGAGTTGACTCATTGGAAAAGACCCTGATGCTGGGAGGGATTGAGGGCAGGAGGAGAAGGGGACGACAGAGGATGAGATGGCTGGATGGCATCACCGACTCGATGAGCATGAGTTTGAGTAAACTCCGGGAGTTGGTGATGGACAGGGAGGCCTCCGTGCTGCGATTCGTGGGGTCACAAAGAGTTGGACACGACTGAGCGACAGAACTGAACTGAACCAAACGTCCACCACGTTGTGGTCTCAGGTCAAACAACAGGGAAGGAACACAGCTCATTAACAGAAAATTTGATTAAAGATTTACTGACCATGGCCCCACCCATCAGAACAAGACCCAGTTTCCCTCCCCCCCCCGCCAGTCTCTCCCATCATAAGTCTTTCATGCTTATCTCTCAGAGCACAGACAGAATGAAAACCACAATCACAGAAAATGAATCAAATGGATCACATGGACCACAGCCCCATCTAACTTAATGAAACTCTGAGCCATGCTGTGTAGGGCCACCCAAGATGGATGGGTCTTGGTGGAGAGTTCTGACAAAATGTGTCCATTGGAGAAGGCAATGGCAAACGACTTCAGAATTCTTGCCTTGAGAACCCCATGAACAGTATGAAAAAGCAAAAAGATATGACACTGAAAGATGAACTTTCCAGGTCAGTAGGTGCCCAATATGTGACTGGAGAAGAGTGGAGAAATAACCCCAGAATGAATGAAGCCAAAGCAAAAACAACACTGAGCTGTGGATGTGACAGGTGATGAAAGTGTCAAGGGAGTGTGTAATTTCCTCTGTTCTGCCTTGTCACAACAAAAATCTGAAGCATCGGAGCAGTGTTACAGCCCTCAGATGAACCAGAGTTACAGCTCAGTTTTATTTAGAAAGTAAAGGAAAATACATCCACAAGGCATGAGGGCATGCGGACCCAAAATGCAAAGAGAAGAGAGAAGCCTGGCCCAATTTTGGGTCCTCTTTTTATACGCTTTTCCTCCTCCCCCTGGGCCAGCCCTATGTAAATTGAGCTAGACAGGAGTGCTGTTTGTTCCACCTGAGATCCTCACTCTGGTCCTCGGGCCTTCCTCTGTTCTATTTTTGCAGGCTTTTCCCTTCCTTATCTTTTAGCAACTGCCATTTTGGACTCCTTTTTCCTATTCTAACTACCTAACAGAAGTAAAGTCCTATGCTGTAAAGAACAATATTGCATAGGAACCTGGAATGTTAGGTCCATGAATCAAAGCAAATTGGAACTGGTCAAACAGGAGATGGCAAGAGTGAACATCAGCATTTTAGGAATCAGTGAACTAAAATGGACTGGAATGGGTGAATTTAATTCAGATGACCATTTTGTCTACTACTGTGGGCAAGAATCCCTTAGAAGAAATGGAGTAGGCATCATAGTAAATGAAAGTGTCCAAAATGCAGTACTTGGGTGCAATCTCAAAGACGACAGAATGATCTCTGTTCGTTTCTAAGGCAAACCATTCAATATCACAGTAATCCAAGTCTATGCCCCACCCAATAATGCTAAAGAAGCTGAAGGTGAATGGTTCTATGAAGACCTACAAGACCTTCTAGAACTAACATCCAAAAAAGATGTCCTGTTCATTACAGGGGACTTGAATGCAAAAGTAAGAAGTCAAGAGATACCTGGAGTAACAGGCAAATTTGACCTTGGTGTACAGAATGAAGCAGGGCAAAGGATAACAGAGTTTTGCCAAGAGAACACACTGGTTATAGCAAACACCATCTTCCAACAATACAAAAGAAGACTCTACATGTGGACATCACCAGATGGTCAATACCGAAATCAGATTGATTATATTCTTTGCAGCCAAAGATGGAGAAGCTCTATACAGTCAGCAACAACAAGACCAGGAGCTGACTGTGGCTCAGACCATGAACTCCTTATTGCAAAATTTAGACTTAAGTTGAAGAAAGTAGGTAAAATCACTAGACCATTCAGGTGTGACCTAAATCAAATCCCTTATGACTATACAGTGGAAGTGAGAAATAGATTCAAGGGATTAGATCTGATAGAGTGCCTGAATAACTATGGACAGAGATTCATGACACTGTACAGGAGGCAGTGATCAAAAACACCTGCAAGAAAAAGAAATGCAAAAAGGCAAAATGGTTGTCTGAGGAGGCCTTACAAATAGCTGAGAAAAGAAGAGATGCGAAAGGCAAAGGAGAAAAAGGAAAGATATTCCCATTTGAATGCAGAGTTCCAAAGAATAGCAATGAGAGATAAGAAAGCCTTCCTAAGTGATCAATGAAAAGAAATAGAGGAAAACAATAGAATGGGAAAGACTAGAGATGTCTTCAAGAAATTTAGAGATACAAAGGGAACATTTCATGCAAAGATGGGCCCAATAAAGGACAGAAATGGTATGGACATAATGGAAGCAGAAGACATTAAGAAGAGGTGGCAAGAATATACAGAAGGACAATACAAAAAAGATCTTCATAACCCAGATAATCACGATGATATTATCACTCACCTAGAGCCAGAAATCCTGGAATGCGAAGTCAAGTGGGCCTTAGGAAGCATCACTGAGAACAAAGCTAGTGGAGGTGATGGAATTCCAGCTGAGCTGTTTCAAATCCTAAAAGATGATGCTATTAAAGGGCTGCACTCAATATGCCAGCAAATTTGGAAAACTCAGCAGTGTCCACAGGACTGGAAAAGGTCAGTTTTCATTCCAAACCCAAAGAAAGGCAATGCCAAAGAATGCTCAAACTTATGCACAATTGCAGTCACACGCTAGCAAAGTAATGCTCAAAATTCTCCAATCCAGGCTTCAACAGTACATGAACCATGAACTTCCAGATGTTCAAGCTGGATTTAGAAAAGGCAAAGGAGCTAGAGATCAAACAGTGAACATGGTTGGATCATCTAAAAAGTAAAAGAGTTACAGAAAAACATGTACTTTTGCTTTACTGACTATGCCAAAGCCTTTGACACTGTGGATCAAAACAAAGTGTGGAGAATTTTTAGAGATAGATATACCAGACCACCTTACCTGCCTCCTGAGAAATCTGTATACAGGTAGAAGCAACAGTTGGAAATGGACAGGGAAAAACAGATGGATTCTAAATAGGGAAAGGAGTATGTCAAGGCTGTATATTGTAAGCCTGCTTATTTAACTTATATGCAGAGTACATCATGTGAAATGCCAGGCTTCATGAAGCACTAGCTGGAATCAAGATTGTTGGGAGAAATAACAATAACCTCAGATACACAGATGACACCACCCTTATGGCAGAAAGTGAAGAGGAACTAAAAAGCCTCTTGATGAAAGTGAAAGAGGAGAGTGAAAAAGTTGGCTTAGAACTCAACATTCAGAAAACAAAGATCATGGCATCCAGTTTTATCACTTCATAGCAAATAGATGGGGAAACAATGGAAACAGTGTCAGACTTTATTTTTTGGGGTTCCAAAATCACTGCAGATGGTGATTGCAGCCATGAAATTAAAACACTCTTGCTCCTTGGAAGAAAAGTTATGATCAACCTAGACAGCATATTAAAAAGTAGAGACATTACTTTGCCAACAAAGGTCCATCTAAAAGCTATGATTTTTCTGCTAGTCATGTATATATGTGAGAGTTGGACCATGGAGAAACCTGAGTGCTGAAGAATTGATGCTTTTGAACTGTGGTGTTGGAGAAGACTCTTGAGAGTCCCTTGGACTGCAAGAAGATGAAATCAGTCAATCCTAAAGGAAATCAGTCCTGAATATTCGTTGGAACGACTGATTCTGAAGCTGAAACTCCAATACTTTGGCCACCTGATGCAAAGAACTGACTTACTGGAAAAGACACTGATGCTTGGAAAGACTGAAGGCAGGAGGAGAAGGGGACAACAGAGGATGAGATTGTTGGGTGGCATCACCGACTTGATGGATAGGCGGTTTAGCCATCTCTGGGAGTTGGTGATGGACAGGGAAGCCTGGTGTGCTGCTGCCCATGGGGTCATTAAGAGTTGGACACAACTGAGTGATTGAGCTGAACTGAACTGAGCCTGTATGAGGAAGAAGGTAACCAGGTAGAGGAAAAAAGATGCTAGTGAGTCTTCAATGAATATCCCTCATTATATATAATAGCTTTCCGTTTTGGAACCCCATAAAAGTTTTTCCATAATTAAAAGAAATTAAACTCAGAAGAGAAAAGCAATCCCTTAATACTAGGAGGGGGGAAAAATAAGGAAATAAGTCTAACAGTATCAAGTTGGTGACATAGATACAGAGAAATAATTACTTCAACTGAGTTTAAGGCATAGTTATTTTAGTTGAATGTCTTTATTGGGATTTATTTCAGGGAGAAAACAAGTTGACATAAACTGCACTCAGTTAACATTAATAATAATCATATTGTTATTTTGAAACTGCTATAGAAATAATATATAATTATATGAATTATGTTAGGACCTTTAGGAACTAAGACTTTTCAGGAAAGAAAAAAAAGGTAAAAGTATAAAATCAAAGAATTCAAGTAAAAGTTCTGTGTTATTAAATTTGAAATAGAAATAGCAGTATGAACTTGTAATTTATTTTGTCTAATATGCATGTTTCCTGACTCTTTGTCCATTAAAAACCCTAGAAGCAATGATAGGTTTGCAATCAACACCCAAAGCAATGAGCTTTCTTATCACCCAGATTGTAGTTTCTAATATAATTTTCCACTGCAAGGGAGCACGACTCCTTGAAAAAATGGCTCAATTCCAGACCTGAAATAGGAGAAGAGCAAAATGAGTTTGAGATACCTTATTATGTTAGGAAAGGAAAAATGTTATCAAAGATTAATGGTTATTTCAATAGAACACAGAAACAACCTAAGGGGACTCTCATTGGCTCAGGGTGGGACAAATTTAAGCATTAAAAACATAATAACTGCAACTGGGTAAAGCACATTCAGCATGAAATTCCGTAAGTTCTTCATAAAATAACTCACAGGACAGCATTGAGTTCAGTGTTGCTGGGGTATCAACTTTGAAAAGTGGTCAATAGAATGAAAGAATTATGGTTTGCTCCTATCTTTCCTGCAGCACATACAATCTTTTTGGTATAATGCTTGTCTGTAATGCCCAAATTGGTTCAGACAGGGTAGATAAAAAATAAAATCACAAAAATGCAAAAAAAAAAAAAAATGCAAAATACGTAAATATTTTGCAAGGCGAATGTCTTGAACTACCAAATTGCACCCACTGTGTGCAATCATTGCATCTTAGAAGAGCATAGTGGCTTGTGGAAGTATATACAAAATCTATACTCTTGTATCATATTCTCTTATTTCAGTTACTCATATGCATTGCTCTACATGTGTGAAACATGTTCTCCAGAGTTTGAAAACTTAGTATAGAATCCAAATCATAGGTAAATATTCTGGTATAAGAATCCAGGCCCTGAATGAAAAAAGTAAACCTCATGTATTGAAGAGAAGCTTGAAATAACAAAGTGTTTTAAAATAAGAGAATAGGTGTTACTGAGATAATCTAAAGGAATTCACTAATTGTGCACCCTAAGAACAGTTCTTTGAAAGTAAAGGGAAAAATAGATCTGAATGCATAGTAGATAAAAGAAAAACAGTGATCTTCTTTCACGGGGCCTGAGAAGCACTTACAGTGGGCTGTAAAATAAAGAAGAGGTTGCTCAGTATTACAGGATATTGCTTAGAGGCACCCATTCTCATTTTACAAAGCTGCAGCTTTGTAAAAGGGAGAAACTTGGTAAAACAACAAAATCCAAATTTCTATTTTAAGTCAATGTAAAAAAAAAATTTATCACCAGCACCAACCACACACACGCACAAAACAGGACAATGAGCTACAGCCTCTGATCTCATTATATTTTGTTCAAAGAAGAATGCATTTTCTTCTCCATAAACTAAAAGTTACAGCATTTGAACACATCCACTTTTGCCAAGCAAACTTGATGTCTACTGTTAAGGTAAAGTTCATTGTTGACTACAGTATTTCTTTCTTTATTCAGTTCAGTACAGTTCAGTCACTCAGTTGTGTCCGACTATTTGTGACCCCATGAGCCGCAGCATGCTAGGCCTCCCTGTCCATTACCAACTCCTGGAGTTTATCCAAACCCATGTCCATTGAGTCAGTGATGCCATCCAACCATCTCATCCTCTGTCGTCCCCTTCTCCTTCGGCCTTCACTCTTTCCCAGCATCAGGGTCGTTTCAGATGAGTCAGCTCTTCGTATCAGGTGGCCAAAGTATTGGAGTTTCAGCTTCAACATCAGTCCTTCCAATGAACACCCAGGACTGATCTCCTTTAGGATGGACTGGTTGGATCTCCTTGCAGCCCAAGGGGCTCTCCAGAGTCTTCTCCAACACAACAGTTCAAAAGCATCAATTCTTTGTGCTCAGCTTTCTTTATAGTCCAACTTTCACATCTATACATGACTAGTGGAAAAACCATAGCCTTGACCAGATGGACCTTTGTTGACAAAGTAATGTCTCTGCTTTTTAATATGCTGTCTAGGTTGGTCATAACTTTCCTTCCAAGGAGTAAGCATCTTTTAATTTCATGGCTGCAATCACCATCTACAGTGATTTTAGAGCCCCCCCAAAATAAAGTCTGACACTGTTTCCACAGTTTCCCCATCTATTTGCCATGAAGTGATGGGACTGGATGTCATGATCTTAGTTTTCTGAATGTTGAGCTTTAAGCCAACTTCTTCACTCTCGTCTTTCACTTTCATCAAGAGGCTTTTTAGTTCCTCTTCACTTTCTGCCATAAGGGTGGTGTCATCTGCATATCTGAGGTTATTGATGTTTCTCCCAGCAATCTTGATTCCAGCTTGTGCTTCCTCCAGCCCAGCGTTTCTCATGATGTACTCTGCATATAAGTTAAATAAGCAGGGTGACAATATATAGCCTTGACGTACTCTTTCTTTATTAGGGATTAAATATTTTAAACTGTGTCACACATTTGAGATTTATTTATATTATATTCTTCCCTGGTGGCTCAGACAGTAAAGTGTCTGCCTGCAATGCAGGAGACCCAGGTTTGATCCCTGGGTTGGGAAGATCCTCTGGAGGAGGAAAAGGCAACCCACTCCAGTACTCTTGCCTGGAAAATCCCATGGACAGAGGACCCTGGTAGGCCACAGTCCATGGGGTCGCAAAGAGTTGGACACAACTGAGCGACTTCATTTTCTTTCTTTTCTTTCTTTATATTATATTGCTTATGAGAATATTCAAGTTCGTGTTCAGCCTCAGCCTTATTTTCCTATAAATCCTGTAATACCTAACTGACAAAATCATATTGACAAAAACCTGGGAAGCCCCAGGTTGCACTAGCAGTAAAGAAACAGCCTGCCAATGCAGGAGATGTGTAACATGTGGGTTCGATCCCTGGGTCAGAAAGATCCCCTGGAGGAGGGCATGACAATCTACTCCCATATTCTTGCCTGGAGAATCCTATGAACAGAGGAGTCTGGCAGGCTACAGTACATAGGGTTGCAAAGAGTCGGATATGACTGAAGTGACTTAGCATGCACATACCATTTTATAGGGGAAATGACTATAGTTGATGAAAGATATTCTTTATAGAATTCCAACTAATAAATGAAGAGGAAATGATTTGTGACCACTGGTCAAAACGTTAAACAGTAATCATCCGTAGCTGCTAAAACCACTTGCTGAGATGTCAGTGAGAGCTTTTAAGTGTTGAAATGTTATAATGGAGTCAGACAGACACCACTTGAACATAATAATCAATTTTAGAATCACACAAGGGAGATAATAGGTATTATGAGCCTTCTTATGACATACAGACATGAAACACCTGCACTAAAAATAAATAAATCTGGATATAACCTAGGTCTTTAGGTCTAACAATTTATAATAATAATTAATAATACTATGGGAGACATAATAATAATTATAAACATATACATATAATATGTACATATTATAATACATATAATAATACTATGGGAGATAGAGGAAAACATTAACCACAAGCCCAAGAGGGGAATCATCCAAATCCAGAGTGTAGGACCCTGAACAAGACAACCAGTCTGGTTTCTCCAGCAAATGAATGGTTTGTAAAAATAAAAGCAAAATAGAGTAACTTCTCTCAAAGAGTCCCAAGAGGTATGACAAACACATGCAATTTATGGAATAAACCAACAGGAAGAGAGTGTTTCAGACAAATAGGGAAATGTAACTATGGATTGGATACAAAATAATACTAAAGAATTACAGTTAATTTTTAGCTGTTATAATGGCTTGGAAATGATGTTAAGCATTCCAATTGGAGAAGCATATTGAAGTATATAGAGGGGAAATGACATAGTTTCCAGATTAAAATAGTAATCCCCAAATACTCCATCTATGGTTTAGATGTGAAAAGACAGAGATTTTTTTCTGACATATTAGCACCAAGAAAAATCTGGGTAATATTAAAATCATATATTTTAACAGGATCATCTAAAAGATATGGACAGGATAAAGCTTTAAAGAACTGATTTCTAGAGAAAAGAGCCTTATAAATGTTCAAACTCTTGAAAAAGCTCCCCTAGCTGGCATTTGGAAGTCGGAGTGATTGGTGGTGGCAGTGACAGGTCCCTGGGGGTGGCAGCATTAGAGATGGGGCTAAGTCAGGCTTAAACTTAACCCCCTAAAGCTGAAGCTCAGCCACAGATCAAACTGACACTCAGTGAAATCCAGCTTGTCTCATCTTAGTCACTAGATGCCCAGCTCTCTGGGAAAACAAAGCCACACAACAGTATTTCTCAGTCTTCATTGTTTTTCTACACATAATGTGTGGTCATCAGTCAAAAATCACTAGACATAAAAAGAATCAAGAATATAGGACCCAGATTTAATTGGTGAGCAGGGAAGAGAAAGGAAGCAATCCATAGGTGAAACAGATATTAGAACAAGCAGATGAAGATTTTAAAATAATTATGACAAATGTCCAAGGATTTTCAGGTAAACATGGAAAGAATGGGTCAACAGGTCAGTAGAAAAATGCAAACTATTAAAAGTCACGTAGAGATCTCGGGTATGTAAAACAAGAATATGAAATAGGAAGTACATTGGTTTTAAGATCAAAATAAATACTGAAGAAAGTATGAGAGAAATTGAAAATAGCCTAATACAGATTACATGAAATGAAACACATGAGGGAAGAAAAAGATAAAGAAGGCCACGTTGGATGTCAATGGGTCAATGTGTAAGTGGTCTAACATACATATATTTGTAAATCTTAGAACTTTAAGAAGTAAATGAATCAGGAAAAGTAGTTGAAATATCAACTAACATTTTTCCAACATTGATGAAAAACATATCTTTACATAAGATTATATATTAATAATAAGTGATACCATATTTAGTCTTATGGTGACAGATAAGGAATGCTCTCATTACTAAGCTATCATGTTTTAATGTCTGTATCTTTATCCTTGTAGCATCTGTACTTAAATTATTTTCTAATATCAGGGTGGGACAGACAGTTGGATTTTCTTCTATAACCAAATGAAAAGTATGCTAGTTATGAGTTGCTCTTGACCATGATTGGTGATCAAATGTCTTTTTTCAGTATTGTACATTCTTGGTCTATGAAAACACTGAACCAAGATTATAGTATAAATGTACAAGTGTAGGAGTAAATTAAACCTTAAAAAAACATGCATACATTTAGAAATCTCAGAACCATAAAAAATTGAATAAAAACATATTTGAAGCTAAGTCAGCTGAAAAATTCCCCAAATTGGTGAAAACCATCAAAGAAATCTACATATCATAAAATCTACTAGCTGTAATAACTGGACTCAAAAAGAAAAGGTCTTAGGATATAATGTCAATGTAAAAAAATCCATTATATTTCTATTTATTAGTAAAAACAATTAGAAAATAAAATTCAGAAATTAGGACTGCTTACAAAAGTATGTTGTAATTACTTGCTGAGTTGCATACAACTCTTTTACAACCCCATGGACTGTAAACTGCCACGCTCCTTTGTCCACGTGATTTTCCAGGCAAGAATACTGGAGTGGGTTGCCATTTTCTTCTCTAGGGAATCTTCCCTATTCAGGGATTGAACCCCATCACCTGCACTGGCAGGTGGATTCTTTACTACTGAGCCCCAAAGGAAGCCCTACAAAAGTATAAATAACTATAAATATCTAGAGATAAATATTCTTCACTGAAAACTACAGCATTTGTTGAGAGAAATTAAGCTCTCTCCATGTATATAAATGAAGAAATACATCATGCTAACAGATTGGAGGATTTAATATTTCCTTCCAATCTACAGATTCTGTAAAATATCAATTAAAAATGCCAGAGTTTTTCATGAAAACTGTCAAGCTGATACTGCAATCTGTATGCAAAAGGAAATGTTCTAGAATAACAAAAGAATACAGTTGGAGTCCTTCTATTTCCTGAGTTTAAGATAAGATAACCAAGACAGTGTAGTTCTGGAGTAAGGATAAACAGATGGATGCAACAGCATTAAAATCCCAAAATACAACCACATATATACTCAAATATTTGAAAAAGGCATAAATGCAATTCAACAAAGAAAGGGCAGTTTTTTCAATAGATGCTGTATAACCAACTGGATATCTGTGTGGAAAAATCCTGTTGCATGATATACAAAAATTATCATCAAATGGATTACAGTCTTAGATGTAAAAGCCAAAATTATAGAGCTTCCAGCAGAAAATGTAAGAAAAATCTTAGCAAACTGGAAATTGGGCAAAGGTTTTTTATATGGAATTCCAAAAGCTCTAACTATAAAAGAAAAATGATAAGCAGGAGTTAAACAAATGTTAGACCTTCTGTTCTCAAAAGATACTGTTAATTAAAACTTCCAGTTTCTAGTCCAATATGTAAAAAGCTTGGAAGTTGTCACAATAAGAAAAAAACTGAACAAACTGAAAATCAACAACTCTTCTTAGATCCATCAGAGAATTGAAGTCACAAAGCAAAGAGTGGCAAACATAAAGAATCAGAGGTTACCAGGAGCAGAACACTTCCCTGGAGCCAGAAATTGGTAGGAATAAGGGTAACTGACCAATTGCTGGAGACTGAGCGTGAACTAATTTAAGAGAATACAATTTCTGAGGGTGCGACCTTTATTGTTGTTTAGTTGCTGAGTTGTGTCCAACTCTTTGCACTCCATGGATCCTTTGTCCGTGGGGTTTCCCAGGCAAGAATACTGGAGTGGGTTGCCATTTCCTTCTCTAGGGGATCTTCCTGACCCAGGAACCAGACATGTGGCTCCTGCTTGGCAGGTGAATTCTTCACCACTGAGCCACATGGGAGCCCAGTGCAGTCTTAGGGGCTGAGTTTTACTACCAGGAGCCTCACCAGCGGGTCACTGTGATCAGAGAAAAATCCCCTCATATATCCAGCAGCAGGGAGGAAGTAAACATTTTGAAATGTTGTCAGAGGATTCTATTTTCCTTAAAAAGACCTGACCTAGGGAAAGAATTTGAAAAAGAATAGATACATGTATATGGATAACTGAGTCACTTTGCTGTACTCCTGAAACTAATACAACATTGTTAATTAACTATGCTTCAAATATATATATATATATTTTAAGGCCTGAACTTAAAAGCACTTGTTTTGTCACAGACCAACCAAAATGTTGACCAACCTAGATAGCATATTAAAAATCAGAGACATTACTTTGCCAACAAAGGTCCATCTAGTCAAGGCTATGGTTTTTCTGGTGGTCATGTATGGATGTCAGAGCTGGACTGTGAAGAAAGCTGAGCACCGAAAAATTGATGCTTTTGAACTGTGGTGTTGGAGAAGACTCGAGAGTCCCTTGGACTGCAAGGAGATCCAACCAGTCCATCCTAAAGGAGATCAGTCCTGGGTGTTCATTGGAAGGACTGATGCTGAAGCTGAAACTCCAATACTTTGGCTACCTCATGGGAAGAGTTGACTCATCGGAGAAGACCCTGATGCTGGGAGGGATTGGGGGCAGGAGGAGAAGGGGATGACAGAGGATGAGATGGCTGGATGGCATCACCGACTCAATGGACATGAGTTTGAGTAAACTCTGGGAGTTTGTGATGGACAGGGAGGCCTGGTGTGCTGTGATTCATGGGGTCGCAAAGAGTCGGACACGACTGAGCGACTGAACTGAACTGACTGAAGGGGTGACAGAATCTGAGAAGGACTTGTAAAGACCAAGGTCCAGAGGCACAGGCTCAGAGTGGGAATTTGGAAATAACTGAGATGTCTTCAATAGGTGAATGTGTGTATCACAAACTATAGTATATCCATAGGCTTCCCAGGAGGCACAGTGGTAAAGAATCCACCTGACAATGCAGGAGACGCAAGAGATGTGGGTTTGATCCCTGGGTCGGGAAGATCTTCTGGAGTAGGAACTGGTAACCCACTCCAGTATTCTTGCCTGGGAAGTCCCCTGGACAGAGGAGCCTGGTGGGCTACAGACCATGGGGTTGCAAAGAGTCGGACATGACTGAGCGCAGCACAGCAGAAGTATATCCATTCAGTGTAGTGTCACTCAGGAACCAAAAGAAATGAGCTACTTGTTAGCTGAGCTGATGCAGGCTGTGGAAGAATTCATAGAAGTATTAACAAGAGAAGAGAGTTTTTTTTTATATATTTAAATTTTTTTTCATTTATTTTTATTAGTTGGAGGCTAATTACTTTACAATATTGTAGTGGGTTTTGTCATACGTTGACATGAATTTTTCCTCACTTTTCTAGTGAGGAAAGGACAGACTCAGGGTAGTGTGGGCTCTGAAGGGTGGGGATTTGAGTCTTTTCTTGAGTTTCAAAGGACAAGGTGCAGGAAAGAGGGGGTGACTTCATATCTATTCTGGTCCACAGTTGTATCTGAGTTGGCTGTGCTTCTATAGGATGTGGTTTTTTTTAGAATTTGTAACTTCTTGTTTTCAGTAATTTTCTAGCTGTTGGATGTCTGAAAGAGACTTGATAGTGGCCCTTTACAGGCACTACTCAATTTTGAACAATGTTACATGGGTTTACACTATTCAATCTATGAAGACATGGGAGGACCTCAAATGCATATTGTTAAGTGAAATAAACTATTCTGAAAAGGCTACGTAATATATGATTCCAACTCTATGATATTCTGGAAAAGGCAAAACTCTACAGACAGTAAAAAGATGAGTTGTTGCCAGGCCTTGGTGGGAAGGGATTGCTAGGAATGAATAAATACATAAATGGAGCCCAAGATAGTTTTAGGTCAATGAAATTACTCCATGTGATACTGTAATAGTGGATACATGACATTATGCTTTTATCAGAACCCACAGAATTGAACAACAACAACAAAAAAATAGTAACTCTAAACTGCAATCTTTATTTAAAGGTATTTGTCAATATTGGTGTATCCATTGCCAAAAAACTACCACACTAAAATCAGTTAGTAGTAACAGGAGAAATGGTATATGGAGATAAAAAGGGTATATGAGGGAAAAAAAAAAAGTATTCTTTACTCTAAAGAACAGTAATATTAAAAAAACAAAAGCTATACTCTTGGAGAAAGTATTCCCAATACATGTATCTGGCAAAAGACTCAAATCTATGAATGCTAATAATTAAAAGGCAAGCAACTTAATTGAAAATGGCCAAAAGTCTTAGATACTCACCAGAGTCATATATTAGATGGCCAATACTTGAAAAATGCTTAAACACATTAATAATCCTAGAAGTACATATTAAAACAGCAATGAAATATCACTAAACAGCCACTAGAAAGGCCAACATTTAAAAGACTGATAATACCAAGAGTTTGTAAGAACATGGAAGTACTAGATCTTTCACACATTCTTGGAGGAAATATACAATAGTATATTAACCCCTTATAGTAGTCATTTTAATCATAAATCAATATTTTATTAATTTATCTTCAGGAAATTAAAGCTTATGTCTGTAAAATTACTTATATATTAATGCTGAATGAAGTTTTATTTCTAACAGCAAAACTCTTGGAAATAATCTAAATGTCCATCAGCAGGAGACTGGATAAACAAAATAACAGATACATTTTTTTTCATTCCGTTATCATATAATGGTATAATACTACCTAGCAATAAAAGGAATGAACTACTGAGGCAAAGACATAGCATGAGGTAATCTCAAATTTATGCTCAGTGAAAGAAATAAGAGAGTACAGTTTAATGATGTTCAATAGCAGGAATAATTAACCTCTGAAGAAAAAAATCAGAAGAGCAATTGCCTGTGGGTGGCGAGGATAGACTGTTTTTGTAAATGAAATTTATTGGAACACAGACATGCTCATTTGCTTATAATCTGTGGCTGCTTTCACACTACAACAGAAGGAAATAGTTGTGTCAGGGACCATCAGGGCCAAATAGTGTAAAGTATTTACTGTCTGATCCTTTACAGAAAAAGTTTACTGACCTTTGGTATATGTGTGTAAGATTTTTAAAATGTTAAAAATTACAGAGGCTGGCAAGTGGATATACAGGGACCCTTTTTACTATTTTCTCTTATTTTTATGTGGTTAAAACTTACAATAAATTTAAAATTTGGAAGCCATTATCTGGTCTGAGAGGGCTTCCCAGGTGGTGCTAGAGGTGAAGAATCCACCTGCAAATGCAGGAGACATACGAGAGGCGGGATTGATCCCTGGGTGGGAAAGATCCCCTGGAGGAGGGCATGGCAACCCACTCCAGTATTCTTGCCTGGAGAATCCCATGGACAGGGCAGCCTGGGGGCTACAGTCCATGGGGTCTCTAAGAGTCGACACCACTGAAGCATTTAGCACGCATCTGGACTGAGAACTTACAGGAGTTTTGCAGTTAAGCTATTTCTTCTTACACAAACTTGCGGAAAGAATATGAATTCTATGCTGGAGAAATAAAAGTGCCAACTAGGGATATACCTGAGGGTTATTGAAAAGCAGGCAAATGTTTAAACAAAACTGTTAAGTTCTGATGACTCCGGCTACATCTTACCCTTGGCAGAGTGGTATTGCTATAACCTGTGTAGAGTAATTGTTCTTGTCCTGCCCTTATTGTACCATCAAGAAGTATTGTGAAATGGTCCAGGGAGTCAAGATCAGGCCTCAGTGCTCAAGCTAGGGAGGAGATTTTGGTATGTGGAGTTCTTTTGTCTCTGTGATTTTTTTTTTTTTTACTTCTTTCCGGCATCTTCTGGGTCCTTTCTCATTCATAGCATTTTCCTTTTAGATGGACTCTTGTAGCTCTTTTACATCTTGTGCATAAAGAAAGCACTAGTGTATCCCCCCATGGGGTTAGGAGCAGTGGGCTTGCCTTCACTGCATTAGAGGGTCTGAAATTGGAGCTGAGCAAAGGCAGCCAGGGCTTCCCAGGTGGTGCTAGTGGTAAAGAATCCGTCTGACAATGCACGAGATGTTGGAGATGCAGGTTTGATCCCTGGGTTGGGAAGATCCCCTGTAGGAAGAAATGGCAGCCTACACCAGTATTCTTGCCTGGAGAATCTCATGGACAGAGAAGCCTGGTGGGCTACAATCCATGGGGTTGCCAAGAGCTGGACGTGACTGAATGTCTGAGCACAAAGACAGCCATGTTGTGCATGACATAAGTGAGTTCTCTTCCGGGTCTCAGACAAAATATGCTATTTTTCTTGACTTGTCTCCCTTGTCCCCACCTGAGGCAATTTCAGAGTTGCCAGATTAGGGTTTCTAGACCAAGTTAAGATTCAATTTCTGATAAAAAGAGCCAAAAATTTTGGTCAGCCGCTGGTTAGGGTTTGGGCAGGAGCTATACTTGGATTAGAAGACCCCACGCCCAGCATTCCAACAGGGCCTTGGTTCAAACCCTTAGGCACTATTAAAGACTCTCCATTTATCAGGAATATACTGGTTACCAATCCCCCTTCTGAAACTGTGACTGGAGTAGCCAGCTGATTGAGGACTCAGGTTTTTGAGATCTCACCCACATCTGTCCTCCTCTGAGCACCAAGCAGTCCCTGAGAGCTTTTGTATCAAGTCAGCCCTCTAAGAAAGTCATCTCACTAGTGAAATTAGGGCATGAAAGGTGATAAGCACTGAAGGCCGACTAGACCTTATTGTTTAGCTAAGGACTAGGCCTCTTACAAGGGCTTATTCATGTATTTTGGAGACCAACTTTGGGCTTGCAAATTAAATGGGTAAAACCAGGGGCCATTGGTAAAAATTTGCTCTGGATCTAGCGCCCTCAATGAGTAAGCTCTGGGAGTTGGAAATGGACAGGGAGGCTGCTGCAATTCATGGGGTTGCAAAGAGTCGGACACGACTCAGCGACTGAACTGAACTGAGCGCCCTCAATCCTTCCAAAATTGACATACTGTGTCTTTATACAGCCTTATCACTCAGGCCATTTCTGAAATCATTAGGTTTCTAGAAAATTCAAGAAATTCACACTAAATTTAAAACATCCTTTTTGAAGCCAGTTGAACATTTTCTTACTTCCTGCCTTTCAGTATTTTTTTATGCATTGAGTATCAGTTCAGTCACTCAGTCGTGCCCCACTCTTTGCGACCCCATGGACTGCAGCATGCCAGGCTTCCCTGTCCATCAACTCCTGGAGCTTACTCAAACTCATGTCCATCGAGTCGGTGATGCCATCCAACCATCTCATCCTCTGTTGTCCCCTTCTCCTCCCACCTTCAGTCTTTCCTAGCATCAGGGTCTTTTCCAATGCATTGAGTATACTTAACAGTTAACTGGAATCTCAGATTACTAAGTCAATGATTCAAGAATACAGCAAGGAGCTATTGTGTGAGAGCAGACTTCAGAAAGTTTAGAATCCAAATGATAATATGAATAACACGTTTAGATATGGGAAGAGTTTAAGCAGTTAATAGAATTTATGCATAGGAAGGAAAGATTGGTTTAGGACTTAAGACACAGGATTGATTTCTATTTTTAAATCCCATACACTAGTTGCTAAAATACTCTTTGAAAACCTCTTCTTTAAGATGAAATTTTTTTTTTTTTTGGAAGAGCATATTATGTCACTCATCATCATCTTTTAGAATGTGATGTGTGTGAGGGGATGATCCATTAAACTCCAAATCACATGCCTTTTGATAGCAACAGATATTTGAATTATGCTTTATCATTTGGGCTCCCCTCGTGGCTCAGATGGTAAAAAAAGTTCCAGCAATGTGAGAGACCAGGGTTTGATCCCTGGGTTGGCAAGAACCCCTGGAGAAGGAAAAGGCTACCCACTCCAATATTCTTGCCTGCAGAAATCCGTGGATAGAGGAGCCGGGTGGGCTACAGTCCATGGGGTCACTCACAAAGAACCAGACATGACTGGGCAATTAACACACTTTGTAATTTACTGTTTTCATTTCCTTCAGTTAATCCACACAACCAGCCTGCAAACTAGGTAGCACTCACATCTCTTTTGTAGAAATGGAGGAGGAAACTAATGCTGAGAGGTTAAATGAAAAAGTGAAGGTCACTAAGCAGATAAGTTTCCGAGTCAGAGCTTCAACTCCAGTCCCTCCTGTCTGAAGTCTATACCAGTCCTACAATGTTCTGCTGCAAGCGTTTGAACTAGTGTAGCAGAGCCTAAGTGACCTTCATGTCAGACACAGGAAGTCCACGCTTGGCAGGGTAGCCCAGAACTCTGAAGACGGTTGCGCAAGCTGAAACTGCACAAAATGATCTTAATGGAAAAAGCTAAAAATGTTCCATGACTTAAATATTTCTGTCAAAACTTTAAAAACTCTGCTAGACATGTATAGAGAAATAAAAAATAAAACTTCCATTTAAATTTATTTAATATATTGTTTAGTACACTACATTTTACTATGTATTATTTAGTGTACTATAACTTAAATCATTAACATTAAGAGTTAATAAAAACTCTATTTCTTTGTAAAGAAAAACTATCAAGAGCAGTCTGAACAGTGCTTGCCTTTTTCTTGTATAACCTACAGTAGGGCATACATCTTTCTATACTTCAGCAAATCATAATATTCCTTTCTAGATTCGGATCAGCTTCTAACTTTTTATCTTTGCTTCTTTAATATAAAAAATATCTCTGAGAGTTCTCTTAATCTGAAGATTTTCTCCAGCGTCATTTCCTCTTTATCCTTTCCATCACAACCACTTTCCTCATTTATGTCAATAAATTTGCTTTCAGGAACACCCTGGAGTTCCAATGGTTAGGATTCAATGCTTTCACCGCTGGGGCCAGGGGTTCAGTCTCCGGCCAGGGAATTATTAATAAGATCCCATAAGCCGTGCATTGTGGCCAAAAATAAACATATATGATATAATTTCCAATATATTATGGACTGACATTTTTAAAAAAGTGCTTTCAAGAGATTGTTTTGCTGCATATCCAGAGTCTCAGAACCAAAGCACTGTCAACATCCCCATATCAGCTATTTCTTCTGTAATTCCATTTGCACTGGATTCAACTTTCACTTCCAAAGCTATAGCTTTTGTTTCTCGGCTGTGTTTTTATTTTTGTTGGCCCTCTTTTGAGTATCTGTGTTTGTAAATTATCATGTAACTTTATCACTGGGCGACAAGGAGGCAATGCAAGTACACTGCTACTGCCCGTGCCTGATCTGAATGACAGACTTGCAGTGACCACTCACCAAAAAAACTGGAAAGACTTGATGTGATTGGTCACTGGTCAGGATGCACATTGGTTATTTACCTAATGGTTTGCAGACAGAAGAGCAAAGGGTGTGCTTTATGTAGTGACCTACAGTTAAGATACTATGGTAATGAAATTTGAATCATGGTTTTGGGGAGACTGGTGGTGTTTATACTGTGGAGTTTGAAATTTGTGTTTATCAGAATAGTGCAAAGCAAAGTCTGCTCGTATCGAAGCCTGTGATACTCAGGTGACCACTAACTTGAATGAGGACACTGAGTGGATTGGATTTAGGTAAAGAGGGGGAAATTCTGTTGCGTGAGGAGAAGAGTTACAGCCGGCAGAGGGAGACTGGAGAGCAGATGCCTTGGCTAGGTCAGGGGTGTGACACAGTTACAGTGGAAAAGGCAAAAGTGGACGATGATCAAAGGCTACCTTCACCCAGTTTGCAATTTTGCCTCACACAAAATGCCACAGTTACTCTAAAATCTAGTTTTCTGACTGGAGAGAACACATAAAAATGTGTCCTTAATTATAAATAGTGGGCACACAGTCACTCAGTCCTTCCTATCTGACTCTTGGCAGCCCCATGGACTGTAGCCCTCCAGGCTCTTCTGTCCATGGAATTTTCCAGGCAAGAATACTGGAGTGGGTTGCCATTTCCTACTCCAGAGAATCTTCCTGACCTAGGAATCAAACCCGTGTCTCTTGCATCCCCCAGATTGGCAGGTAGGTTCTTTACCACTGTGCTACCTCAATCAGTTCAGTCGCTCAGTAGAGTCCGACTCTCTGCAACCCCATGGACTGCAGCACGCCAGGCTTCCCTGTCCATCACCAACTCCCGGAGCTTACTCAAACTCATGTCCAGTGAGTTGGTCATGTCATCCAATCATCTCATCCTCTGTCATCCTGGGAAGCCCCAAATAAATTAGTACATGCATCTAATATCTATGCTATATATTTTGTTCATATTGGTTACAAAAGTAACATGTACTTACTAATTATAAAAGATTTGAATACTGTAGAATGGAAGAAAGAAAAAGGTGAAACTCCTTCTATTCTCCCATCTCTCTTTGAGGTAATAACTGCTACTAGTAAAACTGGACTTCAATGGCATGCTGTTTTGATTGCCTGTCTTATCATTTATGTAAGTTTAATACCAACTACAATATTATATGATGCTTACTTTAATTAGATGTATATATGTGGAAATTAGGAGGAACACAACTAGCGCAAACTTAAAATGGATATTTTAAATTACCTTTTCTAAGAAGTGAAAAGATGAAATCAATTATTTGCACTTCAGAAGAAGCAAAGTCACACTTCAGTTGCTGTACTGAGCGGGTATTACTGGTGAGTCCATTAAAAATATATGAAATAAAGACCTTTTCCAAGAGTCAAGTTTTCTGGTTTACTTGTAAAGAGGACACATTTCAAACTACTTGCTTTCATTTGAATTGGGCTATCTGAACCCTCAAAATCTTTGTCATTCACACTGACCTTGAAATAAGAAAAGTTTTTGTTTTGCTAGTTCTCAGAAAACCTAAGATAGTGCTGGAAACATTGTAGATTCTCTGTAAGTACTGGTGACTCTGGTTTGATTTAATTTTCAGTTCAGCTACCAAACTGGAATAAATATCCAGTATCTTGTCTAATCTGTATTATCCCATCTCCTTTGCCTGTAAGTCTGACTTCATGAGTCATGGGCCTCCTAACTTCCTCAGCCTGAAAGCCAGGTTAATTTTGCCAACATCAATCATCTCCTTTGGGACAGCTATAGATAAAGTGGATAAAATCTAAAGGAGAAAAAAATTGAAATAAACATTGAGAATGAACAATGGCTCAGAGGGCTGGAAGATGCAAGTCAGAGGAAAGAGTATTACAACTCATATTTGGTTGTGGGCTCAGCTTTTGGAAAATATATTTGATTACTGAGAGTATGTAGTTTTAATTCTGGAAGCAGTCATAAATTTAGCACATCAAAAGCCTAAAAAGAGTAAAAGCAGAATTTATAGGAATTTGGAATATGACACAGACATAGCAAATTGGAATTGCAATTCAGGACACCTCCCCTCTACTGCTGGCTCCAATACTTTCTGTAAATGACTTCTCTCTGAGCTTCTTGTCCTTATCTGTGAAATAAGTGGATTGGGCTCTCGTTTCTTGGCTCCTGTTGGAATGTGTATGTCACTATACCATCCTTCCTGCTCTCCTTTGCTATGTTTAAGGACTTTGTACCAACCCAGTTTAATACTGTGGATTGTGCATTCCTCTCACATCATATCTTCTGTGTTTCCATAGTTTTGGGATTTCCTACATTTTTTTCCAGTTAAGGTCCCTACCACCAATAGAGATCTATGGCTTTATGTGTCTGGATTCTTTGGGTATAAGCAACAGAAACAGATCCAGTTAATTTAAATCATTTAAGTCTTTCTTGGGAGGAAATGGAATGACTGTAAGGACCCAAGGAAAGGATAAAGGAAGAACACTTTTCTCAAATTATTTTTTCCCCCAGGAAACAGAAGCTGATTGACTCAGCTTAGGACACATACCCAGGGCAGGTAAGAGAAGGAATTCTTTAATTGTCTTTTCCATCCAGACTGAGATATGGAAAAGAAGCCTATTTCCTTAAAAGGAAGATGAGGTGCTGCCACTAAAAGAAGGTAGGATGGGCAAGCAAAACCAAAGGTATCTTTGCAATGATTTTGTATTTATGAAGATAAATTGCTTGTCAATAATCACATTAAACTTTTTCAGAAAACTTGTACAGGAAAATTGATGAGCATGAAAAGAAGTGGCGATTATCTGCATATTTACTGATGTCACATAGAAGATCTACATGTTTACCAATGTAGATATAATAGCCATCAGCTTGTCTAACTTGGTTTGGCTTTCCATTTTCATCTGTGAAATAGTAGGCTCATTATTATCACCCTCATCAAAGCCATCTATTGAATATAGTTTATAGCACAGCTTAGAGCTTGTTAGAACAGGCTTGGCGCCTGTTCTCTTTAGTTTTATATGACAAGGGAGTCAGAATCATTCTCTATCTCCTTAGTGGGTGAATCAGACTAACGGCACGGGATTCTGGGATACAAGAATAGATTGCCAACATGGGCTATTAGCGTATAGGATATCAGATCAGTTTGGTTCAGTTCCTCAGTTGTGTCTGACTATTTGTGACCCCATGGACTGCAGCACTCCAGGCTTCCCTGTCCATTACCAACTCCCGGAGCTTGCTCAAACTCACGTTCATCGAGTCAGTGATGCCATCCAACCACCTCATCCTCTGTCATCCCCTTCTCTTCCTGTCTTCAATCTTTCCCAGCATCAGCGTCTTTTCAAATGAGTCAGTTCTGCGCATCAGGTGGCCAAAGTATTGGAGCTTCAGCTTCAGCATCAGTCCTTCAAATGAATATTCAGGGTAGATATTCTTTAGGATTGACTGGTTTGATCTCCTTTCAGTCCAAGGGACTCTCAAGAGTCTTCTCCAACACCACAGTTCAAAAGCATCAATTCTTCAGCACTCAGCTTTCTTTATAGTCCAACTCTCACATCCATACATGACTACTGGAAAAACCATAGCTTTGACTAGATGGACCTTTGTCAGCAAAGTAATGTCTCTGCTTTTTAATATGCTGTCTAGGTTGGTCATAGTTTCTCTTCCAAGGAGCAAGTGTCTTTTAATTTCAAGGCTGCAGTCATCATGTGCAGTGATTTTGGAGCACAAGAAAATAAAGTCTGTCACTGTTTCCCTTGTTTCCCCATCTTTTTGCCATGAAGCGATGGGACCGGATGCCATGATCTTCATTTATTGAATGTTGAGTTTTAAGCCAGAGTTTTCGCTCTGCTCTTTCACTTTCATCAAGAGGCTCTTCAGGGGTGCCATCTGCATATCTGAGGTTATTGATATTTCTCCCAGAAATCTTGATTTCAGCTTGTGTTTCATCCAGTCCAGCATTTCTCATGATGTATTCTGCATATAAGTTAAAAAAGCAGGGTGACAATATTTAGCCTTGACGTACTCCTTTCCCATTTTGGAACCAGCTCATTGTTACATATCTGGTTCTAACTGTTGCTTCTTGATCTGCATACAGATTTCTCAGGAGGCAGGTAAGGTGGTTAGGTATTCCCTTCTCTTGAAGAATTTTCCACAGTCTGTGGTGATCACACAGTCAAAGCTTTTAGAGTATTCACTGAAGCAGAAGTAGATGTTTTTCTGGAACTCTCTTGCTTTTTCAATGATCCAGTGGATGTTGGCAATTTGATCTCTGGTTCCTCTACCTTTTCTAAATCCAGCTTGAACCTCTGGAAGTTCATGGTTCACACACTGTTCAAGCCTGGCTTGGAGAATTTTGAGCATTACTTTGCTAGTGTGTGCAATTGTGCGGTAATTTGAACATTCTTTGGCATTGTCTTTCTTTAGAATTGAAATGAAAACTGTCCTTTTCCAGTCCTGTGGTCACTGCTGAACTTTCCAAATTTGCTGGCATATTGAGTGCAGCACTTTCACAACATCATCTTTTAGGATTTGAATTAACTAAGATGGAATTCCATCACCTCCACTAGTTTTGTTTGTAGTGATGCTTCCTAAGGCCCACTTGACATTGGACTGCTGGATGTCTGGCTTTAGGTGAGTGATCACACCATCATGATTATCAGGGTCATGAAGATCTTTTTTGTATAGTTCTGTGTATTCTTGCCACCTCTTCTTAATATCTTCTGCTTCTGTTAGGTCCATACTTTTTCTGTCCTTTATTGGGCCCATCTTTGCATGAAATGTTCCCTTGGTATCTCTAATTTTCTTGAAGAGATCTCTAGTCTTTCCCATTCTGTTGTTTTCCTCTATTTCTTTGTACTGATCACGGAGGAATGCTTTCTTATCTCTCCTGGCTATTCTTTGGAACTCTGCATTCAAATGGGTTTATCTTTCCTTTTCTCCTTTGCCTTTTACTTCTCTTCTTTTCTCAGCTATTTGTAAGGTCTCCTCAGACAGCCATTTTGCCTTTTTACATTTCTTTTTCTTGGGGATGGTCCTTGATCACTGCCTCCTGTACAATGTCACGAACCTCTGTCCATAGTTCTTCAGACACTCTGTCTGTCAGATCTAATCCCTTGAATCTATTTGTCACTTCCACTGTATAATCGTAAGGGATTTGATTTAGGTAAAAGATATAAACCTTTTCATAAAGGATATAAATTCAAGTAAAATATATCCATTTAATATCTTGGGTTGTCCATGGCAATATAATTGTAAGAGTTAATCAACAGTTCACTCAGGTGCTTCAGTCCATTATAATCCACCAACAGTTTTCACACATGAATGAATCTTCTTGCCTTTATCATCATAGTCAAATTAGTAACACCAAAGGCATGAATTATGATTTAATAAACTCTGACTTTGAGACTTATAAATTGGTTGAAACAAAGTGAGTTTTGCCTATTTGTTTATCTTCTCATTTTTGAAATTGTTTTTGTAAACCTATAGTATTTACATACTAGGAGGAAGTGTTCTCTCTGAGAACACTTACAGAAATTTGTATTGATCATCTTATTTTCTCTTGAAGATAAATTGGTTGTCAGTAATCACATTAAACTTTTTGGGAAAACTTGTATGAGAAAATTCATGGGCATAGAAAAGCAGTGGCAATTATCTCCATTTTTAATGATGTCATAGAAGTGATCTAAATGTTTGCCAAAATATAAATAATAGCCATCAGCTTTGCTAACTTGTTTGGCCTTTCATTTTCATCTATAAAATAGTAAATTCACTGTTATCATCCTAATCAAAACTATCAAATATAGCTTATAGCAGAGCATAGAGCTTGTTAAATAGGCATGATTCTTTCCATTATTGCCAAGTATTACTATTTAACAAGAGACCTCCTTTGAATTTGAGTGAACACTTAGGGTCATCATAACACTTAGGGTATGCATATGTAAATATTCTAATGTTTTTCAAGAGGAAAGTGGGGTTCAGACCAGTGAATCTTGGAGATAGTAAGATATGCTGATTTATTCCTGTGTGTGCCATCTCTCAGATCTGAATTTTAAACTCTGAACACCAACACTGTCAGTCTCTCAAAAGACAGGCAGGTCTGGAATCACAGCCAATCCTGCTTTTATTCACATTCTATAGCTCAGAGAAGCATTCTCTCCTGTCAGCTTTATAAAGAATGGGACATAATTTCCATTTGCCTGCTTGGATGACAATCATTGGCATTCTTAAAGTGGTTTTCCCCATAGGCATAATATTAAAATAGACTGTACCTGTATATATAGATCCATTCATGTTAATCAAATCCCCAGGGCATTTCATAATTCTGTATTAATAGTTTGGTTTCCATGCAGGGTAAATGGAGACTCCATTCCAGGCTGCGTTTTCAGAGTGGGCATTGTGCTGTTGAGCTCTTGCTATTTCACATGGTGAGAACGTATTTAAAACCCCAGGTACCACTTTTCTAAATTCAAGGCCTTTCTATCCAGTAGCTGCTACTGAATTGAATCTAGAGGACTGAAACCTTTGTTTGAAATTAAAAAAAACAAAAACAAAAAAACAGTATCTATTATTTGGAGACTTAATGGCAGACTTTAGGCATCTGAACGAATAATCTGGGTGTCATTTTCTGTAACAGAAAGGAACCTTGGCATATTGTCAATGGCAAATAACAACAACAAAAACAGCATTCTAGCAGAGAGGCTGGAGACACGCTTGAACAGATGCTGATTGCGTCAGACAGAGCTCGGCATCTCTCTGGCTGCAGAGTCTAAGTGATGATGACCATATCCTAAATGCATGTGTCCCCCAGTTCGTACCTGGGGCCCTGGGGACTCAGTTTTGCATGCCTATAAAGTTTGACATAAACATAATTATCCAATCCTATGACAGCTATACCAACCTGTCTTGTCCTAAGAATAGATGACTAATAGCTCTGTTGTAGGAGTTCAAGTTCTATTTCAGTGGCATTTCTCCAATTAACTTCCTTCTACCCTCCCTCACTCTCTTTACACAGCTTGGGTTTCCATAATTGGTATCTTCTTGCCACCCATCCTCATCACATGAACAAAGTTAATAATAAGGTCTAGAATTAGCTAGGTCTCAATCATAAGGTGACTTTGAAAAGGACTCTTAGAAGTTATTTCTTCAGTTCCTGGAGTAGAATCTAATAGGGACGGCCATGTGTTAAAGTTTCAATTATTGTTTGGTGATTAATGACAACATATTAATATTTTACTGCTTTGTTAACAGATGGACATTGTAAATATATAATAGAAAGTGTGATAGAATGGAAATGTGAATAACTTTCTTGATTGTGGACACACGTAGTAGACATAGCACATAAGTCTAGGCATGGGTTAGAAACACTGAGCATCTCTCCTTTCTACACAAACCATTTTCCATAGTAACTATTAAAATTCAGTTTCATAAGATAGAGACATAAAAAAAAAAAAAAAAAAAAAAAAAAAGATAGAGACATAATCTAAATATTCAGTTTTTCACTGCTGAGTATGGATGTTAGATGTGGGTTTTTCATATATAGCCTTCATTATGTTGCAGTAATTTTTTTTAATTCCTAATTAGGTGGTTTTTTATTGTTATTTTTTTATTATGAAAGGGTATTGAATTTTGCCAAACACTTTCTGCATCTATTGAGATGATCATGTGATTTTCACCTTTTATTCTGTCAATGTGGTTTGTGTATGTTGATTGGTATAGGTTGAACCATCCTTGCATCTCAGGGATGAATTCCACTTGGTCGTGACGTATGATCCTTTTCATGTGCTATTACCTTGGTTTGCATTTGGCATTATTCCCTTCCACTTAAAGAACGTCCTTTTGCCTTTCTTGTAGTGTCGATCTGTTGGTGACAGATTTCCTCAGGTTTTATTCGTCTGAAAATCTTTTTTCATTGCCTTCCTCATGAAGGATATTTATTGATACAGAATTCTGTGTCAACATAGAATTTCCTTTCTTTTTATACGTTGAAATGTTATTTCTATTATCTTCTGGCTTCTACTATTTGTGATGAGATATCAGCCATCTCTCACTATAATTTCTGTATGTTATGTGTCTTTTTTCCTCTGGATTCTTTCAAGAATTAGTCTTCCTTTTCGGTTTTCAGCAGTTTGATTATAATGCACTTAGGCATAGTCGTCTTTTTATTCCTCCTGCCCTTCTAATTTGGCAGAACCTGAGCTCCAATCTCTATCTTCCTATCTCCAGTAGCTGCTATAGTATCAGTTTTGCTTTTTAAACTCCCAGCCAGCTGATTTCTGCTGAGTTTCCTACAATCTTATCTTGTACACAGTTTAGGAGTCAGCCAAGGATTTCAAGGGAATTGTATACAGACTTTGAGGGAACTCCGTCTATGGATCTCTCCTTTTAGGCTTTTCTTCTTCTCCTTCCAGCCTTTACGAAGGCCCTGATTACAACCTCAGTCTCTATAGTTCAGTTAGACCACTTTTTCCTTGAATTCCATTTTTTTTTTTTCTCAAGCACTGCACACTGGTCAGCACCCTTAAAAATGAACCATCTAAATGTGGAAGTCACCTACCATGCTTCTCTTTCCTCAAGGACTGTATGTCCTCCAATTCTGCTTTGGGTTTCTCTCCACTGCTTTCAAATACTTCATGTTATATTTTGTCCAGAGTTTTTAATTGTTATTAGCAGGAGGGTGAGTCTAATACAAACTCCACTGCCATTATTGGAATGAAAATATTGTTTGTTTTCTTTGCAGTAATAAATTCAAATGCGAATGCAAGTACTGAAATCAGGCAGTCGTAACTTACACATCCAAATGAAGCTGGGTAATTTTATATTGTATTTTTTTGTAGATTATAAATGAAGTAAAATCCCAAATTTTAAATTTTTAAGAGAATTTCTGATCCCTTGAGCAATGTAGTCAGCATTCTCAGGGAGACCCCGATTTGATATATATTGCCTTAATAATAATAATATGGTAATAATAATAAAATTAGGGCTTCTTTGGTAGCTCAGATGGTAAAGAATCTGCCTTCAGTGCAGGAGAACTGGATTTGATGTCTGGGTCAGAAGATCTCCTGCAGAAGGTCATGGCAACCCACTCCAGTATTCTTACCTAGAGAGAATCCCAGGAAGAGAGGAGTCTGGCAGGCTACTGTTGATGGGATTGCAAAGAGTCGGACATGTCTAAGTCACTAACACACACACAATAATAAAATTATTAACTTACTTAGAGAAAATGACAGTAACAATAGCAATAAAAAAGAGGCTTAAAGTATACATGAAGCATGTGATGAAGGAGAAAAATCACAGAAAGGTGGTGAGGAGAGCTCAGTGCTTAGAATCCCACATGGGAGGAAAAGCTGGAAAGCAGAAGGACCAGTAGGAAACTCTTTCAGGAAACCTGGGTATAAACAGATGTATAGTAGAATAAAGAAAGCAGGGAAATCTATAGAATGGGAGTGATTCAAGAAATGTATGCTGTATAGCGATTTACATTTAATCTATTGATGATAAAGCAAAAGGCATCACACATATTCCTATATCCCTGGCCCCCCACCTCTCCAACCCTGCTTCACGTTGCATGGGGCACTGGAACCACTCTACATTTTCTCATCGGTTGTGTATGGAGAGTTTGCTAAGGGGAGAGGAGAGTGGCTAGGAAAGGGGCAAGAATCATTCAGCACTGGATGTGTGAAGTGGGAAAGAATAGGAAGGTGGCGAGCCTGGGTTGTCTTGTGGACTATGGCTAAGCATATATATAGAAAATGTATTTATATATAAATAGAAGAAGTAGGAAAGGAGATTTTTCCCTCCACTTAAGACAGGTGCTACAGCCTAAGCCTCCACCCAGTTTATTATGACACATTTTGGGGCTCTTGACATTAACTGGAATGACAGGATAAACAGAAGTCCCTGAGCTTCTGAGCACAGGGAACGGACAGATACGACCGTCCAACCACTTCTGGGCGGGAGCAGAAGGAAAACATGAGAATGAAAGCAAGGGAGAGAGAGAGATTTGATCTCAAAGTGACAATGAAACATCCAGGTAATGACATAAAGTGGAACCAAGGAAGAACATGTCAAGTCAGGAGAGTAAGTTTGTGAATTAAAAGGGAGACGCTCATGTTAGAGAATGTGCATAGGCTTTAGAGTCATGTAGAAACAACTTAAAACCCAGTCCTGTCATTGACTAGACTGGGTATGATACTAAATAAGTTTCTTAATCTTGTCCAGCCTTATACTAAACTATACAATGGCTACAAAGCACAGCATGGAATTGTTGCCAAAAATTAACTCCTTATGCCACTTACAGCAGCCAGGACTAGAGACTCAGTCTGGTTCTCTCCTCTTCTAGAAGATCAAAACAGAATTCTGATTCAGATCAAAAATGAATGTTTGTTTCTTTTTTCTTAAAAATGTCAGAAGCCATTGAGTATCTCATCCTCAAAACTACATTTTCCCATGCCTCAAAATATAGTAGAAAGCGGGGTTACATTGTTGTGTCACTGTATCAGTCAGGGTCCTGGCAGAAAACAGAGGCTTTAATGAAAGACTGGCTCCAAAGCTAAGTGTGTGTGTTCAGTCACCCAGCTGTGTCTGACTCTTTGCGATCCCACAGACTGTAGCCAGTCAGGCTTCTATCCATGGGGTTTGCGCAGCAAGAATACTGGATTGGGTTGCCACTTCCTCTGCCAGGGAATCTTCCCAATCCAGGGATCAAACCCGAGCCTCAAGTGTCTCCTGCATTGGCAGGACAATTCTTTACCACTGAGCCAGCTGGGAAGCCCATCAGAGGCATGGGCAGGATTAAAGGGACACAGGTGGAGGTGCCATGGACTAACTCCAGGAAACCACTGCCAACCTAATGTTGCTGGGGCACTGGGAAGAAATAGCACCCCTGGAGCCCAGTGGGAGCCAGAGCTGTGGAGGAAGGTTTGCACAGTAGATGTTTCTCAGCAGACGCTGCTCATGGAAGGACACATGTTAGCCAAAGCTGAGTGAGAGTGGTGGGGACGGAGAGGGAGAAGGAATGCTCCAAACCCCTGAAATTCCCACCCTCTCATCTCTCGGCAATATTTCTTTTCACTGATGGCTCAGCAGGTAAAGAATCTGCTTGCCAGTGCAGGAGACACAGGAGATGTGATTTTGATCCCTGAGTTGGGAAGATCCCTTGGGGAAGGAAATGGAAACCCAGTCCAGTGTTCTTGCTTAAAAAATCCCATGGACAGAGGGGCCTGGTGGAATACAGTCTGGGAGTCACAAAGAGTTGAACATGACTGAGTGACAAAGCACACACGAATGAATCAGAAGCAGGGAGAAAGCGAGTTCAGATGATGTAGTTGGTGAGATTCAGCCTCCTGGAGGGGAGAGAACCTGCCTAGGGGTGGAACAGATGTACATGCGTCTGTCCCAAGGATGGGAGACCAGCCACAGTGAAGAAGACATGCCCCCATAGTGAGAGTCTTACTCTGGCTTTTCTTTTTGATTGGAGGAGGATTGCTCTACAATGTTGGGTTGGTTTCTGCCATACGACAAAGTGAATCAGCTAGCTGTCAGTTCAGTTCAGTTCAGTTCAGTCGCTCAGTCGTGTCTGACTCCTTGCGACCCCATGAATCGCAGCACGCCAGGCCTCCCTGTCCATCACTGTAAGTATACATAAGTCCCCTCCCTCTTGGGCCTCCCGCCTACCCCTCTGCCCCATCCCATCCCTCTAGTCTTTGAAGAGTGGTGGGCTGATCTCCCTGGGTTATATAACAGCTTCCCACGAGCTACCTATTTTACATACAGCACTAGTGGTGAAGAACCTGCCTCCCAATGCAGGAGACGTAAGAGATGCGGCTTTGATCCCTGGGTGGGAAAGATCCTGTGGAGGAGCGCATGGCAACCTGCTCCAGTATTCTTGCCTGCAGAATCCCATGGATGGAGGAGCCTGGTGGGCTACAGTCCATGGAGTCACAAAGAGTCTGGCGTGACTAAGTGACTAAGCACAGCACAGAATATATATGTCAGTGCTACTGTCTCAATTCATCCCTCCTTCTCCTTTCCCTTCTGTGTCCACAAGTCCATTCGCTACATATGTATCTCTATTCCTGCCCTGCAAAGAGGTTCATCAGTGCCATTTTCACCCTAACTTTTGAGGGTTGTGAATCCTGAGAAGGCAGACTCAGCCTAAGGACCTATTCTATTCATGATTACTAGGAGGCTGCATGCTGGCTCGACATTAGCTCTTCCTGCAGAAGACATGTGCCATCATCAGAGTCACCCAATGGCTGGAAGTATATGTCCCTCTTACCATTCATCACCCAGATTTGATTTTGTCCGTTTCCTTGTCAGTGTCCATTCCCTGGGCTCTAAGGGTTTCAGGAGCGAGACAGTGACTCTTCAGGACTTTACACAGTGCCTGGCACCTCCCCGTGCTCACTAAGTATGTCCAGAACTGGTGAATAAAGGAATATGCGAATGAGTGGAAGTTGTGTTGACTGTGCTTGCTGGATGCAGGAGCGCAGGGACACACCTGTGTGATGGCTAAGTGACCCTGGAGATGTTCCAGCTCTTCAGGGCCTCATTATGAAAATTAAGGATCTTGAAAACACTTTTACGTACTAAAAATAGATATCTGTGTTTTGTGAAAAATATCAAATATGGCAGTACTTATTGATTTCTTTTGAGAAGAAGGATGGGCTATTTATTTTCCAGAGAATAAGGAGGCAGTACTCAGGCATCACATCAAATGTGATGTGTTAGCACATCAAATGTGGCTTTTCTGTGGCTTTATCTGACTGTGAGAGCAGAGAGCTGTTGGTTTCCACATCCCCTTGGAGTGTAATGACACAGGTGTTATGGAGTTTTGGAGAACTTGTATCATCATGCCTTATCATGCATTTTAATGAGTCAGAAACTTCAGAGATTCTGATTCTCCTAAACACTCACATTGTAAAGTACTGAAAGTAAAGATAGTGTCTAAGGGGAAAGGTGGAGGGGCAAGGCTCCACATCGGAAGTCCAGGCAGCTGGGATCTCAGTGGGAGGCAGTGTGGAAAACAGGATGTGGTGCAGTTTAAGGTCGAGAACACAGTCTAGAGTCAACCAGACACGGTTTGAATATCTAAGAGGCTCAGGCCTCTTATGAGCTGTGTGATGCTGAGTAAGTCACTTAACCTGTCTTCACTTCCGGTTCTTCGTCTGGGATGGAAATCAGAATTCTTAGAAACATGATGAATATTGTGGGATGTGAAATATAAAGGGCACAGCACATAGTGTTAAGCAACTGATAACTAGTATCATTATGTGTACAAGTGATCACATAATCACAGGTTGTAAGAATTACTCATTACAAATTTTTCAGTTATTCCTGATGAGTTGAAATAATATGACCCTAAAATCAGCTTTTATCATTGTTGGGATTTATGGGCTGATTTCTCCTAGTAATAGTAATACTACTTTACATATAAAGGCTGCAGTAATGTTTTTCAAAGAACCACTAAATGAATTACCTCATTTTGATGTCATCCCAGTGTACAAAGCAAATGAGATATTTCAAAAGTCCTCACACTAAGACTTACTGAACCAATTACTTGGATTGACATCTTTTGGGTACAGAGCAGCATTGGATTTAATTCCTTTCAGATACTCAAAACACTTTCCTAATTGTCTCTTGACATTAGAAACAACGGGCAGGAACTTAATAGACCAGATGATCTGCATGGGCTCTTCGGATGTAGACCATTCAGATGTGGCGATCTGTTTATCTGAATTGTTTCCAAGTTTTCTGTCCCTAACACCAAGCTATTTCAACAAGGCATTAATTACTTTGCAGTTTTCCCCAAATCTTATTATTATTTTTCTTAGGACAGATTATTTTAAAAGAAGTTCATATAAGTTAATGAAATAGCAGCTAAAGAAAAAAAATGTTATTTGGATGTAATTAGTGAAAATTCATTATGCAAGGAAAGTGTTACCAGCAATGGCAGGAGCCAATAAAAGCATGTTACCCAGGTCACCAGATAAACAGACCCTCCTCCCGTGGAATATGTTTGCACCAGCCTTCAGGACGTAGCTCAGTGTTCCCATTTAGTCTAACAGACACCACGTCATTTAATTTGGTTTCTCCACTGTGTGAAGACAAGTTTGGATCTCTTCCGATGATGATAAATTTAATAAGAGCAACTGTGTTTTGTAATGTGAGTAAATAAGTAAATCAGCAATCAAATAAATATTGAGGGCCTGTTTTGGTTAGGTACTCCAAGGGATTCACGATGAATAAGACATCCTTTTCTTCTAAGAGCTTACTTTCCTTTTTTTCCCTTTCTTGTCACAAATCAGTTTTTGGGTTTTTTTTTAACTTTTTATTTTGTTTTTGGCTTCCCTGCTGGCTCAGTGGTAAAGAATCTGCCTGCAATGAAGGAAACACTTGTTCAATGCCTGGGTCAAGAAAATCCAGTGGAGGGGGAAATGGCAAACCACAGCAGTATTCTTGCCTGGAAAATCCCTTGGACAGAGGAGCCTGGTGGGCTACAGTCCATGGGGTCACAAAGAGTTGGACTTGACTTAGCGACTAAAACAACAGTAAATAACCAATTAACAATGTGATAGTTTTAGGTGAACAGCCAAGGGACTCAGCCACGCATATATACATGTATCCATTCTGCCCCAAACTCTCCTCCCATCCAGGCTGCCACATAACATTTAGTAAAGGTCCATGTGCTATACAGTAGGTCCTTGTTGGTTATCCATTTTAAATAAAGCAGTATGCATTATACATGTCCATCCCAAACTTCCTAACTATCCCTTCCTCCTATCCCTTTTCCTGGCCACCATAAGTTTGTTCTCTAAGTTTGTGAGTCTGTTTCTGTTTTGTAAGTTCATTTGTATCATTTCTTTTTAGATTCCACATACAAAGGATGTCATATGATATTTCTCCTTCTCTGTCTGACTTACTTCACTCAGTATGACAATCTCTAGATTAGAGCTTACTTTCTAACTTTCTAGGAGGGAAAAAAATCACATATAAACTATTGTAAAATAACAAATGAGGTGAAAAACACAATAAAGCTAACATTGAGAATTAGTTAATACCTACTACGTGCCAGGTATTGCTCCAAGTAATTTCCAGGCCTGATCTCAGTTGACCCTGTGATAACCCTTTGAGAACAACACTGCTACTCCTTTTATTTTACAGGCATGGAAACTGAGGCACAGAGGAGTTAAGTAACTTGCTCACGGGGACTCAGCTAGAAGTGCTCAACCTAGGATCTGAACTCTCATAGATCCCCAAACTCTTGCTTTTTAAAAGAATATCTTAGCACAGGGAACTCTATTCAATTCTCCGTAATGACCTATATGGGAATAGAATCTAAAAAAGAGTGGATATATGTATAACCGACTCACTTTGCTGCATAGCAGAAACTAATAAGACAACACTGTAAATCAACTATACCCCAATAAAAATTTAATTCAAAAAGAAAACCTTAGACTGAGGACAGAAAAAGTGCCAAGGGAATTGACATGATGAGGAGATTATTTTCAGATCAACCTCAGAGTCCCCCGTTTATAAAATGGGGATAACTGTGATGCCTACTTCATATAGATGTTGTGAGGTTGACCAAGACAGTGCTTGTAGAGTACCAATACTTCAACATGAGACTGAAGTTAACGCTTGAGCCATGTGGGATCCCTCAACCACAGCATGGGTGTCAATGTCCTAGCACTTGGCTGTACAGACTCTACCCAGCTGGGGGCGTCAGTGTCCATCCTCGCCAAATGCCTCCCGGCGCTGGCTCTAAGTGTGCCAGGACCAGCTGGACACAGACCAGATTTCAGGGGGCAGAGGAGGAAGTCCACACTGTCCTAGGCATGAATCCAGGAGAACACTCCAGGATATTAGCTATTGTTGGAGTGCCAACTTCAGTCTACCATCTGATGTGGTTTGTAGACACCAGAGTCCAAAATGTAGCTCTGAAGAGTCCTGGAAGTTTTTCTCACGTCTGAGTTGGAAGGTTTTAAGGAGAAACTATAAAACTGCCATTGAGATTTTTACATAAAATTAAGTTGATCCAGACACATAGTTTCAAATGAAAAATCTTTAAGTCCTTTACAACAAAGCAGAAAATAAGTAAAAACAAATAGATGAATATATTTTTCCTTGGAGAATAATAACTGCCTGTGATTATAGAGTGGAATGCTAGGATACAGATGTTAAAATATCAAATTTCTCAAACCATGATATAGGCCAGTCTCCTGGGATGAATCCTATCCTGTTCAGTAAGATACTGTGAAATTGTTAACATGGGGAAACTATAATCAATACTTTCTTATCCTGCTATATTAGAGAGTCACAAAACCTGGCAATGGGGTTTAAAATAATCTCAAAATTTAGCTAGGAAATCAAGTAGAAGCTGAAAAAGTATGACAAGAATAATTACTTCAGAACTCAAAAGAAATTAAAATTCTCTAACATCCAAGTCTACTAAGAAGAGACCAGATGTTTAAGAAAATTAAAAAATAAATAAAGACATCTTTCAAAACATTTTACCAGCTGGTGTCCTACAATTATGCTAAAGTATACCCCTTTCCTCAAAATACTGAGGACTGGGGATGCGATGGTTTGTTCTCACCATGATCCCTATGTCTGTATTTTGCAATTGGAGATATTTTTAGTCTCTCCATATCAAAGTAAAAGTGCAGATCAGCTTTGAAATCTGACAGCCTCCTTCACATACACATACACACACTCTTCCCCCTAAATGGAAAATCTTGTTGGGATTAAACTGTATGTCAAAAAGTTCTTATGTTTAGTTTCATCATATCTTCTAAAGTAATTGATACAGTTTATACAGTAGGTAACTTCAGAGTGAACATTTTTTATGATACTGTTCCTGTGGTGATGGTTTAATCACTAAGTCACTAAGTCATATCTGACTCTTGTGACCCCATGGGCTGTAGCCCGCCAGGCTGCTCTATCCATGGGATTCTACAGGCAGAAATACTGGAGTGGGTTGCCAGTTCCTTCTCCAGGGGATCTTCCCAACCCAGGGATTGAACCTAGGTCTCCTGCATTGCAGGCAGATCCTTTACTGACTGAGCCACCAGGGAAACTTACTATAGTAGGCTGCATAATGACCCCCCAAGATGTCTATTCCTAAACTTGAAACCTGTAAAATATTATTTTAACATGGCATATGGACTCTGTAAATGCAGTTAAGTATCTTGAGATGGAGTGATTATTCTGGATTCTTTGCTGGAATAACAAGGGTCCTGATTAAAGGGACCCAGGAAGGTCAGGGAGAGAAAGCACTGTGATGATAGAAACAGGTGTACGAGAGAATAAGAAGATGCTATGATGTGGGCTCTAAAGACGGAGGAATGGGCTATGAGCCAAGGAATGCAGGTGGTCTCTGGAAGCTGGGAAAGGCAAGAAAACAGATTCTCCTCTGTAGCCGTCTATGGAGCATGCTGACACCATAGATAGCCCAGTGAGACTGTTTTTAGACTTCTGATTTCTGGAACTGTAAGATAATAAATTTGTTTCATTTTAAGCCACTATTCTGTGATCATTTGTTATATCAGCCATAGGAAACTGCTATAATTACTATTAGCAGTAATTGTAATTACTGGGTGTAATTATTGGTAATTGATGGGTTTATTGGCCCAGAGCAGAGCAGAGGAAGAGCAAAAAGCTTACTGACACAAAGAATTTCGATTCATTTAATATATTGTACACCACTCCTCTGTTGAATCTCACCAAACCATTCAAATAGAATCCAAAATTATGAGATTCATCATTTTATTTCCTTTTGAACCTTTTTTAAGTGTCATAGTAAAAATACTTTTCCTAACCCAATGTCATTTTTTTTCCTCTTCTAAAATGTTTGTAGATTTATCACCTATGTTTAGGTCTATGTTCACTTTTGGGGGTAAATCTTGTGTATGATGTGAGAAAGAGTTGAAATTAATTTTTGTATGCAGATATATAATTGTCCCAGTACCATTTCCTGAAGAGAGTATGTGTGTGATCAGTTGCTCAGTCGTGTCTGGCTCTTGTGACCCAATGGACGGGAGCCCACCAGGCTCCTCCATCTGTGGGATTTTCCAGGCAAGAGTGCTGGAGTGGGTTGCCCTTTCCTAGAGTATACACTCTACCAGTGATTACTTTGGCACTTATGCAAAAACCTATTTGTCTATAAATATAAAGGCTTGTATCTGGACTCTCAATTTTGTTCTATCAATCAATATGTCTGTCCTTATGCCAATATCATCCTATTTTGACTACCGCAGCTTTACAGCAAGTTTTGAAATTGGAGATTGAAAGTCCTTCAGCTTTATTCTTTTATTTTTCAAATTTATCTTGCCTAATCTGGGTTCACATTCCTATATAAATTTTAGGATTGGCTTCTCATTTCTGCTGACATTTTGAAAGGTTTTATGTTGAATCAACTTAGGGAGAAGTGTTTCCTATTGCTTAAGCCTGCTTTCCCTAGGTTTAGATAGATTTTCATGTACTCACTGCTAATTAATACTTGGCTCCTCATGGGTCTTATTATTGGTAGGACAGAGCTGTGAAGTCTTTTCCTGGAAGAAAGTTTCATCTTTCAACTACTGATTCATCCTGCTTCAATCACGTATCAACTTGGCAGGAGTAGCCATCCATTCTGTTAATTTTTTTTTCCCCCTGGCTGGTACCTTTCCCATGTCTGCTCAGCACTGTTGACTCTTAGAGCTCCATTCCTACTCGGCCATCCTCCTATTTTGGCCTTATGCCCCATTCACTTTCATACACTCTACTTTCCTCTCCAAGTCCTGTGATTCAGTCCCTTCATAATACTGTGAACATTTGCCTCCACCTTCTGCTTCCCAGGTGGCGCTGGTGGTAAAGAACCCACCTGCTGATGCAGGAGATATCGGAGACATGGGTTTGATCCCTGGGTTGGGAAGATACCCTGAAGGAAGGCATTGCAGCCCACTCCAGTATTCTTGCCTGGAGAATCCCATGGACAGAGGAGGGAGGCGCGCAACAGTCCAAAGAGTCGCAAAGAGTTGGACATGACTGAAGTGACTTAGCACACAGCACGATCTTGTCCAGAGGACAAATGAGGCAAGTGTAGAACAGTGGATCAGGGCCAGAATACTGGAATGGGAAGCCTTTCTCTTCTCCAGGGGATCTTCCTAACCCAGAGATGGAACCCAGGTCTCCCGCATTGCAGACCTCCATAAAAATTTTAGTTGAAATGATGAAAATCTATGACTTAGTTAGCAATAATAATTCAGACCTGGGGCAAGGGCATGAATTTCTGTGAATATGTGTCTTTATGTGTGTATGAGAGAGAGAGAGAGAGAGATCTTTCAGTTAACATCTTAAAAGACTAGGATCTTGTGGAACAAACATTGGTATGGTGGATCTTAAAAATAGGCATACAAAAACTGAAGCCTGAATTTGGAGAGAATCACATATTGAAACTCCACATCAGGAATTTATAGTTAAAGTTGGTCATGTCTCCCCACCCACACTCCCACCAAAAGAAGCACAGTTTTTAATAAAAAAGAACAGTTCTTTGACTTCATAGTTCTTCTGGAACACAAAAGAGTACAGAATGCAGTGGACAAGAAAACTATAGCAAGACATCAGTTTTAATCTAAATCACAGAATCCAGGATCTACTTGGGTTAAAATCCATATAGTCATTACCTCTCAATCTCTAAGATTTCATGAAAGATGACACCCAAGTCTGAAGGCAAGTCACCATGTGCAGGGACCTCTTGTGAACTCCCTCAGGCCTTTCCTTGTTCTCTCTCATCCTGTCTTCATGTCCAGACATGTTCTCCAGAATTCTACATGTCTGGTCTCATTACCACTTCCCCTTCCCACGGATTGCTCAGAGTCTTATCTGGCTCCAGTTTCCGTGCTCAGCCATCCCACACAGGACTTGATCTGACTAAATGTTTATTGAGTTCAGTTGACCTCCAGATATTCATCTCTTTTTCATCTCTCTTCTTCCCACAGAACAAAGTTTCTGTTCCTTCCTTCATCACACATATGTGCTTACTTTACTCCACGCAGGCAATGTGTGGTGGTGGTGGTGTTTAGCCGCTAAGTTGTGTCTGACTCTTTGCGACTGTGTGGTTAGTAGCACGCCATGCTCCTCTATCCTCCACTGTCTCCCAGAGTTTCTCAAATTCATGTCATTGACCTGGTGAGGCTATCTAACCACCTCATTCTCTGCCACCCCCTTCTTTTGCCTTCAATCTTTCCCAGCATTGGGTCTTTTTCAATGAGTCGACTCTTTGGAGTCAACAGGTGGCCAAAGCATTGGAGCTTCAGCTCCAGCATCAGTCCTTCCAATGAATATTCGGGGTTGATTTCCTTTAGGACTGACTGGTTTAATTTCCAAGAGACTCTTCTACAGCACCACAGTTCAAACACATCAGTTCTTTGGTGCTCAGTCTTCTTTATGGTCCACCTCTCACATCTGTACATGACTACTGGAAAAGCCTAGTTTTGACTGTATAGACCTTTGTCAGCAAAGTGATGTCTCTGTTTTTTTAATATGCTGTCTTGGCTTGTCATAGCTTTCTTTTTTTTTTTTTTTCTTACTGCATCAGGTAAGCGTAAAAGTCGTCAGTTATCGCTTCTGACGGCACTTCCTACGGGATCATCAGGACAGTCATAGCCTTCTTTCCAAGGAGCAAACATCTTAATTTCATGGCTTCAGTCACTGCCCACAGTGATTTCGGCACCCAAGAAAGTAAAATCTATCACTGTTTCCACTTTTTCTCCATGTGTTTACCATGAGGTAATGGGACTGGATACCATATTTTTGAATATTGAATTTTAAGCCAGCTTTTTCACTCTCCTCTTTCACCCTCATCAAGAGGCTCTTCAGTTCCTCTTCACTTTCTGCCATTAGAGTGATACCATCTGCATGTCTGAGGTTGTTGATATTTCCCCTGGCAATCTTGATTCCAGGTTGTGATTCATCTAACCCAGCAGTTTGCATAATGTACCCTTCATAGAAGTTAAATAAGCAGGGTGACAATATACAGACTTGTCATACTCCTTTCCCAGTTTGAATCAATCAGTTGTTCCTTGTCTGGTTTTAACTGTTGCTTCTGACCCACACATAAGTTTCTCAGGAGATAGGTATGGTGGCCTGGTATTCTCATCTCTTTTAAAATTTTCCACAGTTTGTTGTGTAGGAGATTACAAATGTATTAATTAAGACATGTGGAGGGGGTTTTCTTTTTTACAGTTTACAAACTGATGAATCTCAAATTGTTAATTGTGAAAGTGAAAATGTTAGTCTTCAGTCAAGTCTGACTCTTTATGACCCCATGGACTGTAGCCTGTCATTCTTCTGTGCCCATGGGATTCTCCAGGCAAGAATACCAGAGGGGGTAGCCATTATAGGAAGATTCTCCAGGGGAATCTTCCTGACCCAGGGATTGAACCTGGGGTCTCCTGCACTGCAGACAGATTCTTTACTGTCTGAGATACCATTGTTAACTGTAGGGCCCTACTATTCAACACATTTTCTAGAATAGAATATTCTCTTGCTTAGAAATGTTGTCATCTGAAATTTCAAAGAGTTTCCTTAGCCTCAAAACTGTGTTTGGGAGAAAGAGTATATGTTCCTCCCATTCAGTTGCAACTCTCTCACATCTTTCTCCCATAATATCCAGGACACTTACTATTTTTCTTGAGACAGTTTGGTTTTCATTCAGTTACTTGGGTAAAACACTGGCTAAGGACAGGGACACATAGTGAAAGTAACCTGACTGTGCTGAATTTTCTGGCTAATGAGTTCACTTGGAGTGGGGGTGGGGGGATTGGGAGGGGGGTGACTGCTGCCACAGCAGCCTCCAGAGGAGAGAGCTGCAGGGGTTCAAGGCTGTGGACTTCCTCTATTGTTCCACGGATGACCCTCAATGATTGAGGAAGCAAAATACACTCCATTTCCCTGGTCTTCTGCCCCTCCCTGTCCCTGCCAACACACAACATCTGGCATAGCCACAGAATTATCGTTATCACACCCCCATTGATCCCTTTCATCAAACACTCTCCATTGAAGAGACTGATAGTTCTTATATAAAGCCTGCCATGATTAAAAATAAACCTGCCAAGAAGAAAAATGTTTATGGGCATTCACGCTACACACATATATTGAGATCTCAGCTCCATGATAAATGCTGAGGTTATAAAGATAAAGGATGCTGTTGCTCATGAGTTTTAAAATGTAGAAGATGAGACCAAAAAGAACCCCACTTCTGCAGAGTGGTTCAAGTCTAGTGATAGGGGGAAGTCTAGGTGCCATGGATATGTAGAGCGTGGACCTGGGTCACTACAACTGTCTGGATCAGAGGAAGAAGGGGCCTGGTCAGGTGGGGCTCTGTGGCAGAAAGTAATAGTTGAGATGAATGCTCATCATCTTAGGAAATAAGAATTTTTATTTCTTCACACAAACTCTGTTCTCAAAATCGTGGTAGGAATTAGGACAAGATTATTTCCAGGGATCTGAGCTGGCATGCCACCCTTGAGAGGCATGAAGTGATTGAGAGAGTGGAACTCCAGCTCTGCTACCAACTCTGTGACCATGGGCCAGCTACCCTCCCAGTCTCCTCATTTGTGAAATGAAGATACCAACAGCACTTACCACATAAGGTTGTTGTGGGAAGTGGATACAGTCATGCATGCAAAATGCTTCAAATATTAATAGCTCCTATGGTATTGTAAATGCTATATGTTTGTTATTTTTATTATATAAACTTGATACCATTTTATTTATATGTTGGGTGGCATTAGTGGTAAAGAACCCACTTGCCAATGCAGGAGATGTAAGAGACAGGGATTTGATCCCTGGGTCGAGAAGATCCCCTGGAGGAGGGCATGGCAACCCACTCCAGTATTCTCGCCTGAGAATCCCATGGAGGGAGAAGCCTGGCGGACTACAGTCCACAGGGTCACAAAGTTGGATTTGACTGAAGCGACTTAATGCACACACACACAGTCCATGGTCAATGCTATATGTTTGTTATTATTACTATATAAGCGTGATACCATTTTCTTTCTATGTTGCAGTATATTTTTGTGCCTTTCTTATGTTTGAGATCAGTCTCCTGTTTCGATCGCAGGGTATTTGAAAACCAGTGTTTCCTATGTTTTCTGAATGGGGAGAGAGAGAGAGAGTGTGTGTATCCTCAAAGCATATGCAGAACTAGTAATTGTTATTTTATTAACTTATCCACACCTAAGGTCAGCACCATCTTGCATCTTCATTGCAATAATACCAAGTATCATATAATTCCAGTGGAGTCAGTGCAAATCTCAATTCCTTCCACGAAACCAAGCCTGAAACTTGAGAGCTAAGACTTCTAACAGGCAGAGCAAGCAGGCGTATTTTCTGAGTACACATTTCCTTTGCTTTCTGTAGCTCTTTTCACTTCCAATAGTCCATTGAAATTGGGGATAATCTCCATGCATGCATGAGAAAACTGAAGATCAAAGAAGTGACTTAATGCCATTTATATAACTGACTAGGGGCACAGCCTGAACGATGAGTCTGGAGTCCTTGCTCTTAAACCAGAGCTTTCGTCCCTTCACATGTTGCTCCTCTCAGTTCAGTGCATGAGAGAGACACTCAGGGAGACATCTTTTCTCTGAGAAGCTATGACCTGCCCTCAAACCAACGATGGAACAAAGTCAATTGGCACATAAACTTAGAAAATATTTGACTTGAAACAAAAGTTCTAGGAGCCAGATAATCCATACACTTCAGCTCTAAGGATTTACACCACAGCTTGATTGTTGAGATGAGGGAGGGACAGAGAATGAGTTATAGTTAATGTGATAGGGCTGTCCCCTTTAGGAGAATATGGTTGTTTTGGGCTTGTACTTTGAGGGACAGATAACATTCTAATAGATACAATGAGAAGAAGATTTTAGGCAAAGAGGTAGCAGGGAAAAGGTGCAGAAATAAGATATGGAATGTTAGAGGGCATTTGGTTCAGTTTCTGAGAATAGGTAGAGAGAGATATAACTGAAAAGATAGGGGTAATCTAGCCGAAGGCTTTGCTAATACATGACACACCACAGAACATGGCTTGTGTAGGGTAGGGCTGTGGAGGAAGGGAACATTACCAAGGAAGGCTGGCGCATTGGATAATGGTTCTGATACATTGAGTCTTCAGTCTGTAATACCTTGAGAGTCGAGCTCCATGCCCAAGTGGCTTGGTAAGAAAACAAATCTAGTTGGTCCACAGAGGATGAAAAAATCAGAATTAGGGAAAATCATTAGGAGGTTGCAGCATCAGCTAAATTATGAAATAATAAATACATTGACAGGGAATGGAGAATGAAGGCTTGAGCGAGAATGTAAAGGTTTAATGAATGCTGTAGAGCTTATGAAGGGAGTATTCAGGGATGTGAAGGACTGAACAACTAACCATACATAAAAACTGAAGAATCAACCAGCCTGTCATCTCCTTGTGGTAAGGCCCCATATCATGCCCATTGATTGCTTTCAGTTTTCTATTGCTCCTGTAACAAACTCCTAAAGCTTAGTGGCTTTAACTAACATAGATTTCAACTCTTACAGTTATGGTGGTCAGAAGTCTAAAATGAATTTCACTGAGCTGAAGTCAAGATATCAACACGACTTAGTTCTTTCTGGAGATTCTAAAGTATGATCTGTTTCCTTGCCTCTTTCAACTTCTAGAAACTGCCTACACTCCTTGGCTCATGGCCCTGTGTCACTCCAAACCTCTGTTTCTGTCATTGTGCTTTTTCTGACTCTGACCCTCCTATCTTTCTCATATGGGGCCCTTTGTGATCACGTGCTGCTGATTGGGATCATCCAGGAACAATCTCTGCTCAATGCTTAACTTAATCACATCTCCAAAGTCCTTTTCACTGTGGAAGGTTACTTTTTAATAAGTTCCGGAATTAGAATGTGGGCATCTTTGTGGGGGGCATTATTCTGTGCATCGCAACACAGATTGTTCTAGTATCCATCACAACGGCCAGAGCTATCACATAGAAGACATTTATAATGGGTTTTGGTGACTGGAGATGATGATAGTCCAAATAAGTGCTAATTGTTCGGAAAATTTGAGACAAGATGAACACAACCTAAAAAGGTGTGTGGAAAAGGGGTGCTTTGTATACATTCAGTTAGAGGTGATGGAGGTGAGTGAGTTGCTTCTAGGAACTGCTGATAATTTTAAAGGAACTGGGAAATTTGAATTATTGTTATTCTTTGGTTTAGAACCTCAGGCATCCCAAGTATGATGTAAAATAGCAGTGTCCATGAAACATGTCATTTTATAGAAACTCAGAACCATGATCTTTTATTCTCAGCCAAAAACTGAGTTTTCAGATCGATCATGCACCTGTGCTCATTCATTCACTCAGCTATTTACTAATTTTCATGGGACTATTCCTACATGACTGCCGTTTTTCTTAGCGCTGCTGCTGCTAGGAGATTTAAAAGTGCACCTTTATGGGCACCATCTGTGAATATGTTTAGCAATCAGTGTTTAAATATTCAATTAAATAATGAGTAACTTGTGTTTTCTAGACTCTGTTTTAAGGTGTAAAGATGCAGGAAAAGAAACTGAATTACTACTGCTAAAACCAAATGAACTTGCATTCTGGCAGAAGTAGAAAGACAATATACTGAAAAAATTAGGGTAAGAAGGTGGAATGGCCACTAGCAAGGAACTGTACTCTCTAGAGGGTCAAGAAAAGCATCTTTGAGGAAAGAATATTTGATTTGAGCCCCAGTATATGCATTTGAATGCAGAGTTCCAAAGAATAGCATGGAGAGATAAGAAAGCCTTCCTCTGCAATAAAGAAATAGAGGAAAACAATAGAATGGGAAAGACTAGAGATCTCTTCAAGAAAATTAGAGATACCAAGGCAACATTTCATGCAAAGATGGGCTCAATAAAGGACAGAAATGGTATGGACTTAACAGGAGCAGAAGATATTAAGAAGAGGTGGCAAGAATACACAGAAGAACTGTACAAAAAAGATCTCCATGACCCAGATAATCACAATGGTGTGATCACTGACCTAGAGCCAGACATCCTGGAATGTGAAGTCAAGTGGGCCTTAGGAAGCATCACTACAAACAAAGCTAGTGGAGGTGATGGAATTCCAGTTCAGCTATTTCAAATCCTGAAAGATGATGCTGTGAAAGTGCTGCACTCAATATACCAGCAAATTTGGAAAACTCAGCAGTGGCTACAGGACTGGAAAAGATCAGTTTTCATTCCAATTCCAAAGAAAGGCAATACCAAAGAATGCTCAAACTACAACACAATTGCAGTCATCTCACATGCTAGTAAAATCATACTCAAAATTCTCCAAGCCAGGCTTCACCAATACATGAACCGTGAATTTCCAGATGTTCAAGCTGGTTTTAGAAAAAGCAGAGGAACCAGAGATCAAATTGCCAACATCCATTGGATCATTGAAAAAGCAAGAGAGTTCCAGAAAAACATCTATTTCTGTTTTATTGACTATACCAAAGTCTTTGACTGTGTGGATCACAATAAGCTGTGGAAAATTCTGAAAGAGATGGGAATACCAGACCACCTGACCTGCCTCTTGAGAAATCTGTATGCAGGTCAGGAAGCAACAGTTAGAACTGGACATGGAACAAAAGACTGGTTCCAAATAGAAAAAGGAGTACGTCAAGGCTGTATATTGTCACCCTACTTATTTAACTTATATGCAGAGTACATCATGAGAAACGCTGCACTGGAAGAAGCACAAGCTAGAATCAACATTGCCGGGAGAAATATCAATAACCTCAGACATGCAGATGACACCACCTTATGGCAGAAAGTGAAGAGGAACTAAAAAGCCTCGATGAAAGTGAAAAAGGAGAGTGAAAAAGTTGGCTTAAAGCTCAACATTCAGAAAACTAAGCTCACGGCATCTGGTCCCATCACTTCATTCCCATTGGGAAACAGTGGCTGACTTTATTTTGGGGGGCTCCAAAATCACTGCAGATGGTGATTGCTGCCATGAAATTAAAAGATGCTTGCTCCTTGGAAGGAAAGCTATGACCAACCTAGACAGCATATTAAAAAGCAGAGACATTACTTTGTCAACAAAGGTCTGTCTAGTCAAGGCTATCTATGGTTTTTCCAGTGGTCATGTATGGATTTGAGAGTTGGATTATAAAGAAAGCTGAGCACCAAAGAATTAGTACTTTTGAACTGTGGTGTTGGAGAAGACTCTTGAGAGTCCCTTGGACTGCAAGGAGATCCAACCAGTCCATCCTAAAGGAGATCAGTCCTGGGTGTTCATTGGAAGGACTGATGTTGAAGCTGAATCTCCAGTACTTTGACCACCTGATGCGAAGGGCTGACTCATTTGAACAGACCCTGATGCTGGGAAAGATGGAAGGCAGGAGGATAAGGGGATGACAGAGGATGAGATGGTTGGATGGCATTACCAACTCCATGGACATGAGTTTGGGTGGAATCTGGGAGTTGGTGATGGACAGGGAGGCCTGGCATGCTACAGTTCAAGGGGTTACAAAGAGTCAGACATGACTGAGTGACTGAACGAACTGACTATATGCAGCTGTAAATTTGCCCCACTGAATTTATGATGCAGATGAATGAGCCTTAAGTTATAAATTAGAGAGGGAAGCACTTTTAGTTTCAACAAATAGACCACTCTTTTCAATCAATTCCTTGTTCACAAAACATGTAACTTGTATATGCTATCAATGAATTCAGTCACCCACTCACCTTTCAAGGCAAAGAATTAAAAATTCAGAAGACTTGGGCTTAGATAAAAGAATTTATGGCTGTGTTTCCCACAACCTAGCTCTCTGAAGTGTGATCCCTACTAAATGATATATTCTGACTTACAATGTGAATTTCTATGAGTCATATCTTTCTTAGTATGTCCCCTCTTTAGTGTCTTGTGAACTGAGCTATTGCCCACCAAAGCATTGGAGCCAAAGTCTTTTGGGAACACTGATAAAACTATTAATTAGCTAATGGACTTTTAAGATAATTGAATTTTTCTCTCTTCCAATCCAAGTACTAAAGCAGAACATTTTTCTTCACAATTTTATTCCAGGATACCAGGTCTCCACTCAAAATAAAGTGAACTGCCTGTAAACATAACTATTGCTCAAATTTATCTTGTCCATTTTATTCTTTGGTTCAGTCAGAGATACAGGTCTGTCTTGGACATTGGTCTGCTTGGATGGGAAGGAAGAAGGAAAGAAAAGAAGAAAGAAAATAAAAATGAAAACAATGGGAAAAGAGAAAGGAAGGAAGAAGGGGAGAGCTAAAGAGTAAAGAAAGGATCTTTTACATTCTGAGTGTATCTTGCTGCTGCTGCTGAGTGTATCTTAGCACGATCCATATCAAGTGTTAGGGTGCATCAATATTTATTTACCAATCTGCTTTGCTCAGAAGCTTAGGTTCGCTTCTAGGGTTGAAAGCAGTATTACTTTCATGTAAACTCATCTACATTCACATAAGTAACATGAAAAAAGCCTCATATTACATATTTGAACAAAGAAGTATTTTTCCACCTCCCCATCCATTATTAAAAAAAAAAAAACAAAATTAGACAAAAAGAATTTTGAGTCATATAGCAATTTCACCACAATCAAAAACTCCCTCTTGAAGAAAAGTACATGTATAAACTATGTACTCTGCTCTCATGGAGCCAAGCAACTCTTTATCTAATGCCAGCCTCATAAAATATGTTGGTAAATGTTTCCTCTTATTCTGTTTCCTGGAACAGGCTATGGATCTTGTGTTTCTTAAGAAATTAGTCTATATAGTCGAAGTTGTTGAATTTATAGACATAAAGATATTTATAATGTTCTCTTAATGTTTTTTCCCATTTATTTTTATTCGTTGGAGGCTAATTACTTTACAATATTGTAGTGGTTTTTGCCATACATTGACATGAATCAGCCATGGATTTACATGTGTTCCCCATCCCGATCCCCCCTCCCACCTTCCTCTCCATCCCATCCCTCTGGGTCTTCCCAGTGCACCAGGCCTGAGCACCCATCTCATGCATCCAACCTGGGTTGGTGATCAGTTTCACCCTTGATAGTATACTTGTTTCAATGCTGTTCTCTCTGAACATCCCACCCTCGCCTTCTCCCGCAGGGTCTAAATGTCTGTTCTGTACATCTGTGTCTCTTTTCCTGTTTTGCATATAGGGTTATCATTATCATCTTTTTAAATTCCATACATATGCATCAGTATACTGTATGGGTCTTTATTTTTCTGGCCCTGTATAATGGGCTCCAGTTTCATCCATCTCATTAGAACTGATTCAAATGAATTCTTTTTAATGGCTGAGTAATATGTACCACAGCTTCCTTATCCATTCGTCTGCTGATGGGCATCTAGGTTGCTTCCATGTCCTGGCTATTATAAACAGTGCTATGATGAACACTGGGGTACACGTGTCTCTTTCAGATTTTGTTTCCTTGGTATGTATGCCCAGGAGTGGGATTGCTGGGTCATATGGCAGTTCTATGTCCAGTTTTTTAAGGAATCTCCATACTGTTCTCCATAGTGGCTGTACTAGTTTGCATTCCCACCAACAGTGTAAGAGGGTTCCCTTTCTCCACACCCTTTCCAGCATTTATTGCTTGTAGACTTTTGAATAGCAGCCATCCTGACTGGCATGTAATGGTACCTCATTGTGGTTTTGATTTGCATTTCTCTGACAATGAGTGATGTTGAGCATCTTTTCATGTGTTTGTTAGCCATCTGTATGTCTTCTTTGGAGAAATGTCTGTTTAGATCTTTGGCCCATTTTTTGATTGGGTCATTTATTTTTCTGGAATTGGGCTGCAGGAGTTGCTTGTATATTTTTGAGATTAATCCTTTGTTGCTTCATTTGCTATTAATTTCTCCCATTCTGAAGTCTGTCCTTTCACCTTGCTTATAGTTTCCTTTGTTGTGTGTGCAAAAGCTTTTAAGTTTCATTAGGTCCCATTTGTTTAGTTTTGCTTTTATTTCCAATATTCTAGGAGGTGGGTCACAGAGGATCCTGCTGTGATTTATGTCAGAGAGTGTTTTGCCTATGTTCTCCTCTAGGAGTTTTATAGTTTCTGGTCTTCCATTTAGATCTTTAATCCATTTTGAGTTTATTTTTGTGTATGGTGTTAGAAAGTGTTCTAGTTTCATTCTTTTACAGGTGGTTGACCAGTTTTCCCAGCACCACTTGTTAAAGAGATTGTCTTTTCCCCAATTGTATGTTCTTGCCTCCTTTGTTGAAGATACGGTGTCCATAGGTGCATGGATTTATCTCTGGGCTTTCTATTTTGTTCCATTGATCTATATTTCTGTCTTTGTGCCAGTACCATACTGTCTTGATGACTGTGGCTTTGTAGTAAAGCCTGAAGTCAGGCAGGTTGATTCCTCCAGTTCCATTCTTCTTTCTCAAGATTGCTTTGGCTATTCGAGGTTTTTTGTATTTCCATACAAATTGTGAAATTATTTGTTCTAGTTCTGTGAAGAATACCGTTGGTAGCTTGATAGGGATTGCATTGAATCTATAGATTGCTTTGGATAGTATACTCATTTTCACAATATTGATTCTTCCAATCCATGAACACGGTATATTTCTCCATCTATTTGTGTCTTCTTTGATTTCTTTCATCAGTGTTTTATAGTTTTCTATGTATAGGTCTTCTGTTTCTTTAGGTAGATATACTCCTAAGTATTTTATTCTTTTTGTTGCAATGGTGAATGGTAATGTTTCCTTAATTTCTCTTTCTGTTTTCTCATTGTTAGTGTATAGGAATGCAAGGGATTTCTGTGTGTTAATTTTATATCCTGCAACTTTACTATATTCATTGATTAGCCCTAGTAATTTTCTGGTAGAGTCTTTAGGATTTTCTGTGTAGAGGATCATGTCATCTGCAGAGAGTGAGAGTTTCACTTTCTTCTTTTCCTATCTGGATTCTTTTTATTTCTTTTTCTGCTCTGATTGCTGTAGCCCAAACTTCCAAAATTATGTTGAATAGTAGTGGTGAGAGTGGGCACCCTTGTCTTGTTCCTGATTTCAGGGGAAATGACTTCAATTTTTCACCATTGAGGATAATGCTTGCTGTAGGTTTGTCATATATGGCTTTTATTATGTTGAGGTATGCTCCTTCTTTTCCTGCTTTCTGGGGAGTTTTTATCATAAATGGATGTTGAATTTTGTCAAAGGCTTTTTCTGCATCTATTGAGATAATCATATGGTTTTTATCTTTCAATTTGTTAATGTGGTGTATTACATTGATTGATTTGTGGATATTAAAGAATCCTTGCATTCCTGGGATAAAGCCCACTTGGTCATGATGTATGATCTTCTTAATATGTTGTTGGATTCTGTTTGCCAGAATTTTGTTAAGGAATTTTGCATCTATGTTCATCAGTGATATTGGCCTGTAATTTTCTTTTTGTGACATCTTTGTCTGGTTTTGGAATTAGGGTGATGGTGGCCTCATAGAATGAGTTTGGAAGTTTACCTTCTTCTGCAATTTTCTGAAGAGTTTGAGTAAGATAGGTGTTAGCTCTTCTCTACATTTTTGGTAGAATTCAGCTGTGAAGTCATCTGGTCCTGGGCTTTTGTTTGCTGGAAGATTTCTGATTACAGTTTCGATTTCCGTGCTTGTGATGGATCTGTTAAGATCTTCTATTTCTTCCTGGTTCAGTTTTGGAAAGTTGTACCTTTCTAGGAATTTGTCCATTTCTCCCAAATTGTCTATTTTATTGGCATAGAGCTTCTGGTAGTAATCTGTTATGATCCTCTGTATTTCAGTGTTGTCTGTTGTGATCTCTCCATTTTCATTTCTAATTTTGTTGATTTGGTTCTTCTCCCATTGTTTCTTAATGAGTCTGGCTAATGGTTTGTCAATTTTGTTTATCTTCTCAAAAAACCAGCTTTTAGCTTTGTTGCTTTTTGCTATGGTCTCTTTTGCTTCTTTTGCATTTATTTCTGCCCTAATTTTTAAGATTTCTTTCCTTCTACTAACCCTGGGGTTCTTAATTTCTTCCTTCTCTAGTTGCTTTAGGTGTAGAGTTAGGTTATTTATTTGACTTTTTCCTTGTTTCTTGAGGTAAGCCTGTAATGCTATGAACCTTCCCCTTAGCACTGCTTTTACAGTGTCCCACAGGTTTTGGGTTGTTGTGTTTTCATTTTAATTTGTTTCTATGCATATTTTGATTTCTTTTTTGATTTCTTCTATGATTTGTTGGTCATTCAGAAGCATGTTATTTAGCCTCCATATGTTTGAATTTTTAATAGTTTTTTTCCTGCAATTGAGATCTAGTCTTACTGCATTGTGGTCAGGAAAGATGACTGGAATGATTTCTGTTTTTTCGAATTTCCCAAGGCTAGATTTATGGCCCAGGATGTGATCTATTCTGGAGAAGGTTCCGTATGCACTTGAGAAAAAGGTGAAATTGATTGTTTTGGGGTGAAATGTCCTATAGATATCAACTAGGTCTAGCTGGACCATTGTGTCATTTAAAGTTTGTGTTTCCTTGTTAATTTTCTGTTTAGTTGATCTATCCATAGGTGTGAGTGGGGTATTAAAGTCTCCCACTATTATTGTGTTATTGTTAATTTCCCCTTTCATACTCATTAGCATTTGCCTTACATATTGCAGTGCTCCTATGTTGGGTGCATATATATTTATAATTGTTATATCTTTTTCTTTGATTGATCCTTTGATCATTATGTAGTGTCCTTCTTTGTCTCTTTTCACAGCCTTTATTTTAAAGTCTTTTTTATCCAATATGAGTATTGCGACTCCTGCTTTCTTCTAGTCTCCATTTGCATGAAATATTTTTTTCCAGCCCTTCACTTTCAGTCTGTATGTGTCCCTTGTTTTGAGGTGGGTCCTTATAGACAGCATATATAGGGGTCTTGTTTTTGTATCCATTCAGCCAGTCTTTGTCTTTTGGTTGGGGCATTCAACCCATTTACATTTAAGGTAATTATTGATAGGTGTGGTCCCGTTGCCATTTACTTTGTTGTTTTGGGTTCGCATTTATACAACCTTTCTGTGTTTTCTGTCTAGAGAAGATCCTTTAGTATTTGTTGAAGAGCTGGTTTGGTGGTGCTGAATTCTCTCAGCTTTTGCTTGTCTGTAAAGCTTTTGAATTCTCCTTCATATCTGAATGAGATCCTTGTTGGGTACAGTAATCTGGGTTGTAGGCTATTCTCTTTCATTACTTTCAGTATGTCCTGCCATTCCCTTCTGGCCTGGAGGGTTTCTATTGATAGATCAGCTGTTATCCTTATGGGAATCCCTTTGTGTGTTATTTGTTGTTTCTCCCTTGCTGCTTTTAGTATTTGCTCTTTGTGTTTGATCTTTGTTAATTTGATTAATATGTGTCTTGGGGTGTTTCACCTTGGGTTTATCCTGTTTGGGACTCTCTGGGTTTCTTGGACCTGTGTTACTATTTCCTTTCCCATTTTAGGGAAGTTTTCAGCTATTATCTCCTCGAGTATTTTCTCATGGCCTTTCTTTTTGTCTTCTTCTTCTTGGACTCCTATGATTCGAATCTTGGGGCATTTCACATTGTCCCTGAGGTCCCTGAGGTTGTCCTCATTTCTTTTAATTCTTTTTTCTTTTCTCCTCTCTGCTTCATTTATTTCCACCATTTTATCTTCTACCTCACTTATCCTATCTTCTTCCTCTGTTATTCTACTCTTGGTTCCCTCCAGAGTGTTTTCAATCTCATTTATTGCATTATTCATTTTTTTTTCCTTTGATCATTTTTTTTTTTTTTTTTTTTTTTTTTTTCCAGTGGGTTTTGTCATACATTGATATGAATCAGCCATAGATTTACACGTATTCCCCATCCCGATCCCCCCTCCCACCTCCCTCTCCACCCGATTCCTCTGGGTCTTCCCAGTGCACCAGGCCGGAGCACTTGTCTCATGCATCCCACCTGGGCTGGTGATCTGTTTCACCATAGATAGTATACATGCTGTTCTTTTGAAATATCCCACCCTCACATTCTCCCACAGAGTTCAAAAGTCTGTTCTGTATTTCTGTGTCTCTTTTTCTGTTTTGCATATAGGGTTATCATTACCATCTTTCTAAATTCCATATATATGTGTTAGTATGCTGTAATGTTCTTTATCTTTCTGGCTTACTTCACTCTGTATAAGGGCTCCAGTTTCATCCATCTCATTAGGACTGGTTGCAAATGAATTCCTTTTTAATGGGC